>NC_060144.1:502062271-502371117 GCF_021461385.2 Schistocerca piceifrons
CTTAGAGCATACCTGGGATGCACTACGGAGACAGGTTGCATCACGTCAGCATCCACCAATCACTCTTCAACACTTGCGAGCAGCTTTGCAGGGAGAATGGGCTTTATTGCCTCAACATGAGATTGATGACTTCATTCACAGAATTACCAGTCGTTGTCGGGCCTGTATTGCTGCCAGGGGTGGTCACAACCCATACTGAGTACATTAACCAGTCGTTGAAATACGTGTGCACATCCGTTAAGATGGAAAAAAACGAAGAACGTTTTTGCCTACTGTTACGCACATAGTAGTTATTTATATTCTATATTCCTTCTACTTTACTATCAACTGTTTATACTGTTTTGTGGTAAAATAAATGAAGCCTTGCAAAATTTCCGTTTGTTGTTTTAATTTTGGACACCAGTGCAGATTAAGTATTACTTGCATTTGTAATAGAAAGAGCTAATTATAGCAGTCGATTACATTCATGCTATAATAAAGTCGTACCAAGTTTCAAGACTGTGTTGTGAATTATAATAATAATCACAAGGAACCTAAAAAGGACAGTTCAGAGGTCATGTTTTACAACCGACTCAATTCTAAAAATTGTAGACGGAAAAGCTTTAATGCAGTCGAGCTAAAACTTTTTTAGAAACTAAAGAAAACTTAACTTTAATTATTTAAAAATCAAGAACAATTGTTAAACGACAGATATTAATTATTACATCTTCGGGAAAGAAGTCATTTAGATGCCGCTACCTGTGCCTAAGGCAGTTGATAGCAAAAGTTCCGTTTGGCGGCCCGCTGCACCCTGTACATACGGACAGAGAGGAAGTGGGAAGAAACACTTCGCAACGAGATAACAATCTATCCACGTCAGTCTAACGCCCGTGTGCGTTGTGCCTCGGATGACATCAGAGCTGAAGACACTTGAAGGCGTTTTCGGTAAAAGATGGAAGTGAACACCCAAGGACTGTACATCGTCCAGCATCGCTTAGATTTCACAGAAATAACTGTTTGTGAGCCGCCCACAATTTTGACAAAACAGCGTGGCAAGTGGCGAGGTTATTTTCCTCTTTTAAGGCGAGCAATTAACTTTTGGTTATTAGATTTCAGAGCAAGAGACCATTTTACCTGGAACTTCCCGTAGAGGTCGCCTCTTAACCCTTTAAGAGCGCTGTTTCCGGTAAGGACTATATTATTATTATTATTATTATTATTATTATTCATTCTTTCTTTACTTTCTCAGACGTTAAGTCTGGTTAAAAATGGAAAGTGACGCGGACCTTGATCAAGCGTCACTTCCTTTTAACTGTATGGTATGTGTTATATTGCATTTAGGAGCTTTCGGGTAATTGAACATGTATCAATAATTACAGATTTCTGTAGTTGTATATGTAAGTTTGGATGTAGCTGTATTGCATTGATGTACTGGTGGATGTTGTGTGGTATGACTCCTGTAGTTGATAGTATAATTGGTATAATGTCAACTTTATCCTGATGCCACATGTCCTTGACTTCTTCAGCCAGTTGGATGTATTTTTCAATTTTTTCTCCTGTTTTATTTTGTATATTTGTTGTATTGGGTATGGATATTTCGATTAGTTGTGTTAATTTCTTCTTTTTATTGGTGAGTATGATGTCAGGTTTGTTATGTGGCGTTGTTTTATCTGTTATAATGGTTCTGTTCCAGTATAATTTGTATTCATCATTCTCCAGTACATTTTGTGGTGTATACTTGTATGTAGGAACGTGTTGTTTTAAAAGTTTATGTTGTAAGGCAAGCTGTTGATGTATTATTTTTGCGACATTGTCATGTCTTCTGGGGTATTCTGTATTTGCTAGTATTGTAAATCCGCTTGTGATGTGATCTACTGTTTCTATTTGTTGTTTACAAAGTCTGCATTTATCCGTTGCGGTATTGGGATCTTTAATAATATGCTTGCTGTAATACCTGGTGTTCATTGTTTGATCCTGTATTGCAATCATGAATCCTTCTGTCTCACTGTATATATTGCCTTTTCTTAGCCATGTGTTGGATGCGTCTTGATCGATGTGTGGCTGTGTTAGATGATACGGGTGCTTGCCATGTAGTGTTTTCTTTTTCCAATTTACTTTCTTCATGTCTGTTGATGTTATGTGATCTAAAAGGTTGTAGAAGTGGTTATGAAATTGCAGTGGTGTAGCCGATGTATTTATATGAGTGATTGCCTTGTGTATTTTGCTAGTTTCTGCTCGTTCTAGAAAGAATTTTCTTAAATTGTCTACCTGTCCATAGTGTAGGTTTTTTATGTCGATAAATCCCCTTCCTCCTTCCTTTCTGCTTAATGTGAATCTTTCTGTTGCTGAATGTATGTGATGTATTCTATATTTGTGGCATTGTGATCATGTAAGTGTATTGAGTGCTTCTAGGTCTGTGTTACTCCATTTCACTACTCCAAATGAGTAGGTCAATATTGGTATGGCATAGGTATTTATAGCTTTTGTCTTGTTTCTTGCTGTCAATTCTGTTTTCAGTATTTTTGTTAGTCTTTGTCTATATTTTTCTTTTAGTTCTTCTTTGATATTTGTGTTATCTATTCCTATTTTTGTCTGTATCCTAGATATTTATAGGCATCCGTTTTTTCCATCGCTTCTATGCAGTCGCTGTGGTTATCCAATATGTAATCTTCTTGTTTAGTATGTTTTCCCTTGACTATGCTATTTTTCTTACATTTCTCTGTTCCAAAAGCCATACTTATATCATTGCTGAATCCTTCTGTTATCTTTAGTAATTGGTTGAGTTGTTGATTTGTTGCTGCCAGTAGTTTTAGATCATCCATGTATAGCAAATGTGTGATTTTGTGTGGGTATGTTCCAGTAAAATTGTATCCATAATTTGTATTATTTAGCATGTTGGATAGTGGGTTCAGAGCAAGGCAGAACCAGAAAGGACTTAATGAGTCTCCTTGGTATATTCCACGCTTAATCTGTATTGGCTGTGATGTGATATTATTAGAATTTGTTTGGATATTAAGTGTGGTTTTCCAATTTTTCATTACTATGTTTATTATTATTGCTATGTTTATTATTATTATTATTATTATTATTATTATTATTACTAGGAATATTATTATATTTTGTGTGTGTCGATTTTAGTGAATATATCAATCAGTTAAAACTCGAAACTTTTATTTATAGTAATACACTCCTGGAAATTGAAATAAGAACACCGTGAATTCATTGTCCCAGGAAGGGGAAACTTTATTGACACATTCCTGGGGTCAGATACATCACATGATCACACTGACAGAACCACAGGCACATAGACACAGGCAACAGAGCATGCACAATGTCGGCACTAGTACAGTGTATATCCACCTTTTGCAGCAATGCAGGCTGCTATTCTCCCATGGAGACGATCGTAGAGATGCTGGATGTAGTCCTGTGGAACGGCTTGCCATGCCATTTCCACCTGGCGCCTCAGTTGGACCAGCGTTCGTGCTGGACGTGCAGACCGCGTGAGACGACGCTTCATCCAGTCCCAAACATGCTCAATGGGGGACAGATCCGGAGATCTTGCTGGCCAGGGTAGTTGACGTACACCTTCTAGAGCGCGTTGGGTGGCACGGGATACATGCGGACGTGCATTGTCCTGTTGGAACAGCAAGTTCCCTTGCCGGTCTAGGAATGGTAGAACGATGGGTTCGATGACGGTTTGGATGTACCGTGCACTATTCAGTGTCCCCTCGACGATCACCAGTGGTGTACGGCCAGTGTAGGAGATCGCTCCCCACACCATGATGCCGGGTGTTGGCCCTGTGTGCCTCGGTCGTATGCAGTCCTGATTGTGGCGCTCACCTGCACGGTGCCAAACACGCATACGACCATCATTGGCACCAAGGCAGAAGCGACTCTCATCGCTGAAGACGACACGTCTCCATTCGTCCCTCCATTCACGCCTGTCGCGACACCACTGGAGGCGGGCTGCACGATGTTGGGGCGTGAGCGGAAGACGGCCTAACGGTGTGCGGGACCGTAGCCCAGCTTCATGGAGACGGTTGCGAATGGTCCTCGCCGATACCCCAGGAGCAACAGTGTCCCTAATTTGCTGGGAAGTGGCGGTGCGGTCCCCTACGGCACTGCGTAGGATCCTACGGTCTTGGCGTGCATCCGTGCGTCGCTGCGGTCCGGTCCCAGGTCGACGGGCACGTGCACCTTCCGCCGACCACTGGCGACAACATCGATGTACTGTGGAGACCTCACGCCCCACGTGTTGAGCAATTCGGCGGTACGTCCACCCGGCCTCCCGCATGCCCACTGTACGCCCTCGCTCAAAGTCCGTCAACTGCACATACGGTTCACTTCCACGCTGTCGCGGCACGCTAACAGTGTTAAAGACTGCGATGGAGCTCCGTATGCCACGGCAAACTGGCTGACACTGACGGCGGTGGTGCACAAATGCTGCGCAGCTAGCGCCATTCGACGGCCAACACCGCGGTTCCTGGTGTGTCCGCTGTGCCGTGCGTGTGATCATTGCTTGTACAGCCCTCTCGCAGTGTCCGGAGCAAGTATGGTGGGTCTGACACACCGGTGTCAATGTGTTCTTTTTTCCATTTCCAGGAGTGTATTTCCTGATCCCCCTTAGTAAATAACAAGTAGGAACATTTTATTTTAGTGAGTACAACGAGTAATGTGGACTTGCAGGCTGAAAATTGTAGTCAGTGTGTTCTCCATCGTTTTCTGACTCTCCGCAAACAATAGTTTTCCGGCTTCTGTAAACGGCGAAAGTAGGTGTGAAGCGCACACAGACTGTTTAAGTGTTTTTTTTCACAATGACACAACAAAAGTAACGGTCATCTGGGTCTTTACCCCCAGCCTCAAATCTCCTTCACCCCTCTCCCCCAGATTACTCCTTGATGTGCTTCTCATGGTTTAGCATTCTCTATTTTGTCTTAGTTCCGTTTGCGTGCGTGCAAGTATGTATGTGTATGTGTGTGTGTGTGTGTGTGTGTGTGTGTGTGTAGCTATGATTGAATTCTCCTTCTCTGTGCCGTTTGTGATTCTATAGCGTCAATGAAGGATACCCTTGGCTTAATATTTTTTTGTTCCATTCTGATTTCAGAATAATCTCTCTTTTCATTATTTCTTAATCCTTGTTTTTGTTGTTGTAGTATACTCCCACCTTTCCCTGTATCCAATCAAATCATTGGGAACTGAGTGGCGACTGTGCTATTTTTCAGGTTATAGGATCTCAGAAAAGTGTAGAAAGGTCCCAAAGGAAAAGAACAAGAATTCCAACCGCTAATGGGAAGTACTGAACCTGAAGTCATTGTAAGTACTGAAAGCCTGCTAAGGCCGGAGATAAGTTCAACCGAAATCTTTACAAAGAACCTAATCGTGTTCGGAAACACCAGATTAAGCAGAGCTGTTGGTGGCGTACTTGTTGGTGACTTCAGTCTACTCTCGACATTTTAGCGAAAATAAACGCTTAGAGTCGATGGTAGGTATGAAACATCCTCCGAAAACAAACTAAATGCTTTCTCAGAAAAATATTTTGAGCTTAGTAAATGCTTGCGAAGACATGCTTTACATCTTAACAATAAATAATCCTGAGCAAATAGGAAACCTTGTGGTAAATAAAAGGGATTAGTGTCCAAAAGGTGCACCGAGACCTAATACCGTAACATCAAAATGCAGCAAAAATAAACACAAGCTATATCTATTTCAAAAAGCACATAAAAATTCGTTTGACATCTACCTCAGAGACGTAACTCCTTCCAAACTATTGGATCGAAACCATATGTGGCTTCAGTTCAAAGAAATTGTATCGATGGCAGTTGAGAGCTCTATACCATATAAATTGATAAGAAATGGAACTCATCCCCCATGCTATGCCAAATAAGTCAGAACACTGTTGCAAAACCAACGAAAAAAGGTACGCCATGTTTAGAATAATCCAAATCTCAAAAATCGGCGATGTTTTACTGAAGCTCGAAACTTCATGTAAACTTCAAATGTGGGATGTTTTTAATAGTTCCCATAACGTAATCCTAAGAGACTGTGGTCTTACGTGCAGAACACCAGTAAGTTATAAAACACAATCGATACCTTCTCTGTGAAACAGCAATGGTAATGTTACCAATGACAGTGCCACTAAATCGGAGTTACTAATAGCTGTTTTCTGATGTTTCTTCACTATAGAAGACGAAGTAGATAATCCGTAATTCGAATGAGTAACAGCTGAAAAACATGTCTTGTGTGTATAAAAGCAGCTTAAATCACTTAGCAAGTCTTCCGGTCCAGGCTGTACACGAGTTACATTCCTTCCACAGTAGCCTGTTACGATAGCCCCACACTTATCCATCATATATAATCACCCACACGACGAAAGATCCGTATCTGAAGACTGGAAAGTTACACAGGTCACACCAATCCTCAGGAAAGAAAATAAGAGTAATCAGCTGAATTACAGACCCATATCACTGGAGTCGATTTGCAGCGGGATTTTGGAACATAACTATTCATTGACACGTAGTCAGCGCTGAGTCGAAAAACATCGTTCTTGTGAAATACAATTAACTCTTTAGTCTCACAAAGTAATGAGTACTGTCCTCAGGGGATGGCAAATTTATTTCATATTTTTAGATTTCCGGAAGGTTCATGACACTGCTCTTCGCAAAATTGCGCACTTATGGAGTACTGTCAGAGTTATGCGACGAGATTCGTGATTTCTTGTCAGAAAGGTCACAGTTCGTAGTAATCGACGTAAAGTCGTGGAGTAAAACAGAAGTACTATCTGGGTCTCCTCAAAGAAGTGTTGTAGGCCCTCTGCAGTTCCTAATTTATACAAATGATTTAGGTGACAATCTGAGCAGCCATCGTAGACTGTTTGTAGATGATGCTGTCATTCACAGCCTAATGAAGTCATTAGACGATCAAAACGATTCGCATAGTGATATAGATATCTGTATGGTGCGGAAAGTGGTAACTGACTATAATTAATGTAATTTGTGGTCATTCGCATGAGTACTAAAGGGAATCCGTTAAATTTCGGGTACATGATAACTCACACGAATCTTAAGCTTGGCGATTCAACTAAATAACTAAGAGTTACTGTTATGAACATCTGACGCTGGAACGATCATCTATAAAATGTAGTGAGGAAGGCAAATCAGAGACTTCATTTTATTTGTAGAAGACTTAGAAGATATGGCAGGCATACAAAAGAGGCTGTGTATACTACACCTATCCGTTCTCTTCTGGAATTCTAGTGCACGGTATGGGACACACAGCAGATAGAATTGACACAGGACATCGAAAAAGTTCAAAGTAGTGCACCTCGTTGCGTATTATTTCGAAATAGGGGAGAAATTGTCGCATATGATTCAATAGTGTGGGTAGCAATCAATAAAACAAATACTTTTATCGTTTGGGCCTGCAGAATGAACTAAGTAGAAATACAACATTTTACACGAAGTCCATTCAAACAGTTGCAATGTGATCTTTATTTGCTTCTATTTAAAGATTTCTACACGAAAAACTTGTCTGTTTCGGCTTACAATGCCATTTTCAAGTTCAGCAATGGGTGTTGTGAATAGTGAATCTTTTTACTTCTTACTTATGATCAATAACGTCATCTTTGATAAATGACGTTTTTACTTACCTCTAGGCGGCGTTGACAATCATATGTCATGCAGGAGCCCACTATGAGCTTTCTGTTATGAAATAATAGTATTAAAATCACGTTGTTTTCACAATATGAAATTTTTTGTGATGATTGTTTGGCAACTACTTGACTTTGGGATCCTTAGATACTGTATGTTTACAGATTTTTCATCAATGGGAGTCAGGGATGGTGTGTTTGTTACATAGATATTATTTGGTTAAAATATTTGTGTATGTATTGCCTGTGATTTGATATGTTCATCCCTTCGTCGTAGAAAATTTCATCAAAATTTTCTAATTTGGCCTTTTGTTTCAAGTCTCTTTGTTCATTGAGACAGTCGTTCGGGAAATTTCTTACATGTACCTGTGAATCTAATTCTTCGAAAATATTCGTAATACGTCCTTTATATATTTTGTGTAAAATTTGTACTGTGTGTTCGTTGTCTTCTGCTTTGTGGTTTTAATTTTAAACTGTAGGTAGATAGTTCATTGATTGCTTTCACTTGCTCTCGTTTGTTCTTTGAATCGCTTTGACGCTGATGTTTCTTCCAGTTTCTCCGATGTGAATTTCCTAAAGTTTTCATAAGAAATTTTTTCCACGACCTGGTTTCGAAAATTCTGAGATTTTGGCTTTTCTTGGTCGAATTCGCATTTTCCCACATAATTTTATATTTTTGGTACGTAACATTTCGTTTATTTTATTCGTTATGTGACACAGATAAGTTGTCAGCACATAGGCCTACCATATTTTAGTTTTAGTTGTAAGTTCCGGTTTTCAATTTTATATCCGTATGTATGTTTGTAGTTTAAGTTTTCTTTGTTGGTTGTACTTTCTGAGCGGTATATCTGGTTGGAAATTATTTTTCTGAGCTATGCGTTGTAGTGTTGTTATACCTTTTTGTATTGCATGTTGCTCCAGGGCAGATTTACAATCTCCTGATCACTGATTTGAAAAATGCACATTTCTGTGTATTCAGATGACAATAACTTTTGTTAATGACGTTATTCTTAGTGGTTGCTTTTCTATATGTTTAGAAGGTATGTTTGTTGTTTGTTTTATTCATTTTCTGATCAAGAAAATTTGTAGAGTTGTTGGTTTCAGTTTCTATGGAGAAGTTTATTCTTCGATATAAGTTGATGAAGTTTTGGTGTATTTCTTGCATGTAATCATTTATTAGCCGTATGGTATCGTCTATGTACCTGTTCTAATACATATCTTTTTCCAGTAGATTGGCTGCTGGAACTAAACAGTTTTTCTTCTAATGTATTTATGAATATGTCTGCAACCTTTTTCTGCTACGCAGTTGCCACTCTAACCCTACCTGCTTCTGTACAAAATTGCTTATTAAATTCAAAATGATTCTCGGAGAGTATAAGCTTTAGGAGATCTGTGAGTTCGGTGGTTGCTATGATAGACATTTACCTATATCGGGGACTGTTTTTTATGATATCTATTGTTCCCGCAACTGGTATATCAGTGTGCAGATTTATAATAGCGAATGAGATTAATTTAGCAGTTTGTGGGATTTGTATGTCTTTGATGGTATGGGCTAGGCTTCATGAGTTCCTTACAGTGTATTTTTCATTGTGTGTGTATAGGCTAGTTAAAAATGTAATCAGTTTTTTACTTAAAAATCAGCTTGAACTGTGTTTCAGTTTTATATCTGGATGAATAGGAATTTGTGGTTTATGTCTCTTAGGTTGGGCATGTGATCTGAGCGTGCATGGATTGATGACATTGTATGTCTTTTCTTGCTCTGTGAACATTAAGTTACAATATCTATGGCTTATTTAGTGAGGGCAACAAAAATGTTGATAGGGTAATGTAATGTTTGTGTAATGTTATTATCTTGGAAAAAATTCATTACTTTATGTGAGTAGTTAGTCTGATTGATAATAGCCAAACTATTTGCTTTATCAGATTTGACTTCTACTAGACCTTGATCAGATAAATTATGTTTTATGCTGTTGAGAATTTGACGTTCTGACTGTCTGTTATGAGTGTTTCTGTGTTGCAGTTCTATAATTTTCGGCACTTTTAATGTTAGTTTACTTCATTTTATTACAGGTTCGTTACCCATATGTGCTACGTAACTATTGTGGCGAGGTCTTTTCATGAACTTTCCATCACAAACTTTCTCCTCCGAACGCAAAGAATTTTGTTGATGCCAGCACACATACGGAATCATCGTAATAAAATATAGAAATTAGAGCTACAACAGAACGAATAAAGTGGAATAATAACTGCTACCAGTTACAATAGAAGGTGATTTTATTTAATGCATGACCAGTTTCTGGCTTGTGTCCATCTTCAGGTGGTTTTTACATTCAATTACATGTTTCAGTGCTGAATTGCGATAACTTTTTAATACAAAAGTAAATAATGTGAAATAGACCAACAGAAACAATTGGAAGTTGATAAGCGACATGTGTTGCAAAGTATTACAGTTCTTACATAAAGCTGCACTATCCATGTCGTTTGCACATTTCATTCAACACCCTTTTTTAAAAATATCTCGACATTTTACTCATTAATTGTATATTATGCATCATAGTAAATGCTGATACTTTTATGTTATGCCTTTGATGCAGCAGATGTTAATAACTTCAGACATCTAACGTGTTTACATAGGGAAACAGAGTTTATGGACAAAGACCTTACCTCTTAGAAGTTCAAAGTTTTTACAGATACAGAAACATAACGGATATTGCAGAGTATGAAAATGTTCCATTATTACGGAAACACACAGTGATTTGCACACATCAAAAAAGTTTTGCATCACCTCGGATCCCAGCGTTTCGGAACCTGTGCAGAAAATTAGAATAGGGATCAACACAAACATCATTTTCGCCCTTTTTATATCTCATGAAAATCACACATTGCATGTTCTACCACCATACAGCGAGACCTTCAGAGAGGCTGGTCCAGACAGGTACCTATAATACCCAGTAGCACGTCCTCCTGCATTGATGCATGTCTGTATTCGTCGTATAGTCCCACTCCTCAACGGCGATTCGGCGTAGAACCCTCAGAGTACTTGGTGGGTCACGTCGTCCATAAAAACACCTTTTCAATCAATCCCAGGCATGTCCGATAGGGCTTATGTCTGGAGAACATGCTGGCCACTCTAGTCGAGCGATGTCGCTATCCTGAAGGAAGTCATTCACAAGATGTGTACGATGGGGTCGCGAATTGTCGTCCATGAAGACGAATGCCTCGCCAATATGCTGCCGATATGGTTGCACTATCGGTCGGAGGATGTCATTCACATATCGTACAGCCGTTACGGCGCCTTCCATGACCACTAACGGCCTACGTCGGCCACACATAATGCCACTCCAAAACAGCAGGGAACCTCCACCATGATGAACTGCTGGAGAGTGTGTCTAAGGCGTTCAGACTGACAGTGGCCTCCGAACACCTGTCCGACGATTATCTGGTTGAAGGCATATGCGACATTCATCGGTGACGAGAAAGTGATGTCGATCCTGAGCAGTCCATTCCGCATGCTGTTGGGCCCATCTCTACCGCGCTGAATGGTTTCGTGGTTGTAAAGATGGACTTCGCCATGGACGTCGAGAGTCAAGTTGCGCATCATGCAGCCTATTGCGCACAGTTTGAGTCGTAACACGACGTCCTGTGGCTGCATGAAAAACATTATTCAACACGGTGGCGTTGCTGTCAGGGCTCCTCCGAGCCATAGTACGTAGGCAGTGACCTGAGCGAGCCACATCATCCAAGGTTCCGGTCTCTCTGTATGTCCTCCATGTCCGAACAACATCGCTTTAGTTCACTCCGAGACGCCTGGACACGTCACTTGTTGAGAGCCCTTCCTGGCACAATGTAACAATGCGGACGCGATGGAACCGCGTTATTCACCGTCTAGGCATGGTTGAACTACAGACAAGTATACCAGCTTCCTGGTGGAATGACTGGAACTGATCGGCTGTCGGACCCCTTCCTTCTAATAGGAGCTGCTTATGCATGGTTGGCCGGCCGTTGTGACCGACCGGTTCTAGGCGCTTCAGTCTGGAACCGCGCGACCGTTACGGTCGCAGGTTCGAATCCTGCCTCGGGTATGGATGTGTGTGATGTCCTTAGGTTAGTTAGGTTTAAGTAGTTCTAAGTTCTAGGAGACTGATGACCTCAGATGCTAAGTCCCATAGTGCTCAGAGCCATTTGAATCAATCGTGGTTGGTTGTTTACCGCGCTGCTTCCTGGACTCGGGTAGACGCGCCGGCCCTGGATCGAATCCGCCCGGCGGATTGACGATGAGGGCCGATGTGCTGCAGCCTGGATGTGGTTTTTAGGCGGTTTTCCACATCCCGTTAAGTGAATACCGGGCTGGTCCCCATGTTGCGCCTCAGTTACACGGCTCGCAGACATCTGAACACTTTCGCAGTATTCCATGGATTACACTCGACGCAGACAGTTGGGGTACACTAGTTCCACCCCGGGGGGTACAGGGTGGTAGCAGAAAGGGCATCCGGCCACCCCTTAAACATTAATATGGCAAATCCGATTCACGCAGGATGACCCTGCGTAACTGCGGGACAAGACTCAAGCGATAGAATGCATGGTTGTTTACATCATTGGCCGGTTTAGTGACATTTCTGAACCGCCAAAGGGACTGTGTCTGTGATACAATATTCATGGGCAACTTCTATCTTCAGGAGTTCTGAGAACCGGGGTGTGTGTATAATACACAGTGTGGTTAACCATTCGTCTTTGAATAGGACGCCCAGCACTACGTAAAAGTGAACCTGACGATGGGTACTCAAACATTTCCTACTCCACGGGCTCCTATAGTGATAAACAACATCATAGCTCATTACGTCCGCTGTGTGTGTGTGTGTGTGTGTGTGTGTGTGTGTGTGTGTGTGTGTGTGCGCGTCTGTGAACCTGTGGAGCAGGAAATTAGAAAGTGAAGCGATATTCAATGTTATTTTACATTCAGAGTATCCATGTCCGAACATGGGTTCCTTATCAAAACTTCACCTACTAATCCCATCTACAGTCCGCAAAAGCGTGTAATAGGAATTGTGAAAGACCTTGTATAATGCAAATAAGTGAGGATGTTGGGTTCAAGTGTTATTTATAGATGAATAAATTGCCACAGGAGAGCAAATCGTAGTAGGCCGCATAGAAACAGCCAGAATGCAAATGAAAATAAGCAAAACATGTATAAAGTAACGTTGCCAGTTTATTGTTATTCCTCGGTTACTGTAATTTATTTGACTCAAAGCCAATACTCGCTCGACTGTAGTCCGGAGCGCAGATGTCTTTTAGTTGGGAGTGCGGGTGTCTGGAGAGCAGCCATCGGTCACGGAACTCGGCCACTGCCACTGGCAGGATGCCAAGCAAGGACGGAGTGCGGGCTCCGCAGCTGGGAGGCTGGCGCTCGGGGCCTCGGAAACCAGTCGCGCCCTGATGCTGCCAAATCCCACTGCCGCCACCTGTTAGGTTGCACTATACTCATGGCGACGGGATCGTCGGTAATACCGCGTCGCTGGTTATACATTAGTCTCCGAAAGTTGAGCAGGCTCAGCAAAAGGTGGAAGGGGAAACATCCCATCGACGACGCACACGTCAAATAATAAGTAAATGCAGTGATTTGGAATACTGGGGAGAATATTGTGCGATCTATTGTGTGATCTAGTCATGCACCGTTCTAATTCGCCTTAAGATAATTTGCCTGTGAACGCCTGTGTAAATACTAACAATTTCCAAAAAATTTTCGTGTCTTCAACTAAAGAACGTATACCCTTAGTAGGATGAAAACTGTAAGACAATAGGAGTGTTACTTGCTGAACACTTTGATGTACAGTTAATAACATTAGTTCTTATATTGACTTTATTGCAATTTTTTGTGGAGATCAGGAAATTACATGTATTTGCCCCTCAATAAAATGGCTCTGAGCACTATGGGACTTAACATCTGAGGTCATCAGTCCCCTAGAACTTAGAACTACTTAAACCTAACTAACCTAAAGACATCACACACATCCATGCCCGAGGCAGGATTCGAACCTGCGATAGTAGCAGTCGCGCGGTTCCGGACTGAAGCGCCTAGAACCGCTCTGCCACACCGGTCGGCTTGCCCCTCAATACTTCGAATATATGCACTGACCAATATCCTACTCAGATGCTTGAATCTTTACGTAGACATTAACATGTCCATCTATAACGTAGACTAAGTTCATGTCATTTCAGTGACAAGTTATTATTCTACAAATTTTTATATCTGATATTCAAAACCGAGGGTACTTTACCATTACTGATCAGTACCTATTTTTCTGGTAGTACACTAGTGTCAGTAGTTTACGTCACTCTAAATGGTATCCTGCAACATCCCAAAAAAATTCAAACTACCAGCTCAGATAAACTTTTTGTGCATAAAATAAACACGTCACAAAATTTAATCCACTGGAAATTTGATTAAAAGTTATATTTGATCTATGACTGACCTCTGCTCTTCTTCATAAATTCTGTCTGTATATCTTCTTGGTTTACATGTTCCTCATCTTTACTGTTCCTTTCCTTGTTATTCAGGCGTCTTTCGTTGCCTCAAGCAACCCGCTTTTCACCTTTGGCCACTTTTACAGAATCAACTGCCACTAGTGTATGCCTCATATTAAATGCAGAATATATTCCTACCAAATCTCGATCTTAATACCGGTAACAAAACCATATTTTGGAGGCTTGATAACTTTCGAGAATCACAAAACAGCAAAAAGTCAAACTACAGAAATGTTAACAAGCAAAACAAATCTCGGAAACCAAAGCTATATAAAGGAAAACATTAGCCCATCGCAAAGCGCATCTTCAAACAGGGCTACCAACTCGACAAACAGTTATATAGTATATCTTTCTCGAATGAGAGTCTAGCGACAACATCTGATGTGTGAAAGTAGCGGGAACATGGATGTGGCCGAACAGCGACAGGTCTTTAAGTTACGTTTTGATATAACTTCTAGAATCCTAATTCAATTCTTTTAACTACCTTTTAGCTGCCAAATGCAGGACAGGGGTTTGTCTTCTGATCTGATGAATCACGGCGTAATTTACGCCTCGTGAACGGCAAAATCTACCCTCTGTTTTAGACTATGGTTAGTGTTTTGAGTGCGTGAGACACCAGAAGAAATCTTTTACCAACAAGGCATCCAGCATGGGCTGCTTTGTGCTGGAGTAATGTCCAAACGCGACTTTCCACGTCCTTTTGCAAAGTACTCGATCTCGTACTCTTGTCAGATTTCTCACGGTTATCAACACCTTCAATGAGAAATGAGAATGAGAAATTATCTGAAATGAAAGGGATGGCTCACGCTGTGTCTCGGGTACGTGAAAGCGAAGCTACCCCTAAATCATACAGGTTGGCTATTTCAAATTTCCTTGCTCCGTACTCTACCGGAGGGATCAGAGACTCTGACTGAAAGGGTTCGAAACTTCCGCGTCCTTTGATCACCGCTAAATACTGTTAATGAATAGAGATCATAAGCTGCAACCATGTGTACGCCTTTTCAGAGGGGCTCTAGATTCCTGTTCACGAAGAGCTGTTCCGTTGCGCTAATGTCTCGCGTTCCGTGTACTGAACGAGGTCTCCTACAGAACGTTCCTGTGATGCACTGGGGAGAAGATATGTAGTCTTTCAGCGTGCAACCATGTGCTGCTCCAGATTTCCGTGTAGTTTCTTCTCACCAAAGGAATCGACTATCAAATGATCAACCAGCCACTTAACACAGACGACGTCTGAGATGAGAAGAAAGGTCTACGACACTGTCTGGTTTTATGGTCTTCTGTTCAAACTCCACAAATTATCGCCTAATTAAATACTTTATGACTAACCGTCCATTCTATGTAACTATTAAAAACAGTTTCCTAATTTCCCATCCAACTACAGATGTGCCCCAAGAATTCGTCGCAACACAGCTCCTCTGTATCTTCCGCCGAGCCTAGGCTTTAAAACCATCCCCCTTGCGTACCTAATCCTATATGCTAACGACACCACCTTCTTTTCAGTTCATCCTACTCTCCATCTAACCCATTGATTCCTCCCATTCTATCCGAGCAGCGACACCTGCTGGTGTAACCAGTGGGTACATTTCAGTCAATCCTGCAAAATTCTATGCAATAATAAACGTGTAACGACCCAAATTTCCACCCCAGAAATGTTTACCTCACAATCCACAGCCTCCCGGTCCACCTAAGTAAAACATTTGTATATTCTGAACTAGCATTCGATTTACAACATAGAACCCCACCTACTAATCATCCAAAAGAAAGCACTTAGGGTACCATCATCTGCCACATCTCTACCTAGCCAATGTAACGTTGACTTCACGAGTTTCGTCACTTCTTCCGAATCCTGAAATGACGTGCACTCCATCGTGCTTTCTATGTCATACTGCCTTCTCCCATAAGTATCCTGTACCATTTCATAAAGTTCGCACACGTCCTCAAATATACGTCTCATTAACTTGGGTTCTAACACACTAGTCTCCCCCATCGTTGAGAATCCAGGCTAGCTATGGAGTCTCTATCACTACGTCTCACTTACTCTCTCTCCCCAACCACTCCATATGCTTTCCCAGGTCATATTAATAACCTTCCCTACTCCAGACAACAAAATCATACCGAAAACCTACCCTTTCCTCTTATCAGAAATTAACCCACGCTGAACATAAAAAATGAACGCCCTAACATTTTCTTTCCTTACTCAGATTGCATCTCACATTTTCTTAAACCTACAACCCACATTTCAGTGCCTTTTCACATAGATATGCCCAAATCTTTCCCTTATAACGTTCTTCCCAATACTTCCCGAATTCCAGTACTTACTCACAGTTATCAGAAAGTGCGCCATATCATACTCACAACGAAGATAATCAGTGTCATAAAAATCATCTTACTTTAACTTCTTACATTATTTTATATTTAAATCGCACGATATAGTGAAGTCAATGAAATACAAGATATAGTACTGCCCGACACCGTCCATAAAGATATAGTACTGCCCGACACCGTCCATAAGTAGCATATAATATTACGACATTCACTGCTCAAAAGGCGCGACAGCCAAAATAAAGTTTTTGAATGACAATAATTATCCTCACTGGAGATCATAATTCGGTTCTGAATATTCTTTTCTATTGTATTTTTCATTACGCACAGCTTCGACTGTGTACCCATTTCCAAGTGTTCAAAATGTATACCAGATGTGATATCGTCAAATGAAATCCATGAAACATTTCAAAAAAAATCGGTATATATCAGTTACCAAGAAAAGGTAAGGAATGATATAGTACGTGAAAGACAAATTCTCAAAATTTTTTAAATGTTAATACACTCACCAAAAATGTTTTGCATAAACCTGCTTCCCGGAACTCCTGAAGACAGACGCTGACCGTGGATATTATTTCACACAGTCCCTTTGAATGTTCAGACACTAAGCCCTATCAAAGATGTAAGCAACTATGAATGAGCAGCGCCTATTAGACGTAAGGGGTCCGACAGAAGATCAGTTCCAGTCATTCCACTAGGAAGGAGCTACACTTCTCGTGTTGTCTGTAGTTCAACCATACCTAGACGGTTAATACCGCTGATCGGCCGCGTCCGCATTGTTACTTTGTGCCAGGAAGGACTCTCAACAAGGGAGGTGTCCTGGCGTCTTGGAGTGAACCAAAGCTATGTTGTTCGGACATGGAGGAGATACGGGGAGACAGGAACTGTCGATGACATGCCTCCTTCAGGCTGCCCAAGGGCTACTACTGCAGCGGATGTCCGCTACCTGTGGATTATGGCTCTGAGGAACCCCGACAGCAATGCCACCATGTTTAAGAATGCTTTTTTGTGTAGCCACAGGACGTCGAGTTACATCTCAAACTATGCGCAATAGGCTCCATGAAGCACAACTTCACTCCCGACGTCCATGGCGAGATCCATCTTTACAACCGCGACACCATGCAGCGCGGTACAGATGGGCCCAACATCATGCCGAATGGGACACTCAGGATTGACATCATTTTCTTTTCACTGATGAGTGTCACATATACCCTGAACCAGACAATCGTCAGAGACGTGTTCGGAGGTAACCCGGTCAGGCTGAGCGCCTTAGGCACACTGTCCAGCGAGTGCAGCACCGGTGGAGGTTCCCTGCTGTGTTGGGGTGGCATTATGTGGGGCCGACGTACGCCGCTGGTGGTCATGGAAGGCGACGTAACGGCTGTACGATACGTGAATGCAATCCTCCGACCGATAGTGCAACCCTATCGGCAGCAATTTGGCGAGGTATTCGTCTTCATGGACGACAAGTCGCACATGTTGTGAATGAGTTCCTTCAGCATGACATCACTCGACTAGAGTGGCAATCATGTCCTCCAGACCCCATCTAACATGCCTGGGATAGATTGAAAGTGGTTGTTTATGGACGAAGTGACCCACCAACTACTCTGAGGGATCTACACCGAATCGCCGTTGAGGAGTGGGATAATCTGGACCAACAGTGCCTTGATGAACTTGTGGATAGTATTCCACGAGAATACAGACATTCATCAATGCAAGAGGACGTGCTACTGGGTATTAGAGGTACTGGTGTGTACAGCATTCTGGACCACAACCTCTGAAGGTCTCGCTGTATGGTGGTAGAACATGCAATGTGTGGTTTTCACATCAATAAAAAGGGCGGAAATGTTTATGTTCATCTCTATTCCAATTTTCTGCACATGTTCCGGAACTCTCGGAACCGAGGTGATGCAAAACTTTTTTTGATTTGTGTATGTGTCTTATGTGTCCACGCTTCGTCTTACAGCACATTACTAGTCGATAGTCGATTTATGTTCATACTCGATGCAGCATATCAGGACTAACGTTTCAGAACGTCTGCCTCGACGCGTTGCTGGCTGAGGATGCTAGATGCCAAGAAAATCACTGCTTCCCTTTTTCCAAGATCAGTGTCAGCCTATCATGCGTAAATCATAAACTGTAAAATTATGCTAGTATCTAATTTTATGTACGGGTTTCTCGTGTATAGCTTACAATACTTCACAGTGATTCATTTTCTGTTCCATATTTTCCATTGCCTTTTCATGCCCTTTATGAAAATATTCATAAATGTAATGTACTGAACATTATTTTGATTTCTTTGAGTTGGCCACGTGGGAGTAGAACTCACGCACTAATGGTTCCGTACAAAGTTAATTACACTTATGAGACAAAACATTACGACCAGTGACGAAACATCGTGACTACTGACCACTGCGAAGTTGTACACTGCCTGGTGGCGCTGAGGGCACGTGATGCCGTAAAAGAAATATATGAGCGGAGCAGACACAAATAGGGAATAGTTCTAGCGACGGTAAGTGCCGCCAGTGTCGAAAGCCGGCGACTTAAGCGACTTTGACAAAAGCCAGGTTTGGTTCAAATGACTCTGAGCACTATGGGATTTAACATCTGTGGTCATCAGTCCCCTAGAACTTAGAACTACTTAAACATAACTAACCTAAGGACATCACACACACATCCGTGTCCGAGGCAGGATTCGAACCTGCGACCGTAGCGGTCACGCGGTTGCAGACTGCAGCGCCTAGAACCGCTCGGCCACCCCGGCCGGCTATCGGTCTGAGAAACTTCAAGATTTTCAGGAATGTTTTACTTTCAGTAATATAAATGTGACGTTGCTAAAATTAGTAATAAATGCGACATAAGAATATAATAATTCCAATCGCAAAGAAAGCAGGCGTTGACAGATGTGAAAATTACCGAACTATCAGTTTAATAAGTCACAGCTGCGAAATACTAACGTGAGTTATTTACAAACGAATGGAGAAACTGGTAGAAGTCGACCTTGGGGAAGATCAGTTTGTATTACGTAGAAATATTGGAACACGTAAGGCAATACTGACCCTACGGCTTATCTTAGAAGATAGATTAAGGAGAGGCAAACCTACGTTTCAAGCATTTGTGGACTTAGAGAAAGCTTTTTACAACGTTGACTGGAATACTCTCTTTCAAATTCTGAAGGTGGCAGGTGTAAAATACAGGGAGCAAAAGGGTATTTGCAATTTGTACAGAAACCAGATGACAGTTATAAGAGTCGGGGGGCATGAAAGGGAAGCAGTGGTTGGGAAGGGAGTGAGACAGGGTTGTAGCTTATCCCCGATGTTATTTAGTCTGTATATTGAGCAAGCAGTAAAGGAAGCAAAAGAAAAATTCGGAGTAGGAATTAAAATTCATGGAAATAAAAACTTTGAGGTTCGCCGATGACATTGTAGCTCTTTCAGAGACAGCAAAGAACCTGGAAGAGCAGATCAACGGAATGGACAGTGTTTGGAAAGGAGGATATAAGATGAACATCAACAAAAGCAAAACGAGGACAATGGAATGTAGTCGAATTAAATATGGTAACGCTGAGGGTATTAGATTAGGAAATGTGATGCTTAAAGCAGTAAACGAGTTTTCCTATAACAAAATAACTGATGATGGTCGAAGTAGAGAGGATATAAAATGTAGACTGGGAATTGCAAGGAAAGCGTTTCTGAAGATGAGAAATTTGCTAACATCGAGCATAGATTTAAGTGTAAGGAAGTCTTTTCTGAAAGTATTTGTATGGAGTGTGGCCATGTATGGAAGTGAAACTTGGACGATAAATAGCTGAGACAAGAAGAGAATAGAAGCTTTCGAAATGTGGTGCTACAGAACAATGCTGAAGATTAGATGAGTAGGTCACATAACTAATGAGGAGGTATTGAATAGAATTTGAGAGAAGAGAAATTTGTGGCACAACTTGATTAAAAGAAGGGGTTGATTGGTAGGACATATTCTGAGGCATCAAGGGATCACCAATTTAGTATTGGAGGGCAGCGCGGTGGGTAAAAATCGTAGAGGTAGACCAAGAGATGAATACACTAGAGAGATTCAGAAGGATGTAGGTTGGAGTAGGTAGGGGCAGACGAAGAAACTTGCACAGGATAGAGTAGCATTGAGAGGCGCATCAAACCAACCTCTGAACTGTAGAGCACAACAACAACAACAACAACAACAACAACAAATGCGACATAACGTCATGCTGGATCCAGGCAACCATTATTAGTAAAACCGGGAGTTCTGGATTCAGGCTGATTGAGTCGCAATGGTAAAAGTCAAGTATCAGCCATGGAATGACTTTATTGTTCGTATGGCACGTTTCTTAATTTATCCGTCAACAGATCTCCAGGAGCGATTACCGCACGTCGATATGGCGTTTCAAGTTGTATATGCAACATACACATGCAAACTGCTCGTATCTCTTGACTGCATTGACTTACACGTTTCGATTTTGTACACCACCAAGGTACCATGCACTGTAGTATGTGACACAAATTTCAGTGTGATACGTTTACTCTTTCGTGAGAGAATGTGTTTTGAACAGTCAAACGCACAGTCAGACAGACGGACAACGAAGCTATCGTATAAGGGTTTCTACAGACAGCTCCAAAGAACTCTAAAAATGAAAATAAAAGTTCGCACCTGAGGATTCGATCCCATTACCTCAGATTATGGATAATGACTTTCCTGGAGACTAGAAATCTACTCTGTAGGAATCAGCATGGGTTTCGAAAAAGACGGTCGTGTGAAATCCAGCTCGCGCTATTCGTCCACGAGACTCAGAGGGCCATAGACACGAGTTCACAGGTAGATGCCGTGTTTCTTGACTTCCGCAAGGCGTTCGATACAGTTCCCTACAGTCGTTTAATGAACAAAGAAAGAGCATATGGATTATCAGACCAATTGTGTGATTGGATTGAAGAGTTCCTAGATAACAGAACGCAGCATGTCATTCTCAATGGAGAGAAGTCTTCCGAAGTAAGAGTGATTTCAGGTGTGCCACAGGGGAGTGTCATGGGACCGTTGCTGTTCACATTATACATAAATGACCTGGTGGATGTCATCAGAAGTTCACTGAGGCTTTTTGCAGATGATGCTGTGGTGTATCGAGAGGTTGTAACAATGGAAAATTGTACTGAAATGCAGGAAGATCTGCAGCGAATTGACGCATGGTGCAGGGAATGGCAATTGAATCTCACTGTAGACATGTGTAATGTGCTGCGAATACATAGAAGGATAGTTCCCTTATCATTTAGCTACAAAATAGCAGGTCAGCAACTGGAAGCAGTTAATTCCATAAATTATCTGGGAGTACGCATTAGGAGTGATTTAAAATGGAATGATCATATAAAGTTGATCGTCGGTAAAGCAGATGCCAGACTGAGATTGATTGGAAGAATGCTAAGGAAATGCAGTCCGAAAACAAAGGAAGTAGGTTACAGTACGCTTGTTCGCCCACTGCTTGAATACTGCTCAGAGGTGTGGGATCCGTACCAGATAGGGTTGATAAAAGAGATAGAGAAGATCCAACGGAGAGCAGCGCGCTTCGTTACAGGATCATTTAGTAATCGCGAAAGCGTTACGGAGATGATAGATAAACTCCAGTGGAAGACTCTGCAGGAGAGACGCTCAGTAGCTCGGTACGGGCTTTTGTTAAAGTTTCAAGAACATACCTTCACCGAAGAGTCAAGCAGTATATTGCTCCCTCCTACGTATATCTTGCGAAGAGACCAGGAGGATAAAATCAGAGAGATTAGAACCGACACAGAAGCATACAGACAATCCTCCTTTCCACGAACAATACGAGACTGGAAAAGAAGGGAGAACCGATAGAGGTACTCAGGGTACCTTCCGCCACACACCGTCAGGTGGCTTGCGGAGTATGGAAGTAGATGTGCGTCAACCACGGCGTGATGAGTAAGTTAACATAGGCGGCTACTCCCTCACCCGACCCTCACAAAAAATTCTATTTTTTCCTAAACGCTTCTCCATCTGAAGTTCCCTCTTCGGCCCCTTTCATTCCTGGCAAAGCTCTGGGTATACCATAAATCTGAACGAAGTCGTTGGGGACAAACAGTCACGAACTTCTTGAAACCCGAAGGAAGTTGAACTTTTGGAAGCTCTGTTGTGAGAAACAAAGATGATAATAAAAGCTGCATCACTCTACGGTGTATAGAGGAGGTGCATCGGAGCGTGCAGCCGTGCAGGCTGACGGGTAGCGTCGCAGTGTAAATAATAAACATGCGTGGCGCTCACGCGGCCGCTGCCAGCGCAGGCCGGTGGCTGGTCGGCGCGCTTCCAACAGCGGCAGCGGCACCGGCAGTGAGACGGACACAGTGTCCGCCACGGGACCGCCTGCCGCCGACGCCAGCTGTTTCTATTTCGGACGCAGGGCAGTGACGACCAGATGCGACTCTCTGCTACGCCGTCCTCACACGGGACGAGTTAGCTAACGTTGACGAGCAGCTGATAGAGTTTTGTGACTTCACTCCCCGTAATTTTACGCTGAGGAGCCATTGGCTCGTGTGAAATAGAAAATAATCCTGCAATTTTCGGCACGTGCTGCGAAAGCTTGTAGCTATAAGAGGGACGAACGCTCACTACGTTACCAGCACAACTTGAGCGAACCTCTTGCCCAACTGGAAGAAAGCGCAGGTGACGCCTGAATACAGGGTGTAACAAAAAGGTACGGCCAAACTTTCAGGAAACATTCCTCACACACAAATTAAGAAAAGATGTTATGTGGACATGTGTCCGGAAACGCTTAATTTCCATGTAAGAGCTCATTTTAGTTTCGTCAGTATGTACTGTACTTCCTCGATTCACCGCCATGATTTCATAAGGGATACTCTACCTGTGCTGCTGGAACATGTGCCTTTACAAGTACGACACAACATGTGGTTCACATGCACATTTCAGTCGAAGTGTTCGTTCGCTTCTCAACAACAGATTCGGTGACCAATGGATTGGTAGAGGCGGACCAATTCCATGGCCTCCACGCTCTCCTGGCCTCAACCCTCTTGACTTTCATTTATGGGGGCATTTGCAAGCTCTTGTCTACGCAACCCCTGTTGGTTGGTTGGTTGGTTGGTTGTTTTGGGGAAGGAGACCAGACAGCAAGGTCATCGGTCTCATCGAATTAGGGAAGGATGGGGAGGAAGTCGGCCGTGCCTTTTGAAAGGAACCATCCCGGCATTTGCCTGGAGCGATTTAGGGAAATCATGGAAAACCTAAATCAAGATGGCCAGACGCGGGATTGAGCCGTCGTCCTCCCGAATGCGCAACCCCGGTACCAAATGTAGAGACTCTGCGTGCTCGTATTGTGGACGGCTGTGATACAATACGGCATTCTCCAGGGCTGCTTCAGCGCATCAGGGATTCCATGCGACGGAGGGTGAATGCGTGTATCCTCGCTAACGGAGGACATTTTGAACATTTCCTGTATCAAAGTGTTTGAAGTCACGCTGGTACGTTCTGTTGCTGTGTGTTTCCATTCCATGATTAATGTCATTTGAAGAGAAGTAATAAAATGAGCTCTAACATGGATAGTAAGCGTTTCCGGACACATGTCCACATAACATATTTTCTTTCTTTGTGTGTGAGGAATGTTTCCTGAAAGTCAGGCCGTACCTTTTTTTAACACCCTGTATAAGAAGGGTAGTAGGACGGATCCTCAAAATTACAGACCAATATCCTTAACATCGGTTTGTTGCAGGATTCTCGAACATATTCTCAGTTCGAATATAATGAATTTTCTTGAGACAGAGAAGTTTCTGTCCATGCATCAGCACGGCTTTAGAAAGCATCGCTCCTGTGAAACGCAACTCGCCCTCTTTTCACATTATATCTTGCGAACCATGGATGAAGGGCATCAGACGGATGCCATATTCCTTGACTTCCGGAAAGCGTTTTACTCGGTGCCCCACTGCAGAATCCTCACTAAGGTAAGACCATATGGGATTGGTTCCCAAGTATGTGAGTGGCTCGAAGACTTCTTAAGTAATAGAACGCAGTTCGTTGTCCTCGTTGGTGAGTGCCCCAGGGAAGTGTGTTGGGTACGCTGTTGTTTTCTATCTACATAAATGATCTTTTGGATAGGGTGGATAGCAATGTGCGGCTGTTTGCTGATGATGCTGTGGTGTACGGGAAGGTGTCGTCGTTGAGTGACTGTAGGAGGATACAAGATGGCTTGGACAGCATTTGTGATTGGTGTAAAGAATGGCAGCTAACTCTAAATATGGATAAATGTAAATTAATGCAGATAAATAGGAAAATGAATCCTATATCGTTTGAATACTCCGTTAGTAGTGTAGCGCTTGACACAGTCACGTCGATTAAATATTTGGGCGTAACATTGCACAGCGATATGAAGTGGGACAAGCATGTAATGGCAGTTGTGGGGAAGGTGGATAGTCGTCTTCGGTTCAGTGGTAGAATTTTGGGAAGATGTGGTTCATGTGTAAAGGAGACCGCTTATAAAACACTAATACGACCTATTCTTGAGTACTGCTCGAGCGTTTGGGATCCCTATCAGGTCGGATTGAGGGAGGACATAGAAGCAATTCAGAGGCGGGCTGCTAGATTTGTTACTGGTAGGTTTTGTCATCACGCGAGTGTTACGGAAATGCTTCAGGAACTCGGGTGGGAGTCTCTGGAGGAAAGGAGGCGTTCTTTTCGTGAATCGCTACTGAAGAAATTTAGAGAACCAGCATTTGAGGCTGACTACAGTACAATTTTACTTCCGCCTACTTATATTTCGCGGAACGACCACAAAGATAAGATAAGAGAGATAAGGGCTCGTACAGAGGCATATAGGCAGTCATTTTTCCCTCGTTCTGTTTGGGAGTGGAACAGGGAGAGAAGATGCTAGTTGTGGTACGAGGTAACCTTTGCCACGCACCGTATGGTGGATTGCGGAGTATGTATGTAGATGTAGATGTAGACGACGCATTTCGTTTGACCTTTTCAGTTGAAGCTCGCATTTACTGAGTTTTTTACAGGATGTTACCGTAAGAGCGTGCAAAAATGTAACAGTAACAGTACACTGGAAAATTTGAGGCAGTGAACCTGGCGTCGTAGAAGTCGGCTTAATTAGATATGGAAGTAAACTTGTCTACCGCTCTGTCTAGCATTACTGTTTTCCAGCTTATTTACAAGTAACATCTGTACAAGTTGACACGTACTAGTATAATACGATTGAGCAGTACCGGTACAGTTGACATGCTGCTTGTGTTTGGGGAATTACGTTGCAATGCGCTCGTTGCTGAAAGGCTATACAGCGAACGATTTCGTAACAGGCAGCATCAATCACGATGAGTGTTTATTTCTCTCGATCGGAGAATGCAGGAGGCTGTGTCATTGGAAAGAAGAAACGAAGGGCCTGGTATTATGAGGACCACTCACACTCGCACACCTGATTTTGAAAATGAGGTTCTGGAACGTGTTGCAGCGGACCCCACTACAAGCACTCGTCATACTGCACGTGATATGGCAGCTGCGCGCACTAGCGTGTGGCGAGTACTCTACAAACAATATGGTTCCAATGGCTCTAAGCCCTATAGGACTTAACATATAAGGTCATCAGTCCCCTAGACTTAGAACTACTTAAATCTAAATAACCTAAGGACATCACACACACATCCATGCCCGAGGCAGGATTCGAACCTGCGACTGTAGCAGCAGCGCGGTTCCGGACTGAGGCGCCTAGAACCGCTCGGACACAGCGGCCGGCTACGAACAATAGTTACACCCGTATCACCCATTGCGAGTCCATACAATGCTTGTGACTGACTTTGAACCAAGGGTCGCAGCCGGCCGATGTGGCCGAGCGGTTCTAGTAGCTCCAGTCCTGAATCGTGCGACCGCTACGGTCGCAGGTTCGAATCCTGCCTCGGGCATGGATGTGTGTGATGTCCTTAGGTTAGTTAGGTTTAAGTAGTTCTAAGTCTAGTGGACTGATGACCTCAGTTGTTAAGTCCCATAGTGCTCAGAGCCACTTGAACCACTTGAACCAAGGATCGCATTGTGTCAGTTGTTGCTCCAGAGAGTGGTTTGATCCACCAGATTTCCCCCAAATTGTGCTGTTTACTAACGAGGCCTCATTTCATCGAGACGGTATTTGGAACAGCAGGAACAGCAGTGTGTGAGATGAGGAAAAATCCTCACGCTGTAGTCGAATCACACCAATAAATATGTTTTGTTGTGAATATCTGGGCCGGAATTGTAGGCGACAGTCTCATTGGGCCAAATCTTCTACCTGACCGTCTGAATGGCCACTTGTACTTCAGGTTCATGCAAAGAGTTCTGCCTGAGTTGTTGGAGAACATACACTTGGCTGCTCATGGGAAAATGTGTATACAACATGACGGTGCACCCTCTCACTTCACTGAGGATCTGCGCTATCATCTGTATTTCCTGGCAGCTGGATTGAAAGGAGAGGTCCTTTTCCATGGCTTGCGCGGTGAACTGACCTGAATCCCGTTGATTATTTCCTACGGGGTATCTTGAGTCACTTGTGTATGAGACCCCAGTGGACACGGAGAGGGAATTAGTTGCCAGAATTGTAGCTGCCTGTGATATGATTCAAAACACACTAGGGATATTTTTCAATGTGCGCCAGAATCTTGTTCGCCGATGTCATGGTTCCATTGATGTTGATGGCCGTCAATTTCAGGTCGTTTTGTAAGACACAGTCAAATGGTACGTTCAGTGTGTCATTGATTGTATTGCAGTTACCTGTAACTAATGCAAATAAAAAAGTACACAGTAATGTGATTTTAATGATTATAAAGAATCCACCTCAATTGCAAATAGAAACCGAATGTTTACCTAGGTTTTGGCGCGGATAACCACGCTTTCTTCGGAACACACTAAAACGACAAACTCCCTAAAGAGGTATGGTTCAACATTAATACAGAATGCCCAAAAGGACAAAAGACTCGCATAAAATGTTAAATAAACGGTACGTGTGTACCATGTCAATAGTTGTACTTAGCTCAAACGTCAGAAGCGTGCTTCCTCACTCCAGCCAACATTCGCTGGGCCGCGGGCTCTCAGTTAAAAGTTGTTAATGTGATATTATTCCTATTATCTCCTGGAGCTGGCTTCTCGGATCCCAGGTTCCCTGCCTTAAATTATTCAGTGGAGGATCCTCTTTGACCCTCTACATTTTTGCACTGTTATACGGTAACACCCCGTATTATAACTTACAGTAAATGAATATTTGCTGTTTCTAGGCACCAGCTCATTGCGCGTTCTCCAAACCGTGTCGTTATTGGTACAGGAATCGTCATATTGGTGGTTAAAGAGGATTCGAATTCCGTTATTTTCACGTTATAACTCGCGTGTTAGGAAGATACTCCGTTTTGAGTATTGTTAGCAGGATTCGTTATAATTGTATGCCAGTTAACAAAATATCGACGATTAAATCCTTAAGAATGTCGTAACATAGCACACCGCCGGGAAAATAATTACCTCACCCTTTTAGAGGTTACCAAGCCACTCAAGATTTATGGGTACAAAGTGCATACAGACTACATGAAACGATTATATTTACACATCAGTAAAAGGACAAACGGCTCAGGCGTACCAGGTATCGACCCATAGCGAGACACCCGCACTAGAACGTGGTGTAGCCTCCACAGGCTGCAATGCAGGAGTGGACTCTAGCAGTGAGTTGACCATACAGATGGCGAATACTGTCCTGCGATATGTTATGGCACACCTGCTAGACCTGTTCACGTAGTTCTGTAAGATTTGTTGGCTGATGAGTTGTACGAGTCAATTCCAGTCCCATTATATCCAGGAAGTGCTCGATTGGCGACACGTCTGGAGATCGTGCTGGTCACAGAAGTTGCTGCAGTCTTACAGAGCACGTTGAGTTTTACGGGCACAGTGTGGGAAAGTGTTATCCTGTTGGAACACTAAGTAACCTTGCCGTTGCCAGAACGGCAAAAGAACGGATGTGTACGTACCGAATGCTGGTAGGCATCCTCTCCAGGTGAATGAAGGCAGTAGCTTCTCGTACCCCAGATAATAACGTCTAGTATGGGCAAGTGTGCCTTGGACAAGCGCACTTTACGAGACGTTGTACGCGCAAACGACCATCACTAACGTGCCTCCAGAATCTGTTTTCATCACTGGAGGACACGGTGCGCCATTCCATCTTCCAAGTGATCCTCTGGCGATACCAGTCCAGCCTTGCATGTCGATTCTGTGGCATGAATGGGAGACGGGCTGAAGGTGCACGTGCCCCTCCGCTGCTAATAACTGGTTCGCAACAGTTCGTGTCCACACATCTGGGGTCACAAGCCCTTACCTATGTTGCGGTAGCTGTATGATCTGCTGCTGCTGCTGCTGCTGCTGCCCTTACAATTCGGCGTTTATGACGAGCGTCTGTGCTATGTGGACGTCCAGAAGCTCCTCTACGTGAATGTTCACGTGACCTCTGATACTAGCATCATTGGACCACTGACACAGCACGTCCAGTATGTATGGCACTTCTCCGAAAGGATGATTCTGCCGCTCGGAAGGCCACAATTTCACACGCTCATTTGGCTGTAGGAAGCACGAGTGCGTCTCCATGGCAAGGTTGCCTCCTTGGTTCCCACGTTTTGAACCACACTGAGCCTTCTGTCTGCGAGCATTCCCTATTAAAGGACAGACACAGATGGCGTGCTGATAGCTATGCCAATGCGCTATCTGTTGGTGCACAACGCTGAAACCATTATCAGCACATCGACTATCCCCCGGGTAGTACATTCCACCAACGGATCAAAATCGACGTCATCTTTCCAGGTGTACAAGTTGTTTCTATTTTCCGGAAGCGTGCCCGAGCTCGTTTGTTGCAGAGCTTTAGCGTGACATAGTTGGTGTGCCGACGAGTTAGAGTACAATACATTTTATTAACCGGCACGTTTTCAAACATCTGTGGGACTTTCTTAGTAAATTAATAGAAATATTTTTGAAATATTCTATGTTACGTGAATATACAGGGTGTTTCAAAAATGACCGGTATATTTGAAACGGCAATAAAAACTAAACGAGCAGCGATAGAAATACACCGTTTGTTGCAATATGCTTGGGACAACAGTACATTTTCAGGCGGACAAACTTTCGAAATTACAGTAGTTACAATTTTCAACAAAAGATGGCGCTGCGGTCTGCGAAACGCTATAGTACGATATTTTCCACATATCCACCATGCGTAGCAATAATATGGCGTAGTCTCTGAATGAAATTACCCGAAACCTTTGACAACGTGTCTGGCGGAATGGCTTCACATGCAATGAGATGTACTGCTTCAGCTGTTCAATTGTTTCTGGATTCTGGCGGTACACCTGGTCTTTCAAGTGTCCCCACAGAAAGAAGTCACAGGGGTTCATGTCTGGCGAATAGGGAGGCCAATCCACGCCGCCTCTTGTATATTTCGGATAGCCCAAAGCAATCACACGATCATCGAAATATTCATTCAGGAAATTAAAGACGTCGGCCGTGCGATGTGGCCGGGCACCATCTTGCATAAACCACGAGGTGTTCGCAGTGTCGTCTAAGGCAGTTTGTACCACCACAAATTCACGAAGAATGTCCAGATAGCGTGATGCAGTAATCGTTTCGGATCTGAAAAATGGGCCAATGATTCCTTTGGAAGAAATGGCGGCCCAGACCAGTACTTTTTGAGGATGCAGGGACGATGGGACTGCAACATGGGGCTTTTCGGTTCCCCATATGCGCCAGTTCTGTTTATTGACGAAGCCGTCCAGGTAAAAATAAGCTTCGTCAGTAAACCAAATGCTGCCCACATGCATATCGCCGTCATCAATCCTGTGCACTATATCGTTAGCGAATGTCTCTCGTGCAGCAATGGTAGCGGCGCTGAGGGGTTGCCGCGTTTGAATTTTGTATGGATAGAGGTGTAAACTCTGGCGCATGAGACGATACGTGGACGTTGGCGTCATTTGGACCGCAGCTGCAACACGGCGAACGGAAACCCGAGGCCGCTGTTGGATCACCTGCTGCACTAGCTGCGCGTTGCCCTCTGTGGTTGCCATATGCGGTCGCCCTACCTTTCCAGCACGTTCATCCGTCACGTTCCCAGTCCGTTGAAATTTTTCAAACAGATCCTTTATTGTATCGCTTTTCGGTCCTTTGGTTACATTAAACCTCCGTTGAAAACTTCGTCTTGTTGCAACAACAATGTGTTCTAGGCGGTGGAATTCCAACACCAGAAAAATCCTCTGTTCTAAGGAATAAACCATGTTGGCTACAGCACACTTGTACGTTGTGAACAGCACACGCTTACAGCAGAAAGACGACGTACAGAATGGCGCACCCACAGACTGCGTTGTCTTCTATATCTTTCACATCACATGCAGCGCCATCTGTTGTTGAAAATTGTATCTACTGTAATTTCGAAAGTTTGTCCGCCTGAAAATGTACTGTTGTCCCAAGCATATTGCAACAAACGGTGTATTTCTATCGCTGCTCGTTTAGTTTTTATTGCCGTTTCCAATATACCGGTCATTTTTGAAACGCCCTGTATGTGCATCCTCTCCCAGGAGTGGGTTATACCCGTGCCGCGGTGGATACATAGCTTCCGGTCAGATAACCGAAGTTATGCATCGTCGGGCGTAGAGGCACTTCGATGGGTGACTACCTGGGCTGCCGTGCGTTGTTAACCTACCGGAATGTACTGAGCAAGGTAATGCCAACTGGAGAGCTGTTGACCGAATAGTAGTGGCTGCAGGTCACGAGCGGTGTGCTGACCACACGCTCCTCCATATCCGCATCCGATGACGTCATTTGACTGATGACACGGTAGTCGGTCGATCGGTAACGTTGGGCCTTCCGGCGACTGTTCGGACCGAGTTTGGTTCTCCAGGAATGAGTGTCTGATTTTGCGGAGTATTGTAGGACGATTGTCTTACTGAGTGGAAATGAAACTTTCCTTCTTTTAACATTTCCACCGATATTGAACTCTGTATGTATGTATGCTACAGACAGAACTACATGGCAATCATATGCACAATTGAGGAAATGTGCGTGTTAATAGCGGTAACGTAGGACTTTACACACGTCATTTTCGTAATCAAACTGTATGGTTTGAGAATCAAATACAGTCCTGAGTTCCCATTAGAGAACGCTACTGTCGCAATTCACGTTAGCCAACACGACCCATGTGAGCGGCCGCTGTGTCTCGCGAAGTCGGATTTCCCGTCAGCGTCCCATCCTCGCTGCGTGTGCGGACAGCGTGAAATGCACTGTGGAGTTGGGCGTGGAGCTGGTAGAGTTTTGTGACGTCAGAACCATGAATTTCAAGATTCGCAGCTTCACAAGCGTGAAAGCAGGATCGGACTCGCCACATTTTTGCTTCGATCGCAGGACGTTAGCCAGTGAGATTCAATATCGCTTACTGCGTCGTGACTGGAATTTAGGAGTCCTTATTTTGCGTTACATCTTTTTCAGGGTATCCGCATGAAACCACTCTGATTTCCACAAGCAATTAAAAAAAAGCTATGAGATACACGAACAGATTCTTGTAGTTTCTGGGTTCACATAAGGAGACTCAAAAAGTTTTATACGCAAAATCAATATCCTTCTACTTGTGCTTCTTTCGTGACCAGTAAAATGTCTAGACGGTACTGTATCTGGACCCATGTGCGCACGGGCATCTCTGGGGTGATGGTGCCTATTCCACCCACAGCTCTTCTGCAGAGACCGCCACGGTCACGTTAAGATGAGGCGTACACAATGTCTTTCACATAACCACACAGGAAGGAATCCAGAAAGATTATGAGTGGAGACCATTGTGTCCCGTTGGTTGTCCATCACGTCCTATCCATCACTGTAGAAATGCTGGGCCCAGGACGTCACGAACATGTACACAAGAATGCAGTAATGCACCATTCTGCTGGAAGGTCACATGTGACTTAAGGGGAAGAAGCTGAGTGACTGGAGATTGCTCAAGAACGTCCATACCTACGGTTCTACATCTTCATCTACGTCTGTACCCCGCAAGACGCCTTACGGTGCGTGGCGGAGAGTACTTTATACACCATTGACACGTGTCCCTTTAACACTCGATGGGGAAAAGTAGTCCAACTATCCTGAATTTCATCAGTGCTCACTACACTTTGGCTCCTTTGCTGTCCCTGACATGTCACGGAAGACTGATGAGGTTGTTGTTCCGATCAACCTACCTACGAGGGTTGCGCAGAACGTAATGTACCACATTTTTTTGCTTCAACAAATCTTTATACAATATAATGATAATGACACACACGAAGGAATAGTGTTTTATCTACGCACCCTATTTTTCCACTTGATCTCCAGCCCATTGCATGGCCTTCCTCCAGCGCAAAACAAGGGTGTGTATGAAGTGTCGGCAGAAGTGCCAACACCGTGTTGTTTGAGGAAGCCGAAATGCACGCTATAAAACTCACGCAGGCTGGCGTGAGGTCTGAAACAGGATACGTAATGAATGCTATAAAGAAAAGTACGTAGCTGCTGGAATACTTAACTTTAATCCACAATTGGTGACGTTGGTCTTGTTACTGTACATGCTTCATTAGATACAAAGCAAAAGATAAATGGCGCCTTGCTAGGTCGTAGCAATTGACTTAGCTGAAGGCTATGCTAACTATCGTCTCGGCCAATGAGAGTGTAATTCTCAGTGAACCTTTCCTAGCAACGTCGGCTGTACAACTGGGGCGAGTGCCAGTACGTCTCTCTAGACCTGCCGTGTGGTGGCGCTCGGTCTGCAATCACTGATAGTGGCGACACGCGGGTCCGTCGTATACTAGCGGACCGCGGCAGATTTAAAAGGCTACCACCTAGCAAGTGTGGTGTCTGGCGGTGACACCACAGTGTATGCCCAGTCGGTACCAGTCCTCGTCCTGGTGGCGGACCCAGTGCTTCACTGTGTGGATCACCTCCTCCTCGTCCTCAAAAGTCTTCTCGAGTCGTAATGCGTCTGTCCTCGCGAATGACAGCATCAGCTCGCTGCAACATGTCATGTGTGACAGCCGTGGATGGTCTCCACGACCGCTGCAAATCGTGGAGCTCCTCCGAACTGCCTTCTGATGACCTCACCCTCTGTGCCCAGCGACTACTAACTGTACTTCTGTAGATAGCAGATGCTCCATAGGCTTTGCACAAGTTTTTGTGAATATCCCCCACAGTTTGATTCTATGCAGTGAGAAATTCAATGATGGCACGTTGTTTGTAACGTACATCACCTACAGACGCCATTACAAAACCGTCCTGCAGCTACGTTATCTGTCGAAGCGACGAAAACTTGGCACGCCCTCTAAGCAGAGGCACATGTGTAACGTTTCGCATTCGAAGCACTGTTTTCGACTGAGAACAAAAATGCGGTACATCACTTTCTGTACAAGCCTCGTAAATGTGTGGGAGTTTACTTTGTCGGAGAAAACGACATTTCCCAAATACATAATATACTCTTTGCAGGATATCCACAACTACTGCTAAAAGTTTTGATGATAAATAAATCCGCTCCATTTGTAGTCGACAAATCCTTTATTTGCATAAAATCGTACATATGACCCTGGTTTGAGCTAGATCTTTATTCCCATAAAGTAATGAGTGCTGTCGACAAAGGATCTCAGATCGATTCCATTCTCCTAGATTTTCAGAAGGCTTTTGATACCGTTCCTCACAAGCGACTATTAATCATATTGCGAGCATACGGAGTATCGTCTCAGTTGTGTGAATGGATTCGTGATTTCCTCTCAGAGAGGTCACAGTTCGTAGTGATAGACGGTAAATCATCCAGTAGAACGGAAGTGATATCTGGCGTTCCACAACGTAGTGCTGTTCCTAATTTACATGAATGATGTAGGTTATAATCTGAGTAGCCCCCTTAGATCGTTTGCAGATGATGCTGTAATTTACCGTCTAGTAGAATCATCAGACGATCAATTCCAATTACAAAATTATCTAGAGAGAATTTCCAGATGGTGCGAAAAGTGGTAATTAGCACTAAACAAATAAAAGTGCTAAGTCATCCACATGGGTACTAAAAGAAATCTCATAAATTTTGGAGCCGGCCGGTGTGGCGTGCGGATCTAGGCGCTTCATTCTGGAACCGCGTGACCGCTACGGTCGCAGGTTCGAATCCTGCCTCGGGCATGGATGTGTGTGATGTCCTTAGGTTAGTTAGGTTTAAGTAGTTCTAAGTTCTAGGGGACTGATGACCACCGCTGTTAAGTCCCATAGTGCTCAGAGCCATTTGAACCATTTGAACCATAAATTTTGGGTATACGACAAATCGCACAGATCTAAGGGCTGTCAATCCGACTAAATACCAAGGAATTACAATTACAAGCAACTTAAATTGGAAAGACTACATAAATAATACTGTGGGGAAGGCAGAACACTTAGAAGCTACGACAAGCACACTAAAGAGACAGCCTACATTACACTTGCCCGTCCTGTGCTGGAATATTGCTGCGCGGTGTGGGATCCTTACCAGGTAGGATTGACGGAGGACATCGAAAGGGTGCAAAGAGGGGCAGCCCGTTTCGTGTTATCGCGTAATAGGGGTGAGAGTGTCACGGATATGATACGTGAGTTGGGGTGGCAGTCACTGAAACAGAGGCGGTTTTCTTTGCGGCGAGATCTTTTTACGAAATTCCAATAACCGACTTTCTCTTACGAATGCTAAAATATTTTCTTGACACCCACCTACGCAGTTAGAAATGATCAGCATAATAAAATAACAGAAATCAGAGCTCGAACGGAAAGATTTAGGTGATCCTTTTTCCCACGCGCCATTCGAGAGTGGAATGTTAGAGAAGTAGTATGAAAATAGTTCGATGAACCCTCTGCCAGACACTTAAGTCTGAATTGCAGAGTAACCATGTAGATGTAGATTTAAATCCCATCTTCAGGCGTTACAAAAAAGAAGCACAGTTAAGAGGGATGATTCATGAAGTTAATTAACATGAAAAGGGCCCATACAAACGTGAACATCAGTTCTTACCCTGATTCTTGACTGCGTACGATAAAGTCGTATTAGCCATGTAAAACATCCAGCAAACTTATCTAGTATCAAGCATTTTTACTCGTATTTCTTGACAGTTGAATTACACCGGGTGATCAAAAAGTCAGTATAAATTTGAAAGCTGAATAAATGACGGAATAATGTAGATAGAGAGGTAGAAATTGACACACACGCTTGCAATGACATGGAGTTTTATTAGAACCAAAAAAATACCAAAGTTCCAAAAATGTCCGACAGATGGCGCTTCATCTGATCAGAATAGCAATAATTAGCATAACAAAGTAAGACAAAGCAAAGATGATGTTCCTTACAGGAAATGCTCAATATGTCCACCATCATTCCTCAACAATAGCTGTAGTCGAGGAATAATGTTGTGAACAGCACTGTAAAGCATGTCCGGAGTTATGGGGAGGCATTGGCGTCGGATGTTGTCTTTCAGCATCCCTAGAGATGTCGGTCGATCACGATACACTTGCCGGCCGAAGTGGCCGTGCGGTTAAGGGCGCTGCAGTCTGGAACCGCAAGACCGCTACGGTCGCAGGTTCGAATCCTGCCTCGGGCATGGATGTTTGTGATGTCCTTAGGTTAGTTAGGTTTAACTAGTTCTAGGGGACTAATGACCTCAGCAGTTGAGTCCCATAGTGCTCAGAGCCATTTTTGAACGATACAGTTGCGACTTCAGGTAACCCCAAAGCCAGTAATCGCACGGACTGAGGTCTGGGGACCTGGGAAGCCAAGCATGACGAAAGTGACGGCTGAGCACACGATCATCACCAAACGACGCGCGCAAGAGATCTTTCACGTGACTTTGTCTTTTTTGTTGTTGTCATAAAACCCCATGTCATTCCAAGCATGTGTGTCAATTTTTACCTCTCTATCTACGTTATTCCGTGGTTTATTAAGTTTTCAAATTTATACTTACTTTTTGATCACCCGGTACATTGCATGTCTTGCTTTATTGTTTTCTCTGTATCAGGCCTATCATAGGTAATACTATGCGTAAGTACAATAAGTGCAGATGATACTAACGCTGTTAATAGCGGGTGGCCTTTGGCCAGAAACGAAGGGGTGCCCTCGATATGAGTTCCTGTGGCGACCACAATCTGACATATGTGTGTAAAAGGGAGTCTCATTGCGGTTTGTGCTGCAGACCGCTGAACGGCCCTGCTGGGCTTTCACGACACGCTGCAGGCTGGGCACTTACATGGTAAGCTACTTTTCAGGTTCACAAACTGGTATTTTATGGCTTTTATACCTTCATTTTAATTTCTTAAGCCTGTGCCGCATGTCTTGTCGTTTGCAGTTGGTATGTAGTTGGTACGAGCTTCTTTCCTCTTACATTCATGGTATTTTTCGGTTGCAGTAGAAAATTCGTGGCGATGCTTCTATTCGCTTCACCTCCGTGCTTGTACAATTTGAATTCTATAAGCGTGCAAGTTGTTCATGCAGCAACTCGTGAACTGTTGAGCAGAGGATATATAGCTCTCGTGATGTACGGCATTCTGACTTTGATGGGCGTTTCTGGAAAGTCTCTCTGATCTCCTCTACTACGTTTTCTGTCAGAACCTGATTGTCTGTTTACACTCTCAGTGACTAATACACTCCTGGAAATGGAAAAAAGAACACATTGACACCGGTGTGCCAGACCCACCATACTTGCTCCGGACACTGCGAGAGGGCTGTACAGGCAATGATCACAGGCACGGCACAGCGGACACACCAGGAACCGCGGTGTTGGCCGTCGAATGGCGCTAGCTGCGCAGCATTTGTGCACCGCCGCCGTCAGTGTCAGCCAGTTTGCCGTGGCATACGGAGCTCCATCTCAGTCTTTAACACTGGTAGCATGCCGCGACAGCGTGGACGTGAACCGTATGTGCAGTTGACGGACTTTGAGCGAGGGCGTATAGTGGGCATGCGGGAGGCCGGGTGGACGTACAGCCAAATTGCTCAACACGTGGGGCGTGAGGTCTCCACAGTACATCGGTTTGTCGCCAGTGGTCGGCGGAAGGTGCACGTGCCCGTCGACCTGGGACCGGACCGCAGCGACGCACGGATGCACGCCAAGACCGTAGGATCCTACGCAGTACCGTAGGGGACCGCACCGCCACTTCCCAGCAAATTAGGGACACTGTTGCTCCTGGGGTATCGGCGAGGACCATTCGCAAACGTCTCCATGAAGCTGGGCTACGGTCCCGCACACCGTTAGGCCGTCTTCCGCTCACGCCCCAACATCGTGTAGCCCGCCTCCAGTGGTGTTGCGACAGGCGTGAATGGAGGGACGAATGGAGACGTGTCGTCTTCAGCGATGAGAGTCGCTTCTGCCTTGGTGCCAAAGATGGTCGTATGCGTGTTTGGCGCCGTGCGGGTGAGCGCCACAATCAGGACTGCATACGACCGAGGCACACAGGGCCAACACCCGGCATCATGGTGTGGGGAGCGATCTCCTACACTGGCCGTACACCACTGGTGATCGTCGAGGGGACACTGAATAGTGCACGGTACATCCAAACCGTCATCGAAACCATCGTTCTACCATTCCTAGACCGGCAAGGGAACTTGCTGTTCCAACAGGACAATGCACGTCCGCATGTATCCCGTGCCACCCAACGTGCTCTAGAACGTGTAAGTCAACTACCCTGGCCAGCAAGATCTCCGGATCTGTCCCCCATTGAGCATGTTTGGGACTGGATGAAGCGTCGTCTCACGCGGTCTGCACGTCCAGCACGAACGCTGGTCCAACTGAGGCGCCAGGTGGAAATGGCATGGCAAGCCGTTCCACAGGACAACATCCAGCATCTCTACGATCGTCTCCATGGGAGAATAGCAGCCTGCATTGCTGCGAAAGGTGGATATACACTGTACTAGTGCCGACATTGTGCATGCTCTGTTGCCTGTGTCTATGTGCCTGTGGTTCTGTCAGTGTGATCATGTGATGTATCTGACCCCAGGAATGTGTCAATAAAGTTTCCCCTTCCTGGGACAATGAATTCACGGTGTTCTTATTTCAATTTCCAGGAGTGTATAATCGCTGTAACGTTTAGTGGCTCCCTTTGAAATTCACATCAGAAATTTATTTGGACAGCAATGGGTATTTTATTTCTGCATTCCACATCATGCACTGAGCTCTCTCTTGATGGACAGTCATACAAAAATATCCACGGTGGTTTGCAAGTCGTAAGAGCTGAAGTACAATTTACATTACTGGGATACCTGCCCACGTCATAAACACCCTTACGTCACTCTGTGGAAATATCAACGCAACGGAATTCTAACAATCAACCTATGGCCCTTAGCAGCGCCCTTAAATTGGATGATTTATTATAAGTATCTTGCGCTCCTAACTTATCCCCAGCTTAAAAGAAAATTAATAAATCCTTAAAAGAACAGAAATAAAAAGCTACTGAAATGATGCATTTCTTTCCTCGAACTTCGTTTATTGTGAAATAGAACATTTGAATACACAGAAATAGAACAGAGGTCAAAAATGAAAAACAAACACGAAACATAATTCACGGTCATAGACAATATTGAAAGTTGGCATAGCTATTTAAGTGGACGCGGATAGTCTTACAAAATAATCGCAACAGACGATACCTGACATAGATTGTGAACCTGTAGCTGGACTTTCAATACGGCATACATTGGCTAAGAAACAAGAGATGCAAGTCAGACGTACTCACTGCTGAAAGAAAGGCCCCCAGTGCACAACGGCTGCAGATATTCTCACCAACGTAATGCTCAACGATTGATGTAGCGTTTGCTCGAAGATGCGCAACTTCGAAGACCGCAACCAGTGCGACTTCGCAGCGAGATGAGTGGAAAAAAAACTTCGGACCTCTGCTGTTCCCACTAAAAATCTTCCCTTCCTTCCCTTCTCAGCACCACGTGGAGCGTCGCCAAAAATTGACGTCCCCTGCCGCCAAACGGCTCGCACAGTTCGCACCAACGGCAAAATGACACTGACAAGGGAACCTCCCCATCACACCCCCCTCAGATTTAGTTATAAGTTGTCACAGTGGATAGGCCTTGAAAAACTGAACACAGATCAATTGAGAAAACAGAAAGAAGTTGTGTGGAACTGTGAAAAAATAAGCAAAATATACAAACTGAGTAGTTCATGGGAAGATAGGGAACATCAAGGAGACTGTGAACGTAGGAGCGCCGTGGTCTCGTGGTAACGTGAGCAGCTGCGGAACGAAAGGTCCTTAGTTCACATCCTCCATCGAGTGAAGAGATTAATTTTTTTTTTCAGTTTATGTGACAAACTTTTCATCACTTTTTTGGGAGTGATTATCACATCCAGAAGAAAACCTAAATCGGGCAAGGTAGAAGAATCTTTTTACCCATTCGCCAAGTGTACAAGTTAGGTGGGTCGACAACATATTCCTGTCATGTGACGCACATGCCGTCACCAGTGTCGTATAGAATATATCAGATGTGTTTTCCTGTGGAGGAATCGGTTGACCTATGACCTTGCGATCAAATGTTTTCGGTTCCCATTGGAGAGGCACGTCCTTTCGTCTACTAATCGCACGGTTTTGCGATGCGGTCGCAAAACACAGACACTAAACTTATTACAGTGAACAGAGACGTCAATGAACGAACGGACAGATAATAACTATGCAAAAATAAAGAAAGTAAAATTTTCACTCAAGGGAAGACTTCAACCAAGGACCTCTCGTTCTGCAGCTCCTCACGCTACCACGGGACCACGGCGCTCCTGTGCTCCCACTCTCCATGATGTTGTCTATGTGGCCCAGGGACTACTCAGTTTGTATATTTTGCTTATTTTTTCACAGTTCCACACAACTTCTTCCTGTTTTCTCAATTGATCTGTGTTCAGTTTATCAAGGCCTATCCACTGTGCCAACTTATAACTAAATCTGAGGGGGTGCGATGGGGCGGTTCCCTTGTGAGGTGACAAAAGTCATGGGGTGGCTCCACCAATGGACTGCCATCTTATGGCTTGGGTGCGCGATAGTGCGGCCATCTGTATACGTGCACATCGTTGTCATTTACACTCACATCATTCATGTGAAAAGCTTTCCGATGCCCGTACACTGGGACTTAATACGCCCACACGAAGGGAATTAACAGACTTTGAAGGTGGAATCGTAGTTGAAGTTAGACGCAGGGGACACTCCATTCCAGAAATCGTTATAGAATTAAATATTCCAAAATCCACAGTGCGAAGACTGTACTGAGAATACGACATTTCAGGGATTACCTCTTAGCACGGACCAGGCAGTGGTCGATGGCCTTAACGACCGAGAGCAGCGGCGTTTGTCAGTACTAACAGACAAGCAACACTGCGTGAAATAACCACAGAAATCATTGTTGGAGGTACGACGAACGAATCCGTTAGGACAGTGCGGCAAAAGCTGACGTTGATGGGCTATGGCAGTATGGCAGCAGACGACGGACGCTAATGCCTTTGCTAACAGCACGACATCGCCTCCATCGCCTCTCCTGGGGTCGTGACCATATCGGTTGCACTCTAGGGCTGTGGAGGACCATGGCCTGGTCAAATGAACCCCGATTTTGGTTGGTAAGGCCCGATGGTAGGATTCGAGTATGGCGCAGAGCCCACAAACACATTGACCAAAGCTGATAACGACACACTGTGCAAACTGGTGGTGGCTGCATAATGCTGTGGGCTGTGTGTACATGGAATGAACTGTGCCCTCTGGCCCAACTGAACCGATCGTTGAGTGGCAATCGTTATGTTCGGGTACTTGGAGTGCAGCTGTTTACTGACTTCGTGTTCCCAAACAATGGTGGCATTCTTGTGAATTATGCCCTATGACATCGGGCCACAATTGTTCAAGATTGGTTTGAAGAACATTCTGGACAACTTGAGCGAAAGATTTTGCCACCCTGATCGCCAGACATGAATTTCATCGAACATTTATCGCACATAATCGAGAGGTGAGTTCGTGCACAAAATCCTGAGCCAGCAACACTTCTCGAAAGAATGGACGACTGTAGAGGAACCATAGCTCAGTATTTCTGCAGGGAACATCCAACGACTTGTTCAGTCCATAGCGCATCGAGTTACTTCAGTGCGCCTCGCAAAAGTGAGTCCGACGTGATATGCACACCCCCCCAACGAGTTCTGACGTCAAGAGAAATCCTCCCACTCGCGCGCGGAGGTCGTCCTGCGTCAGAAATGTTATTGCAGGCATTTATTTCTCACGCTACCCTATAGTTCAATTCTTTTATCTTGGCGGCTCGCGCATGCCCGCCCAGACGCGGGAGATTGCTGCGTTGCCAGTTGCACACGACGCACGCGACAAGAGAAGCAGCGCCATTGTATAGCATAGTTCGCAAGCTTACGTTTAGTGGGGAGCGCGCAGTTTATGAAGTAAAGCCACCACGGCCGCATTAACCCTTTCACTGCTACACAGACGTGCTCCCCGCGATTTTGTCACTGCACTGCTCGCCTGTGCAGACACATGGTGTTCCGACTGCTTTGACACTCTTATCATTCGATTCCACGCAAACTATTTGGCCGAAAAATTAGATTTTCACACATCTTCTTGACTGATACCTTCCCACCATAAATGACTTAATTTTGTTTCGATGTTTAACGCAGTTATTATGAAGCATTAAATATAGTAAACTATTGCACGAAATTTCGAAGAGTTTGCAGAGGTACAAGTCCATAGCGTACACTTTTCGTATGGTCGATTTTAGTTGCCACAATGTTGAGAATGAAATGTGGACAAGATACCTAAATTTCATATAAAATTTACTGTGTAACAATATCTCATTTAATTTAAGTACCACATAGGTGTCGTATGTAATATTGAGAAATATTCCATCTTTTGCGACTGTAACAAAAGTTTTATTTACACCGGGCACGTTTGGCTTTATTTTAAAGCAAACTCTTGAAAATTTTGTGCAAAGGTTTACTACATTTAATGCTGCACAATAACTGCGTTGAACATCGAAGTCATTTATGGGGGGAAGGTATCAGTCAAGAAGACGTGTTAAAATCAAATTTTTGGGCCAAATAGTTTTTGTGAAATCGAATGACAAGTGTGTCAAAGCATTGGGAACACCATGTTCTGCACAGGCGTGCAGTGCAGTGATGACAAAATCGCGCACAGCGCGGAATGCGGAGAGCACATGTCGGCAGCAGCGAAAGGGTTAATGAAGAGGCAAAGCACTAGAAATTTCAAAAAATTGCATTCAAACGAATAAAATTCGTGAAGCAAGGCACTTCAATATTGATTTTAAATAAAGAAAATATTAAGCACTGCACAAGGTTTGAACTCAGAACATTGCGCCCATTATCCCAACACCTTAACCATTACGCTAACGCAACTCGTCCGACAATAAAACTCCAGAGGAGGATTGTAACACGTCACGCAAAATACTGACAAACACTGTTGGTGTGACTATGAATTACTCACGCTTCGTCGAAGTACAATAGGAAATAAACAATTACCTCTGTTCTTTATTGCGAAAAAGCAGTTCGTGAGATTGATACAAACACGTTTCCTTGCTATCGCCTGAATTAGGAGTCTTATTGCTTGTTTGGTTTAATTAATTAATAGAATATGAAGCAATTGGTATAAAGAATGCTTTTTCCAAACATTCTATAAAGGAAAGTCTGCTATCAAGGCATTGCTTTTGTTCTATTACTTTATTTATGACTGAACGTTTCTATAACTGAGGACACTCGTTCGTGCTCTGCACTGCAGTCGAGATCTGGCAACGTCGTTCTCTGTTCATTGGCTGACTGTGTTTTGTGTAGTCAGATGCGCAGAACGAACCTAAACTCGGCCGCCAACATAAATGACGCGCACATTAGTGCCAGAGAAGCGCGCAACAATGACTCCCCCAAGGCAAACAATGCTTTCCTCCCCAGAGCGATAGTGTTACGTAGGCGCCAGATAGACACGCGTGACCTCCTGACCTCGTGAACGACTCCACACCACCCGAGACGGAAAAAACGTCCCGTAGCAAAATGCAAGGTGCCAGCCAAGGTTCTGCTGCGTGGTGGCACACGGCCTTCCAAGGATCTCAAACCATCTAAGGCGATGAATAGCGCCGGTCTCCACAATGCGGTGCAGCCGTCACTTTTGTGACAGCTCAGGTGGGTTCGTATGCCTTCCGAGAAGTGTTAATCCCGCCTCAGATTTGACGTTGGCCGTGCATCCCGTCGCACATCGCGATCGACGCATCTCCCAGCTGTACTCGCCGATACTAAAAAAAAATGCAACTCTGCCAGCTGCCTCCAACTATACTCAAGTGCCAAAGAAACTGCTGTAGGCAAGCGTATTCAAATACATAGATATGTAAACAGAAAGAATACGATGCTACAGTCGGCAACGCGTATACGAGACTACAAGTGTCTGGCGCATTTGTTAGATTTGTTACTGCTGTTACAATGGCAGCGTATCGAGATTTAAGTGAGTTTGAACGTGGTGTTGTAGTCGGCGCACGAGCCATGAGACACAGCACCTCCGAGCTAGCGATGAAGTGGTTATTATCCGTACCATTATTTCACGAGTGTACCGTGAATATCACGAATCCGGTAAAACATCAAATATCCGACATCGCTACTGCCGGAAAAAGATCGTGTAAGAACGGACCCAACGACGGCTAAAGAGAATCAATCGTTCAGCGTGGCAGAAGTGCAACCCTTCCGCAACTTGCTGCAGATTTCAACGCTCGATCGTCAACAAGTGTCAGAGTGCGAACCATTCAACGAAACATCACCGATATTGGCTTTCGGAGCCGAAGGCCCACTCTCTGTACCCTTGATGACTGCACGACACAAAATCTTATGCCTCGCCTGCGCCCGGTCAGCACCGACATTGGACTGTTGATGACTGCAAATTTGTTGCCTGGTCGGACGAGTCTCGTTTCAAATTGTATCGAGTGGATGGACGTGTACAGGTATGGAGGCTATCTCATGAATTCATGGCACTTGCATGTCAGCAGGGGGTGTTCAAGCTAGTGGAGTTCCTGTAATGGTGTGGTGCTTGTGAAGCTGGAGTGACATGGGAGCCCTGATATGTGTAGATGCGACGCTGACAGGTGACACGTACGTAAGCATCCTGTCCGATCAGCTGAATCCAGTCAAGTCCATTGAGAATTCCGACGGACTTGGGCAATTCCAGCAGGAAAATGCGACACCCCACACTTCCAGAATCGCTACAGCGTGGCTCCAGGAACACTCTTCCGCGTTTAAACACTTCGGTGGCCACCAAACTCCACAGACATGAACATTATTGAACATATTTAGGATGCCTTGCCACATGCTATTCAGAAGAGATCTATGGACACCGCTGCAGGATTCATTGTCTCAGATCCCTCCAGCACTACTTCAGACATTAGTCGAGTCCATGACACGTCGTGTTGCGGCACTTCTGCGTACTCTCGGGGCCGCTACACGACATTAGGCAGGTATACCAGTTTCTTTGACTCTTCTCTAGCGGCAACTAACTCTGTCATTCCCTGTTATACAATTGTTAATTGCCGTTATGGGTTACTACGTAACTTAGGTGGCTATAAAGTCTCTTTACTTATTACTTAGCTATCAAAGATGAAAGAAAGCCAGCCCAGATGCTTAGGTACCTTCCATTACTCATTTGTGGTAATTACTTAGCACGTGAAGGAAAACAAACGGAATCATTCGGAAAAAATGTAGATAAATCTTTTTAAGTTGTTTTATGTGTTGTAACAAACGGCAAGTGTATAGGTCTCAAATATTTTTTCAACTCCATTTGGAAATCACAGAGTTATGATGTGGACATCAATGTGTTGTAAAATTTTCGAACATACACTGTGTTCGAGCATTATTAGTTATGTTGAAGAAAATGGTTCATAAAATATCGTCCTTGTGAAACCCAACTAGCTCTGAATTGTCACGAAGTAATGAGTGCTATCGACAGCTCAAGTCAAACTGATTCCATATTTTTGGATTTCCAGGAGCTTTAGACACCGTTCCTCACAAGTGTCTTCTAATCAAATTCTGTGTCTATGGAGCATCATCTTAGTTATGCGGCTGGATTTGTGAGGTCCTGTCAGGCAGGCCCCAGTTTGCAGTAACTGATGGAAAGTCAGAGAGTAAGACAGGAGCAATATTTTTCTTTTCCCAAGGAAGTGTTATAAGCCCTCTGCTGTTCCTGATTTGCGGAAGCGATTCATGAGGCAATCTGAGCAGCCCTCTTCCACTGTTAGTAGAAGATGTTGTCATTTACCGTCTTGTGCAGTCATCAGTTTATCAAAATAAATAGCGGCAATTGACTCTAAATAATCAAAAGTATGAAGTCACACACGTTAGTATTAAATGGAATCCGCTAAATTTCGGATGTAGGATAAAGCACAAAAATCTAAAGGCTGTAAATTCAACTTAATACTTAGGGATTACATTTACGAATAACTGAAACTGGGACAATCGCAGAGATAATACTGTGGGGAAAGAAAACAAAAGACTGAGAATATTGGCAGAACACTGAGAAAATGCAACAGGTCAGCTAAAGAAGCTGCTTACACTACTCGTGTCCGTCTTCTCCTGGAGAATTGTTGTCAGGTGAGGAATCCGCATCAGATAGGATTGATGGACGACATCGAAGAACTTCAAAGAAGTTTTGTATTATTGCGAAATACGAAAGAGAAAGAGAGAGAGAGAGAGAGCGACGGATATGGTACGCGGACTTAAGTGACGATCATTAAAACAAAAGCGTCTGTAGTTGCGACGGAATCTTTTCATGAAATTTCAATCACTAACTTTCTCCTCCGAATGCGAAAATATTTTGTTGGTACCCATCTACGTATGATCAGCGTAGTGAAATAAGAGAAATCAGATCTCGCACGGAAAGATTTAAGTGTTTGTTTTTCCAGCGCGATGTTCCCGAGTGGAACGTGAGAGAGATAGCGTGAAGGTGGTTCGTTGAACCCTCTGCCAGTAACGTAATTGTGAGTTGCAGAGTAATCATGTAGGTGTAGATTTAGATCTTACTTGCTTTCAATAAAAGCACCTTCACGTTAAGGATGTGTTGAAAACGTGTCGTTTTTCGCATAATTCGTTACAATTAAATGTCAGTTAATGGCATATCGGCAGTGAAAACAACTACGAAAGCATAAGGTCAAAGGCGTAGACTTAAATAAAACCTATCTGCTGTATTTTAGTGGATGGAGGCGCTAACTGTGAATGGAAAAGATACCGTTTCGCGTCCTTCAAGAAACGTTTCTTGTTCGCCGTCACATTTCCTGAAATGTTGTTCGTCTTTCTTATTACGTTATTTGATGTATGTTCTGGATTATTCGATGTTAACAGGGTGAGTCAAATGAAAATCTTAAAATTTGAATTAAAAATCGACATTCCGAACAATTGCTCTATAAGTTAGCAGCGACGTAAGGAATATTTACAGGCAGCACCATACTACAGACAAGCTAAGTAATATGTGTTCTGAGCAGTGAGGGTACGAAACCTAATGAAATTCATCGACTAATGAAAGTCCAGTATGGCGATGTATGTCTGTCACTCCAGCAAGTGTATGAGTGGAGTAAAAAGTTTGGAAATGACGTGACTTCTTTGACAAACTCTCAGTGCCCGGGTCAGGCACACCGCCTTGTGACACCAGAGTCTACTGCAAGAGTTGAAGCTACTGTGGTGGAAAATAGTCGTTTGACGGTGGAGGGAACAGACACAAACTGAACATTGATCATGGCTCGGAATACCACATCGTACATGAAGCATTTAAGTTCCGCAAAATGTCTACAAGATGGGAGCCAGGGCAGCTCACTCCAGAACTAAAAGAGCGATGCTTTGAAGCAGAAGGTGATGGCGTCTTCACGAAAATCGTTACGAGAGACGAGGGAGCAAGGATTGGCGTCCCTCCTTATCACAGTAACCCAAAATGTTTCGGTTCTAACCATCTACATGAAAGGTTTTGCTGACACTGTTTTGAGATGGACGAAACGATTTATCGGGACAATACGCGATAAGGGGAAACACCATCACCAGTGCGTCATATTCAGAATACGGTAAAAAATCAGATTTGGCTTGCAATTAGGTCAAAGTGACGTGTACCTTCAGCCACAGGTGTCATTTTGCAATATGACAATAGTCGGCCTCATACTGCCCGTACAACACCTGGAATTATCGTCGACTTGCATTCTGATACCTTGCCACATCTGCCATACTCATCAAAGCTCGCACCAAGTGATTACCAAATGTTTGCACTATTCAGAGAGGTGATGGGAGGAAAGAAATTTCGTTCTGATGAAGAGGGCTGCAGCCGATGCCGTGCACTTCGTATACGCTGGAAGAAATGTGTCTTAAGACCCTTTTGTACAATTAAAACATTAAAAACATATTTGTTTTCATTTAATGTCCCCTCCCACGTATTAATATGAGCGCTCTTCATTTGGAAGTGTGATTGTTCGATTTTGTAAACGTGCCAGGAAACGTGGAACAATGAAATTCAAGACTGCTCTCCACATCACTGGTTGATTACCTCGCAATTCAGTACATTGTATAACGCAGATAGAACAACATGGCTAACGTGTGAACGAGGGAGCAAACATGCGTCTTCATAGACGCAATGAAATAGAATCGAACGATTACCGCAGTAAATACTGCAGCTGCGAGGTAATTTGCGTTTATATTTGAAAAAGTAAGATGCTTTAGGCCAAAGAAATGCGTGTAGTTTGCAGCTCAGATAGAGCCGGCAAATGCCCTTGAAGAGGACTGTGGTCGCAAGTCACGAAATCATGCTAAGGAACACGTTCTGTTTGATGTACCAGCTCGTTTCTGATCGCGTATCATCGACGTTCAAAATGACGTTAGTGCTTCACGACGAGAAACACGACCAGTTTGAGGACAGCTTTCCGCATGCCATCTTGAGCGCTACTCTTCACTGCTTCGCGAACTCGCGGCCCTAAAGTCGTTGTAGTCTCCAGAGAACACACAGAGGCCACAGCAGCTGGACGGGCCGCTCAGAATACGGGGCGAAAACAAATGCCGCTACAAAATACTGGATATTCTTTATGGATGTTTTCTGAGTATCTTGTATCAGGGACTTGTGGTCTTCAGTGGCTCGCTATGGAGTAATAATTTTTTTGCTTCTGTTTATACAAATTGGAGGCAGTACTGAATGCTACTGTGCACGCTTCAGGGAGAAGAGTAAAGAGAGCATTACTGTTGTCAACACCAAGTACCATGGATGAATGGAACAAGTTTGTTTCCAAAAAAGAAAATTTGCAATTTTGTGGTAAGTTCTATGGGACCAAACTGCTGAGGTCATCGGTCTTTAGGCTTACACTTAAACTAACTTACACTAAGGACAATAAACATACCCACGCCCGAGGGAGGACTCGAACCTCCGACGTCCAAATATACATACAACATACCGATTCGGCATTTTGATGCACAAATATGTCCATTGCGTTAGAGAAAGCTAAGTAAATGCAATTATTCCTCACTTCTACCATCATCAGTTATTTTTCTGCTCAAACAGTAATAGTTGGGAGTGTCCATTCAACGGTAACTGGGACTTTTCTCAAGAAATTTGCTGCAGAATTGAGCAGGCCAGAAGTTCTTTCCAGAAAACGAAGAAAGTTGTTATTAGCCTTGGAATAAGTACCACTCTTCACTCTGGACTACTTCGACGATACGTGTTCAGTATCCTACTCTATGGAGCCGAGTTACAAACACCTACTTGAGTCTTGGTTAGAATTTATGAATGCATGAAGACACTACGCGGAATCCGCATCTGTGTCACATTTTATGTAAACTGAAGGTGGAAGGGTAGGAAGGAAAGGAAGGGGAAGGAACTCATGATGCCATCTGCATCGGAACTCTAAGGGAAGTCAGCAACTTTGAGTGAAAATGTGTGCTGGGCCGGGGTTCGAAGCCGGAATCTGCTGCTTCCCACGCAGTTCTGCTACCCACTGCGCCACCTGGACACCGTGTCCATCGCAGCTGCGCTGACTATCTCGGTACGTCTCTCAGCCCATCCAGATTCCCACCTAGAGCCACCATCCTCAGTCCCAGTCCACTTCCTCCATGCTCGCTACTTTGAGATTCCCGCAGGAGGTCGAACGTGATTGTCCATCTGCATCTACATCTACATCCATACTCCGCAAGGCACTTGACGGTGTGTGGCGGAGGGTACCCTGAGTACCTCTATCGGTTCTCCATTCTATTCCAGTCTCAAATTGTTCGTGGAAAGAAGGATTGTCGGTATGCTTCTGTGTGGGCTCAAATCTCTCTGATTTTATCCTCATGATCTCTTCGCGAGATATACGTAGGAGGGAGCAATATACTGCTTGACTCTTCGGTGAAGGTATGTTCTCGAAACTTTAACAAAAGCCCGTACCGAGCTACTGAGCATCTCTCCTGCAGAGTCTTCCACTGGAGTTTATCTATCATCTCCGTAACGCTTTCGCGATTCTTAAATGATCCTGTAACGAAGCGCGCTGCTCTCCGTTCGATCTTCTCTATCTCTTCTATCAATCCAATCTGGTACGGATCCCACACTGTTGAGCAGTATTCAAGCAGTGGGTGAACAAGCGTACTGTAACCTACTTCCTTTGTTTTCGGATTGCATTTCCTTAGGATTCTTCATATGAATCTCAGTCTGGCATCTGCTTTACCGACGATCAACATTATATGATCATTCCATTTTAAATCACTCCTAATGCCTACTCCCAGATAATTTATGGTATTAACTGCTTCCAGTTGCTGACCTGCTATTTTGCGGTTAAATGATAAGGTAACTATCTTTCTATGCATTCGCAGCACATTACACTTGTCTACATGGAGATTCAATTGCCATTCCCTGCACCATGCGTCTATTCGCTGCAGATCCTCCTGCATTTCAGTACAATTTTCCATTGTTACAACCACTCTACACCACAGCATCATCTGCAAAAAGCCTCAGTGAACTTCCGATGTCATCCACAAGGTCACCCACACTGGACGAGGTCGATTCATAGCCTATCGAGCGGCACAGTCATATGAATGCGTGGTGTCTGTTCTTTTGGATATGCCTGGAATAATAGACACTACGTGGAATTCCATGCTCTGATGCATATTATAAAAAGGTATCCGCAGCTGTGATAAATGTTACGTAAAGTCCTGCAATACTGACCTTACGACTTATCTTAGAAGATAGATTAAGGAAAGGCAAACCTAAGTTTCTAGCATTTGTAGACTTAGAGAACGGTTTTGACAATGTTGATTGGAATACTATCTTTCAAATTCTGAGGGTGGCAAGGGTAAAATACAGGTGGCGAAAGGCTATTTACAATTTGTACAGAAACTAGAACGCAGTTATAAGAGTCGAGGGGCATGAAAGGGAAGCAGTGGTTGGGAAGGGAGTAAGATGGGGTTGTAGCCTCTCCCCGATGTTGATCAATCTGTATATTGAGCGAGCAGTAAAGGATACAGAAGAAAAATTCGGAGTAGGAATTAAAATCCATGGAGAAGAAATAAAAACTTTGAGGTTCGCCGATGACATTGTAATTCTGTCAGAGACATCAAAGGACTTGAAAGAGCAGTTGAACGGAATGGGCAGTGTGTTGAAAGGAGGATATAAGATGAACACAAACAAAAGCAAAACGAGGATAATGGAATGTAGTCGAATTAAGTCGGGTGATGCTGAGGGAATTAGATTAGGAAATGAGAGGCTAAAAGTAGTAAAGGAGTTTTGCTATCTGGGCAGCAAAATAACTGATGATGGTCGAAATAGAGAAGATAAAAAATGTAGACTAGCAAAGGCAAGGTAAGCGTTTCTGAAAAAGAGAAATTTCTTACAATCGAGTATAGATATAAGTGTCAGGAAGTCGTTTCTGAAAGTATTTGTATGGAGTGTAGCCATGTATGGAAGTGAAACGTAGACGATAAAAAGTTTAGACAAGAAGAGAATAAAAGCTTTCGAAACGTGGTGCTACAGAGGAATGCTGAAGATTATATGGGTAGATCACATAACTAATGATGAAGTATTGAATAGAATTGGGGAGAAGAGGAGTTTGTGGCTCAACTTGACTAGAAGAAGGGACTGGTTGGTAGGACATGTTCTGAGGCATCAAGGGATGACCAATTTAGTATTGGAGGGCAGCGTGAAGGGTAAAAATCGTAGAGGAAGACCAAGAGATGAGTACACTAAGCAGATTCTGACGGATGTAGGTTGCAGTAAGTACTGGGAGATGAAGAAGCTTGCACAGGATAGGGTAGCATGGAGAGCTTCATCAAACCAGTCTCGGGACTGAAGACCACAACAACAACAAAGTCCTGATGCAGATGACCTCATGAGTTCCCTTTCTTTTCCTTTATCACCCCTCCACCTTCAGTTTCCATAACGTGTTAGATAAAAAATAGGAGGCATTTGAAATGTGGGTGTATCGAAGATTATTAAGGATACCATTGCCAGATAAAGACAAAAATGTGACGGTACTGCACCGTATGAACAAGGATTTCGAAATTCTTAGTACTATTAAAATCTCTAATACTTTGCCCGTATAACGTGTATCAACAAATACCACCCGTTGACACTAGAACTTCAAGGGAAGATTGACGGCAGTAGTGGTCCAGAACGTATGAAAAAGGATTTAGAAGTGTTCAGTACTTCAACATAGGAAATCTCGAATGCTTTGGCCCCGTAATGTGCAGCTACAAATACCACCCGTTGAAAGTAATAATTCAATTGTAGATTGACGGCGGACGTGGTCCGGAACATAGAGGATTATTCTGGATAAAGAAATTGAGACAGTAATTTACAGTGAGGACGGACGAACAACAGGTCGTGTTACTGATCGCCAGTGTTCTTGGAAGACGAGATACTTAAAGAATAAGAAACAGCGAAATGCGTCCAGTGCAGTGTATGTCTCATTTCCTGGTGCAATTTATCCTACATTGCCTCATTTAATTCAGTTTCATTCCATTACCATCATTTTACTTTCTATAATGTTCATCTTATATTTACAAAACACTATCCATTCCATTCACCTGCTGTTCAAAGTCTTTTGCTGTCTCTGACAGAATAATAATTTCTTCAATAATCATCAAAATTTTGGTTTCTTAACCATGGACTTTAATCCCCCTTCCAAACTTCTCTTTGGTTTCCTGTGCTACTTGTTGAATGTCCAGATTGAATAACATGGGTAATATGCAGAAGTCCCGTCTCTCTCCCTTCTCAATTAATGCTTCTATTCCGTCTTATGTAACTCTTACAACTGCTGTCTCATTTCTTTAGAAGTTAGAAAAACTGTCGCTCCCTGCGCATACATCCGCAGTTCACACGGGCTTCATCAATTGATAAGGAAATAACGACCATTTCTGCATTGGTTTTGGTACAGTTCTCTTATTAGATACAGGCGAACGAAAGCTGGAATATCTGTTACAGATTAATTACACTGAAGAGCCTAAGAAACTGGTACATCTGCCTAATACAGTGTAGAGCCCCCGCGAGCACGTAAAAGTGTCGCAAAACACGTGGCATGCATCGACTAATATCTGAAGTACTGCTTGACATCATAAATCACCATTAATCCTGCAGGGCTGTCCATAAATCCGGCAGGTCCCGGGGGAGGTTCGAGTCCTCCCTTGGGCATAGGAGTGTGTGTGTATTTGTCCTTAGGATAATTTAGGTTAAGTAGTGTGTAAGCTTAGGGACTGATGGCCTTAGCAGTTAGGTCCCTTAATATTTCACACACATTTGAACACTTTTGAATATTCGTGTCTGGGGAGTTTGGTGGCCAGCAGAAGTTTTTAAACTCAGAAGAGTGTTCCTGAAGACACTCTGTAACAATCCTGGGTGTTTGGGTGTCTCATTGTCCTGCTGGAATTGCCCACGTTCGTCGGAATGCACAATAGATATGAATGGATGCAGGTGATCAGACAGGGTGCTTACGTACTTATCACCTGTCAGAGTCCTATGTAGACGTAACAGGGGCGATATATCACTCCAACTGCACACGCCCCACACCATTATTGAGCCTCCACCAGCTTGAACAGTCCCCTGCTGACATGCATGGTCCATGGATTCAAGAAGTTGTCTCCATACCCGTATACGCCCATCAACTAGATACACTTTGAAACTAGACTCGTCCGACCAGGCAACATGTTTCCAATCATCAACAATCCAATGTCGGTGGTGACAGGCCCAGACGACGTCTAAGGCTTTGTGTCGTACAGTCATCAAGGCCACACGAGTGGGCCTTCCGCTCTGAAAGCAAATTTCGATGATGTTTCGTTGAATGGTTCGCACGCTGACACTTATTAATGTCGGAGCACTGAAATCTGCAGCAATTTCCAGAAGGGTTGCACTTCTGTCACGTTGAACGATTCTCTTCAGTCGTTGCTGCCCCTTTTTTGCAGCGTCTTTTTCCGGCAGAAGCGATGTCGGATATTTAATGTTTTACCAGATTCCTGATATTCATGGTAGTCTTGCTAAATGGTCGTACGGGACAATCCCCACTTCATCGCTACTTCGGAGATGCTGTGTCCCACCGCTCGTGCGCCGACTATATCACCACGTTCAAACTCACTTAAATCTTGATAATCTGCCATTGTAGCAGCGGTAACTGATCTATCAACTGCGCCGGGCACTTGTTGTCTTATATCGGCGTTGACTACCGCAGCACCGAATTCTGCCTTTACATGTCTCTGTAATTGTATTCGCGTGCCTATACCAGTTTCTTCGGCGCTTCAGTGTATGAGTATCGCAAAGCTGCAGTTCTCGCCAGCCAGAATCGAACAACGGGGCATTCGCTTAGTACTGTGGGACGGACCGTCACGCAGGCGCTTAATTTCTGTCAACGCTCTTAATGTCAGGCGCCAGGTGACGAAACGACTTTGAAGGGCAGCCTGCATAGCAGCAGCGGCCGCTGGCACGGCGCCAGCAGTGACTCCTGGCCTGCTGCTCTCAGGATGAGGTATGAGAAAACGAGCTCCAACCTGTAGCGCCCTATTCATGCACGTTGGAACTTCAAACTTATATTAAGCGGGGGACCCGTGTGAAACTTCCGCACTTTTATGGTTCCAAATAATGACAATATTTAGAATAAGTTTAGTCATTGGGATAAGGGTAGTAGTGGGAACGGAGAGAAAACGTCTTTAAAAGTGAACCGAACGATGTGGAAAAATAATCATTAACTTACGGTACATTCTTGTCTGTACATTTCTATGCATACAATTTTCAACAGAATTCTTTTCAGAGCATAATTCAGTGTAAATGACATTTGATGTAAGAATATAGCCTTCGTGTACTTTTTGTTTCTCATTTTCTTTAAGGGACACAAAAACATTAGTTGATTTAGTTATTCTTAACAAGGCTGCATATAATTTTCCTTCAGTTAAGACAGGATTTTGTAAACTTAATCCCGCTCCTTGAAGCGTTTGTGCCTGTTGCTTGTTTTAAGTGCTCGCAAACAAAATTTTAATAGTTTACTGTCCTCTCGTCAATTCAAAAGGCCTGCTTGGATCATAGGGTGTTACGTTTATCCGTGGTATTATAGCAGTTTTAATGGGATCAGTCAGCTGAGAATTAATTGTAAAGCATGGAACCCGTGCAAAACCGTCACGCTTTTATAGTTGTAAATAATGGTGTATTTGAAGTAAGCGTTGTCGTTGTGATAAGGTTAGTTGACGGACTGTAGAGAAAACATCTTTTAAAATCAACTGAACGACGTGAAGCAACGATAATGAATTTATGAACATCCTCGTATATAAATTCTCATGCAAGTAATTTTCAACAAAATGCAGTTACAGTAAGCACGTTAGGCCGTAGTAGCAATAGATAAATCACAACTGAAGGTGACAGTAACAAATATATTTGTCGTTTTGGAAAGTGTATTCGTTTAGATAAGTCAGCTTTTGAGACGGCCAGAGATAATGGACTATTGTAGACGTCTTGGTTACAACAATGCTGTACGCAAATTATCCACTTAATAAGTAATTTAAAACAAATAAAATGGTATTTGTAATAAGATAATATGAGTAATAAGTTACATTCGTAAATAATATGTCTGAAGTAGGAATTAAAATCCATGGAGAAGAAATAAAAACTTTGAGATTCGCCGATGACATTCTAATTCTGTCAGAGGCACCAAAGGACCTGGAGGAGCAGCTGAACGGAATGGACAGTGTCTTGAAAGGAAGATATGAGATGAACATCAACAGAAGCAAAACGAGGATAATGCAATGTAGTCGAATTAAATTAGGTGATACTGCGGGAATTAGATTAGGAAATAAGACGCTTAAAGTAGTAAATGAGTTTTGCTATTTGGGGAGCAATATAACGGATGATGGTCGAAGTAGAGAGGATATAAAATGTAGACTGGCAATGACAAGGAAAGTGTTTCTGAAGAAGAGAAATTTGTTAACATCGAGAATAGATTTAAGTGTCAGGAAGTCGTTTCTGAAAGTATTTGTATGGAGTGTAGCCACGTATTGAAGTGAAACGTGGACGGTAAATAGTTTAGACAAGAAGAGAACAGAAGCTTTCGAAATGTGGTGCTACAGAAGAATGATGAAGATTAAATGGGTAGATCACATAACTAAGGAGGAGGAGTTGAACAGAATTTGAGAGAAGAGAAGTTTATGGCACAACTTCGCTAGAAGAAGGGATCGGTTGGTAGGCATATTCTGAGGCGTCAAGGGATCACCAATTTAGTATTGGAGGGCAGCGTGGAGGGTAAAAATCGTAGAAGGAGACCAAGAGGTGAATACACTAAACAGATTTAGAAGGATGTAGGTTGCAGTAGGTACTGGCAGATGAAGAAGCTTGCACAGGATAGAGTTGCATGGAGAGCTGCATCAAACCATTCTCTTGACTGAAGACCACAACAACAACATGTTTGAAGTTGAGCATCCATGATGCTCTTTTGCCTATGATTGTTAAAAGTCTCTTTTATGCTGTAATTTTCCAGAAATAGTAATCTTCAGCGGAATATCGGTAGGCAACGACAGAAGCCAGTTAAAAAATCTTTGTAAGGATACCTCTTTCGTTCTTGAACGATTTGTATATGTTGCGAACAAGGCATATCATCTTGAGAAATAATATATATGATCAGTAGCGCTTACCTGCAGCTGCGCTCGCGCATCAGTAGCTTTGTTATGGTGAGTGATGGTGAGTAATATTACTATCTGTGCAACAACATAAGCTGCCCTCACGTGTCACGGGTAAGAACATCTCATGTTGAGCACGCCACTCTCCCCCTTCCAAACTGCCCCATCGGTATGCGCGGTGTCGCTTCCGACCAGTGCACACACAGGGACGTAGGTAGGATTGCGTATCTATGCAATGGGCTATTGAAGTAGCTATACGTTACAAACGTGTACACTATGCGACAAACACTATGCAGTTAAACACACTGAATATTGTATAAGCATTGTAACCATAACTTTGAATCATATCACATAGAACGTACCAGTCAGTAAAAGCAGTTTCACTCCATAGTTTTCGCAGTGCTATTCCCACATCAAATTTCATCGAAATCTGTTCAGAGTGTTAATCGTAAAAGCGTAACAGACATATAATTTTAGATAACAAGGTTTGAGGATGACAGAGATCTATTCCAATTATCAGTTGATAAAATAGTCAAGAATGCAATATTTAATTTAGGTACTGACAATTGCATACTTAATTGTTTTATTAAGGGGAGTAGGACGCCAAATTGGCCGACTTGGAGCAGAAGATACAGCACAAGACGTTTTAAATTCCATTGTCTATGCTTTTACAAATAATTTCGTACAGCTTTGTCAGCATGACTAGGAAGGATACAGGATTCACTCTCATAGGAGTGTAAGTTCAAAAAGATAAAAAAATAATTTTTTACATTTGAAATTTCATCATTTTTTCACTTACTATTGGCTGCATTTGTTGCTATAGGTACACTTCTCTTCATAAGTAAGATAGATTCCTCTATGAATTCTGCACTGCTTATTGAAAACAAAAGCTCCTTAATACAGAACTTTATAATTTTCTAAATCTATTGAAAATTGTGGTAAAAACTGAGATAATTAATTATAAAATTTGAGTTTTTTTCCCAACATGAAGTTTGAAATATAACAGTTCATTCATTTTTTCATAAATTAAATAAATTATAGAGTTTCGTACACCTGTAAGTATCGTTTGTATGCTGCACTAAATTCATGGATGAATCTCTCTTACTTATGAAGAAAAATGTACATATAGCAACAAATGCAGCCAATAGTAAGTGAAAAATTATGAAATTTCGCATGCAAAAAGAAATTATTTTTCTATGTTTCTGAACTTCCACTGCTATGAGTACGAATACTAAATCCTTCTTGGTCTTGCTGACAAAGTATTATGAATTTATTTGTAGAAGTATAGACAGTGGAAATTAAAATGTCCTGGACTTTGAATTACGATATCTCTTTCTCCGTGATCCGGTTTTAATGAAATAAAGCCTATGTGGTGGCCCAACCTACGCTCAAATCGCCTGTGAAAACGCTCTGAAAATTCGTCTTGTAGTTTTGGAGGAGCGTGTTCAAACAGACAGAGGAATAGACACGACAATTTCACAAATTTATTATTAATATCGAAGATGAGGGACCTGAGATATGACGGCTGTAATGTTGCTGTCAATGTCTCCTACATCATGCTTCTCAATGACTTTGCTACAAATTTTAGTGAACAGTTCCGTACGCCTAAGTTTGGAAACTCTTTTATGTGATGATGGAATTATTTTTCTTAGCTTTGTTAGTATATCTAGAGTACTTGCGTGTAACAAGTTGAGCCGTGCGTGGCTCGTGTTCCCGCAATCATGTATTTTACTCCCTGTTTTTAACGTACTTCCACCTCACTACGTTAATTTAAATTACTACTGCCACTGAGTTGCTGCTTTGCCTGACCGTGAGCGGCGTTAGCAGAGCGTATCGATATATCCCCTTTAGTAGTATCTTTGCTCGACTGCTATTACTTCCCCGTCGTTGTCTGTCTAAAGAGAGTTCGGGTCGCGAGTTTGGGCTGCCAGTTAGTTGGAACGCGTCTGGAGCGCAGTCCGGACCTGCCAGTCAGGGAGTTGTAATGCGGCACTAGTGCAGTCGGGTTGGAGCAGCAGTGAGGTCGACATGGCTCGCCCGACCATTGCCGCCATGCATCAATTGAGCCGCGCCACGGTCTTGGTGGATCGTCGGTCGGTCGTCCTGCCGGACCACGCGTTTTGGCTCGCCGATCGTTCATGACTTGGCTGTGTGTGTTTGTGTGTGTGTGCATCGACACTTGATTTGTCTTCTTGTGTACTTAGTTACTCTTGGGTATCGTCATGTCTTCATGCAAGTGTTTGTCAGGTTGTGTATGTAGTTGGCATTATTTCCACTGACGACTATTTTAGATGTTGTCGGCATTCTGCGGGCGGTCAGTTGGTTGCTGCGGACCAGGGAAGTTATTTCCGCGCGGTACAGTCGGCTGGGTCTGCTGGTGGTCCCTGCCCAGTGTCGGAGCGTGTGTGGAGCTGTCCGATCGCTACGAGCTTCGTGGTTCATTGACCCAGGACATTAAAGTTGAGTAGTGTTTTCAACTACCCAAGCCACGTCCATTCATGTTGTGTGGTTCGTTTCGGTGGTTCGCTGTTGAGGAGTGTACTAAACTTATGTTAACAGCTCACTCAAATGGCCCATTCCACTTAGTAGACTACACCGAGTGTTTCTATTGCTGAAATTTAGCCGACATGCCGTACAATTAACTATATTGGTTGACTACAATTGTAGTGCGCCAGGGGACTTTTGTGCATTGTGGTCGGTAGTGTTTTGGTTACCTGCCCTGTCCGCTGACGTAAATTCAGGCAGTGTTCCTTTTTGGTGAAGTTATCTATATTACCGTATTTCAAATTCAAGTGTACCAGAGGTATTTTCAATTTTCTGCCTTGAGGCCGTTAGTGTTCCGGTTACCTGCCATAGCCACTAACGTAATTCCAGGCAGCGTCCTTTCCTCACCTGTTGTTGCTGTCCAACATGGTGTGTAGTTTTGACAGCTTAATATATATTTCATTGTGGATAATCACGTTCGTAACCTTTTGTATTTGAGTTCTCATATACCGACTGATGGCAAGCAAGTCGTTTTGTCAGTCGGTCAGTGGCTGTCTCCTGGTTGGGTCCCGACGGATCAAGTGTAGTTGGGCTCAACACTTGTCTCACCTAAGTGAACGAGGGCAGAACAACCTCCCAGGAGGCTTCTGAGTGCCGTTTCCTTTATTGTCCTTCTCACCGTTGTTTAATTGTCTGCTTATAATCTATCATAGCCCATGATTTAAAAAATTCTTACTTTTACTGGATCTTATGTATTTTTGAATTTTGGAAAATAAATTGTGGGCCTTCAGCCACTTAAATCCTTATTCCAAAAACAAAACAAAACAAAACAAAAAAAGACATTGTGGCCTTCTGCCTTTGAAAGGCTATGGTAATTTATTTTAATATCTTGAAAATTTTATTGTGGGCCTTCAGCCGTTTGTATTGCATCTTGTTTATGTTTGTCTATTCACCCTTACTTTGAGGCTCTGAGCCTCTTTGTGTATGTATATGTTAATTATTTCATTTGCAATTTTAGCTGCATGTTTTTACCACTTGAGATTTATCTTGTTGCTTTAAGATTTCTTGTTTGGAGGCCTTCAGCCATGAAATAATTGCCTTTTTGAAATTCATAGTTCTAGATGTTCTCCTATGCGCCGTTTTGGTTTAAAGGTGTTATTAAATTGCAATAAACTACAATTTTGAGTGAACCTTACCGACACCTTATTTGGCGCTTTCCACAATCCTAATCACCTGTTCTGCCCAGCGGGTTTAGCGGGCGTTTCACAAATTGCAGATCACACGACATAAAAAAGTGGGTGTAACAGCCGCTTTAATTAAGATATTTCTTTATTACCTTTATTACCAAAAAGTTCATCAAAATGGGTGGTAGTCAGCCTTACAAAATAAACTGCTAACTTTCTATGAAGTGATTCAACTTAAATAACTAACTTCTTTCCACCAGACGCCTAGAATGTGCCTATTCTACATATGGAAACTTAAGAGTAATTTTTCTGACTCATAGTTATTACTTTCAGGCAAAAAAGGATCTGTTTTAAGTGTGAATCTGCTTGGTCTTTGCAGTGTTGAAGGTGGAGGAAAATATGCTATTACGCCCACTTTCGAGCTTCCTGTTCGCTGTTGATTGTTTGTGGACAAATGTGTCATATTTTCCTCCTCTTTTAACATTGAAGCGACCAGTCGTCAGTCGCAACTAACGATAAGATCGGAGAGGTGGGCGTTTAGACAGGTTTTCAATTTTTCCGAGAGAAATGTGTTTGTCTTGAATTTAATCGGTCTTGTCGTCCTTTTAACTTGCGTATTCATAAAATGAGGGGCACTGTTCCCAATTTTAATGTTCCGTGAGGTTTCTGGGTCTCACATTTGATCAACAACTCAATCGTTACCACATCTGAGGAATAATAAGGCCAAAGGTTTAAAGTAATTGAATACACTCAAAGAATGGGACGGAAATCGGTAGATGTGATGTACGTGTACAGAAAGAGAAATGATTACAATTTCAGAAAACTTGGGTAATTTATTCAAGAGGAAGAACCTTTCAAATGTAGAAAGTCAGTAGCGCATTGGTCCACCTCTAGCCCTTACGTAAGTAGTTGTTCGGCTTAGCATTGATTGGTAGAGGTTCTGGATTTCTTCCTGTGGAAATCCGTGCCACATTCTGTGCTGATTTTCCCATTTGTGGCCAGTATCGTCGCTAGAGTACTTCCCCATTCGTCTCTGCTCTGCTTATATGCGGTGAGCCAAAACGATTTTACAACTTTGAAATGAGATGTATATTTATTGAAATGATATTTAAATTTATTGAGATAGCTTACAGATTCAGTAGATGTGTCTTTTGTAACAAATAGCCTCAGGTTTGATTTGGGTAATGCATAAGGACCCCATTCCGTCACCAGGCGCGCCAGAGTAATGCACAAATAAAATGGCTACTTTCTGTTGTGCGAATGTGCTCGCTATGTGTTTTGCTTTCATTAAGCGAAGTATGCAACAACCTTTCGCCATAAATTTCGCACCGATTACGCTAAAGAACCTCCAAGCAGGCCTACAATTTACTCTTGGCACAAGAACCGCGTTCAGACGGGTTGTTCAGTGCGACATGGTAAATCACCAGGTCGCCTTTGTGTTGATGATTATGTCGAACGGGATGTTCGCCGGATCAGAAATGGTAGTCACATCGAACCAAAATGTCACTTGACACTTTTATATGAAACTTGAGGTTGTTTGGTACAAAATGACACATCGACCGATTGTGTAAGCTATCTTGAAACATTTCTTCCATAATTCCAAAAATTGTAACAAACCACCATGCAAACCAAGCCAATCAGAAACACTTCAACACAAAGCAGACACATTTACATGTACAAGAAAAATAAAAGAAGACGATGCGATGTGTATTAAAGTAAACCTGAAAGTGTCTTCAAACATTTTGGGAAATACAATATTTTTTGCAATTTTTCTACTGTCCAATTCGTGAGCATGCAACATATAACTGACCAGCTCTTTCCCCACACATAAACGTAACAAAATTACTGCCTCGTTTACATATTCGACAACATGAGTAACAGACAGTGTGTGTGTCGTAATTTTAGAGTATATCAAGTCAACTAAATGCACGACAGATATCAACAGGTCGTTTTCTAACTTTTTTTCATGTCACTCCATCTCACTCCGCACCCCATCCCTTGTGAGAGTGGGGGTACCTTATTTCCCCAGTCTCCCTGTGCAATCAAGTATATATCAAATTTGGCTGAAATAGCTCCAGGCGTTCCTGAGTTATGTTACAGTATCACCACCTTCTCATCGCCAGCTTCAGCTACACCGATGTTGGGGATATCTTACTGGCCTAGCATTTTTTTTCAGTAATACGTTTTCCCACTTTACTTAAAATTGCTTCAGTCGTTATAGATATGCTGATATATCACTTTATTTGCAACAGCGGCCCAACCCCTAGGGGTGCAAATTTATCGGTATTGTCACCAATGTGCCTAGCGATGCTGAACACTACGGATTCGATATTAATATCGGTCGTCGTCGAATATTCTTACATTTCAACGACAAATCACACCCACAGCCACCCCTAGGAGTGGTTAGTTTAATACCAATAATGAATGAGGTATATACAAAATTTTGTAGAAATTGTTCCAGGTGTTTCAGAGTTATGTTGCTATGTCACCCGCTTTTCATCCCCATCCCTATGGGATTGTGAGAGGTAAATGGTTCTTACCGCCTCAAAAACCTTCGCGGCCGTCTGCACAAAAATTCATCGAAGTTTCATTGCAATCGAATCAATGGTATAGGAACACACAGAAGACGGACACACAAACAAATAATAATTTTCGTACGTTTGACCTCGGCATAAATGATGTATTTCACCGGTAATAATGGAAAAAGGTAAAGTTTTTGTAGCATAAATTTCTCAAGTTCTTCATTGTTCCCCGCACTTCTGTTTGTTGAAATCTAATTACGTTCTTGCTGCTGGCACTCCCAATTCGTTTACGTGGGGCGTTCGATATGTAAAGGAAACACATTTTTTTTTTCGTAAATGTAGGTTTCTTTTTTCAGGATTCCAATACGCCATATTACTCTCCACTCTCCTGGCTACAAAACTCTATTTTCATTATAAACTAAGCTCAATGCCACGGCCTTAGGCTACGCTACAGGGAAGGTCTCCATGCCCGCATGGTACCACTCTATTGGACGACGTCAGAGCCAACCTCTTACTGCAACTATAACCACGGCATAATCCACGTAATGACTCCCGCAAAAAGTGCTTCCTTCAGTTGGCAAACAGATGGAATTCGAAAAGTGCGAGATCCGGGATGTAGGATGGATGAGGAAGAACAGTCCAGTGAAGTATTGTGAGCTCCTCTTTGGTGCACAGACTTGTGTAAAGCCTTGTATTCTCACGGAGAAGAAGTTCGTTTGCATTTCTGTGACGACGAACACGCTGAAGTCGTTTCTTCAATTTCCTATCAGTAGTACATTACAGGTGTGGCCGAGTGGTTCTAGGCGCTTTAGTCTGGAACCGCGCGACCGCTACGGTCGCAGGTTCTATTTCTGCCTCGGGCATGGATGTGTGTGATGTCTTTAGGATAGTTAGGTTTAAGTAGTTCTAAGTTTTAGGGGACTTATGACCTCAGATGTTAAGTCTCATAGCGGTCAGAGCCATTTGAACCATTTAGTACATTACACTCCAGAGTTAATCGTTGCACCATAACCGCTTCAGTGTCCCACGAGATTCTCGCCATGGCTTTAAGGGATGAGGTTGCAGCTTTCGTTTTTTTCTTCAGAGGAGAGGTGGTGTGATACCATTCCACGAATTGCCACTTTGTTTCCGGTTCCAAGTGATGAAATCATTTTTCATCGCTTGTGACGACGTTCGACAAAAAACTATAACGATCAGCCTCTTAACGCGCTAGTAATTCCTCGCGGATGGACCTTCATTGCTGTTTATTGTCTTTTGTTTGGTGGGGTGGGGGTGGGGGTGGGGGTGGGGGAACCCAGCGGGCATAAGCCTTTGAGTGCCCTAACTGGTGGAAGAGTGTGTCAGCACTGCCAACAAAGACGTCCAGTGGAGCAGTGAGGTATTTGATTGTGATACGTCGATTACCTCGAACGAGAGGGTCCGCACGTTCCGACATTGTAGGACACAGAGTGGTGTTCGGCCGGCTGGCAGGCGGGAGATCGGACAGGTTTGTGCGACCTTTTTGCGGATGACACACGGTTTGCTCAACGACTCTCCATGCTTTTGTTCATTACCAGGTCTCCGAAGACTTTCTGCAAGCTCCTATTCTATATCTGTGATGCTCTGGTTTCCGCCAAAAGAAACTCGATGACAGTTCTCTGATTGGAACGCACCTCCGTCACAGACGCCCCTTTGAAGGTTACCTAAGGGCCGCCACCTATCGGAAGTTAATGATACTATGGGGGCTCACGCGAGAATATTCCACGTTGTCCCACAACAAATTTCCTATTTGTCTAAGATAAATTGGCTGAGAAAAACGTGTAGCGTTACTTATTGCTAGTCCCTGATATTTATTAGGCATGTGCTGGACTCAGTAGTACATCAGTGCTGCTCAATCCGTTACTGCAACTTTGAAGGTAAATGTCGTTTTCTCGCGTGCCATTCGCGACGGACAGAAAATGTTTGGCGCGGCAGGCTCCGAAACGGGAGTTTTCCCCGCCAGACGAACAGAGGCCAAGCGCGCTTCTTTCCACCGGAGCTCAATTTTTGATGGAGCGCCTATGGCAGAAAGGGCATCGCAGTGGGTGCATCCATGTTTGATGGCCCGCGTAATCTCCGGGCGGCTGCCGCTGAATGTTGCATGCGCACGCAGCCGCACCGCCCGCGGCCACCGCCTACACCTGTCGCCCTGGATCAAGCGAGCGCAGCCGTCCTGCTTGTATGAATGAGGAGGCCGCCTGGACGAGCCATCCGTAGCAGCTACCACACACTTAGCATTCATAGCAGGCAGCTGACTTGCTTATGAAGACGACAGGAGTTTGTGGCTGTCCTCTGAGAGATCCTTATTTTGTAACCTACGGACGACATCCTTTCAGAGTTGCACTGAGGAGATCCTGCGCCCCCGGCAGAACTACCGAACCAGCGTCAGCCCGTCCCCACATGTAAGACTACCTTTCTGCAATTTTTTTCCAACTTTATAAAGAGGTTTAATAATAACGCCGCATTATGGAAAAATGTTACATAAAATAACTACACTATCTGATCAATGACATCTGGACAACTATTACTCGACATTAATCCTGAGTTTGTCCACCCTTAGCCTTTTTAACGGCATGATATCTTCAAGGGACATTTTATTAGGTGTCTGAATGTCTCTGGAGGAAAAGCAGCCGGTTCTTCCTCAAGAGCGAAACTAGACATGGTGGTGACGTCTGACACTGGCAAATGGTGCAACTCGATGTTTTGATTCATCCAAAAGGTGTTCCATTAGGTTCAGCAAGTCCATTTCGGGAACGTTATTCTCCACAAACGATTGCCTCAAAGTTGCTGCATTACGACAAAGTGCATTGTCATCCTGATACAAACAACAGTCGTGTTCGAACGGTTTCTCTATTGCACTGAGTTCACTGTGCTGAAAATTGTATTAATTCCCATCGTACTGATCGTTTACTTCAGCGCAATAAAGGTTCCACACCCTAATCTTTAAAAACACACATACTCTAACATCGCCTTCTCTCAGCTTTACTGTTAATGTTACATATGATGGTAGGTAACGTTCTCCAGTCATTCGACGAACCCTAACCCTTCCATTGGATTGCTACACGGCACAGCGTGATTCATCACTTCATATCACTCGTCTCCAGTCATCAGTCTTCTGACTGGTTTGATGCGGCCCGCCACGAATTCAACGCCAGCACTAATCTCTCCGTCTCAGAGTAGTACTTGCACCAAACGTCCTCAGTTATTCGTTGGATGTATTCCAGTCCCTTTCTTCCCCCCACAGTTTTTACAATAATTTGTTGGATTTACTCCAGTCCATCTCTTCCCCCACACTTTCTACCCTCTACAGCTCCCTCTAGTACCACGAAAGGTATCCCCTGATGTCTTATATCCTGTCATCCTGTCCACTCTTCTTGTCAGTGTTTCCCATATGTTCCTTTCTTCGCCGATTCTGCGGAGAATCTCCTCATTTCTTACCTTACCACTCCACCTAATTTTCAAACATTCTGCTGTAGCACCACATCTAAATGCTTCGATTCTCTTTTGTTCCGGTTTTCCTGCTGTCCATCATGCACTACAGTACAATGCTGTCTTCCAAAAATACATACTGGCACATTTATTGCTCAAATTAAGGCCTACGTTAGACACTAGTAGAATTCTCTCGCACTGAAATGCTCTCCCTATATCTGTGCTAGTCTGCATTGTACGTCCTCCTTGCTCAGCCCACCTTAGTTATTTTGCTTTCCCGTTGGCAAAATTCCTTTACTTCGTGATCAGCAAGTTTGGCATTAAGTTTCTCGCTACTCCCGTTTCTGCTCTCAACTAAAACTCCGACCGAACAGTCCTTGGAAGGCCCGCCGAACGGTACCGACCGACCGCCGTGTCATTCTTAGCGTATTGGCCCAACTGGTAGCGGATATGGGGTGCCATGTGGTCAGCAAACCGCTCTCCCGGCCGTTGTCAATTTCCATGACCGGAGCCGCTACTTCTCCATTAATTAGCTTCGCAATTTGCCTCACAAGGGCTGAGAGCACGCCGCTTGCCAACAGCGCTCGGTAGACCGGACGGTGACCCATCCAAGTGATAACCAACCCCAACAGTGCTTAACTTCGGTGATCTGACGGGCACTGGTGATACTGCTGTGGCAAAGCCGTTGGCCTCATTTCTGCTACTTCCATCATTTTTATCTTTTTCCTGTTTGCTCTCACTACATGCTGCACTTGTAAGACTTTTCATTCCATTCATCAGAACAGGGTAGGAATGTCATTAGCGAATCTTATCACAGTTATCCTTTCACCATGAATTTTAATTCCACTCTTGAACTTTTCTGTCATTTCTTCTACGATGCATAGGTCGAAAGGTAAGGGTGAAAAACTGTGTCCCCATCCTACATCCTTTTTAATCCGAGATGTTCGGTCTTGGTCTTCCAGTAATATTTTTCCTTCTTGGTTCTTGTACTCACATTTTTTCGAGAAATTCGAATATTTTGCACCATTTAACGTTGTCGAACGCTTTTTTTAGGTCGCCAAATTCTATGAGCGTCTCATCATTTTTCTTCAGTTTTGTTTCCATTATCAAGGGCAACGTCAGAATTGCCTCTCCGGTACCTTTACCTATCCTAAAGCCAAACACATCGTCATCTAAAAAAAGTTAATTTTATTTTTCATTCTTCTCTGTATTATTCTTGTCAGCAGCTTACATGCATGAGCTGTTAAATTGATGGTATGGTAGTTTTCGCACGGACCTCCCCATATTACATTCGGAATTGTGTGGATGATTTTTTCCGAAAGTCTGATGCTATGTCGCCACTCTCATAGATCCTACAAACCAAGTTGAATAACGTTTGGTTGTCACTTCCCCCAATGATTCCGATGGAATGTTATCAATCTCTTTTGCCGTAATTGATCTCAAGTCTTGCAAAGCTCTTTTAAATTCTGACTCGAAAAGTGGATCCCCTATATTTTCAATACCGAGTCCAGTTTCCTCATCTATTACGTCAGCAGGAAGTCCTCTTCCACACAGGGGCCTTCACTGTACTTTTTCCACCTACATGCTCTGTCGTCTTCACTTAAACAGTGGAATTACAATTGCATTATTAACGTTACCACCATTCCTTTTAATTTCACCGAAGGTTGTTCTGATTTTGCCATATTCTGAGTCAGTCATCTCGACGATCATTTCATTTTCGATTTCTTAATTTCGTCTTGGCTGCCCTTCACATCCTATTTATTGCATTCCTAAGTCATTTATATTGCTGTAGTCTTGTCGTTCCTTGAATATTTTTGTATGTCTTTCTTTCGTTGATTAGTTGAAGTAATTCTTCAGTTACTCAAGACTATTTCACAGCTAACTTCCCAGTACCTAGGATTGTCTGTTCAACGTCTGAGATTGCTGTTTTTAGGTTTGTCTACTCCTTTTCAAATGAGCTGCCTACTCTCGTAATCCTCATCGACATCCTTAGTGAACTTCCAGCCCGTCTCATCACCCCTTAGAGCTTCAGTATCTCACTTCCTATCACTCTGATACACAGACGATTCTCTTTAACTACAGTCTACTCTTCACCATTACTAAATTATGATCTGTCTAGGTATGCCTTACCATCAAATATCTAATTTTGGAGTTACTGTCTGACCATGATGTAATCCAGATGGAAGATTCCCATGTCACCGGTCATTTCGAAGTAAACCTTCTTCTCTTGTGATTCTTGAACAGACCATTCGTTATTACCATGTGAAATTTATTGCAGAACTCAGTTAGCCTTTCTCCCCTCTCATTCCTCTGCCAAGCCGATATTCTCCCGTAACCCTTTCTTCTATTCCTTTCCTCACTGCTGCGTTCCATTTACCCATGGCTGTTAGATTTTCATCTCCCTTTACATACTGAATTACCCATTCTAAATCCTCCTATCCTACCTGTAAATGTTTATCTTCTGCTTGCAACGTTGGCGTGTGTACCTGAACCATCGTTCCGGTGTTGGTTTGAGGTCGAATCTGATGAGAGCAGACTTATCACCGAGCTGTGCGTAATGTCTCTCTTAACACAATCTCAAACTTTGCTACAGATATGCGTGGCTTTTGAGAAGCTGCTCGACCGCTGCACCCCATTCCTTTTACCTTTCTACGCGCAGTCGTTACGCTAACTGGAGTGCTGGTAGCTCTTTGGAACTCAAGAGTGATTCCTTCTGTTGATTTCATGTGACTTTTTACAAGCGGCATCTCCAAAGCTAGACGGTTCCTGTCCGTCAGTACACCTGATATACCTGGTCTTGGTCTAGCTATTGTTGTTGTTCCCTCATGTTTCTACTTCAGTCACGTCACAAAACAGTCGACCTGGACAGCTTTAGGAGGTTCAAATGTCCCTGATGCATCTGTTACACAGGTGACATCGTATGACTGGTCGACATTCGAAGTCACTGACCCCTCTTGACCGACACACTCTGTTTCTCTACTGCTTCTTTACTGACAACACACTAGCCCCGTCTCCTTTTATACTGTCAAACTGGTCAAACTGGGTGGTTACCCAAGGCTAAGCAAGGCCCCGACCAACGTAACTCCAAATTAAAAAAATTAAACAGTACAATTCTAGCACATTTGATCACCAATCACAGCTATCAATTATAAATTTTCACCAATCACCAGAAATTTTATATCCACCAAGTTGTATCTCAGTCCCAGGTAATTGCATTGATGAATTAGTCACCCAACCCAGTTGACATAATCTGCCTCTCTGAACACCATGTGATCACTGGTATAGGAACTAGGCCTAAGCACAATGAGAAACTCAGACAGGAGAGTACTGCAAATGTTAGAATAAGGAAAGGTTCTCATAAAAGTATAATTAAAAATAATGTAAGTATATTTCATCAAAATATTGGGAGTTTAAAGAATAAAGTAGATGAGCTTCTGGTTTGTTTAGAAGATTTAGAAGCTGAGAATGAAATAGATATACTATGCCTGTCTGAGCATCACATTGTTACTGATATGGATAAGGTAAATGTAAGTGGATATAAGCTCTCTGCACATGCAATGAGAGAAAATATGGAGAAAGGAGGAGTTGCCATATATGTCAAAAGTTATCATTGTGCAAAAAGTATAGAAACAAAAAAGTTTTGTGTAGAGAAACATATAGAAGCATGTGCCTGTGAGCTTAAATTAAATAAAGGCACATTTATAATCGTAACTGTATATAGGTCCCCATCAGGAAATTTTCATCTATTTCTGAAAAATTTGGACTCCTTGTTGTGCTATCTGTCAGACAGGAGGAAGCAAATTATTATTTGTGGGGACTTCAATGTAGACTCTCTGAAAGAGGGTAATAGGAAAAATAACCTTGAAGTATTACTCGGTTCTTTCAATTTCACACCCGTTATTGATTTTCCTACTCGGGTGGTAAAGGATAGCAGCTCACTGATAGATAACTTCTTTATAGACCAAGATAAGTTTAACCAGATAAATGCTCAGCCTGTTGAGAATGGTCTTTCTGATCATGGTGCACAGCATAGTTGCAATATATGACATAGCTCCATTCAGCAATACTAAACAGTCCTCCAAAGTAGTACGTTCAGTCAACGATTTAACAATTGCAAATTTCAGGGAAAGCCTACAGCAGTTAGACTGGGATGAGGTGTACCGTGAACCTGATGCCAATTTAAAATATAATTTATTTCATGACATTTTTGTAAATGCATTTGAAAACTGCTTCCCCAAGAAAATAGTTAAATATACTCATAAGAAACCTTGTAACAAACCATGGCTTACTAAGGGTATAAAAATATCTTGTAACTGGAAAAGGGAAATGTATCTGACAGCAAGAAAGAGTAGTGACCCAGAAACTATCAAAAATTATAAAAACTACTGTGTTATATTAAGAAAAGTTATTAGAAAATCCAGGAGTATGTGTATCATGTCTGAAATCAGCAACTCTGATAATAAAATTAAAACAATTTGGAATATTATTAAAAGAGAAACAGGTCAACCAAGAGCAGAGGAAGACAGTATTACCATCAAATTGAATGAAAACTTTACGAACAAAAAGTCAGAAGTTGAATATATATTTAATAATCATTTTCTAAATGTTGTGGATATAGTAGGATCCAGGTGTTCATTAGAAGATGCCAGGCTGTTAATGGAAGAGGCCATACCTATGCAATTTGATACAATTGAAATCTCACCGGCTTCTCCCTCTGAAATTAGGAAAATAATAAACTTGCTTAAAAGCAAAAACTCACATGGAATTGACGGCATTTCCAACAAAATACTAAAAGCTTGTTCTCAACAGATAAGTAAGATTCTCAGCCACCTGTGTAATAGCTCTCTGGAACAGGGCATTTTCCCTGATAGACTGAAATATGCTATTGTTATACCTTTGCATAAAAAGGGGGATAGATCTGATGTCAACAATTACCGTCCAATCTCCCTTCTAACAGCTTTATCCAAAATTTTTGAGAAAGTAATGTATTCAAGAGTAGCTTCACATATCTGTAAAAATGAAGTACTAACAAAATGTCAGTTTGATTTCCAGAAAGGTTTTTCAACAGAAAATGCCATATATGCTTTCACCAGTCAAATTTTGAATGATCTGAATAACCGAACACCACCCATTGGGATTTTTTGTGACCTCTCGAAGGCTTTTGATTGTGTAAATCATGAAATTCTGCTAGACAAGCTCAAGTATTGTGGCATGAGTGGGACAGTGCACAAATGGTTTAATTCGTACCTAACTGGAAGAGTGCAGAAAGTTGAAATAAGTAGTTCTCGTAACATGCAAAGATCAGCACATTCCTCAAACTGGGGAACTATCAAGAATGTGGTTCCACAAGGGTCAGTCTTGGGTCCTTTGTTGTTCTTATTATATATTAATGACTTGCCATTCTATATTCATGAAGAGGCAAAGTTAGTTCTCTTTGCTGATGATACAAGTATAGTAATCACACCTGACAAACAAGAATTAACTGATGAAATTCTCAATACTGTCTTTCAGAAAATTACTAAGTGGTTCCTTGTAAACAGACTCTCACAGAATTTTGATAAGACACAGTACATACAGTTCCGTACAGGGAATGGTATGACGCCATTAATAAATATAGACCTTAATCAGAAGCATATAGCTAAGGTAGAATATTCCAAATTTTTAGGTGTGTCCATTGAGAGATTAAATTGGAAGAAACACATTGATGATCTGCTGAAACGTTTGAGTTCAGCTACTTATGCAATAAGGGTCATTGCAAATTTTGGTGATAAACATCTTAGTAAATTAGCTTACTACGCCTATTTTCACTCATTGCTTTCATATGGCATCATATTTTGGGGGAATTCATCACTGAGGAATAAAGTATTTATTGCACAAAAGCGTGTAATCAGAATAATAGCTGGAGTCCACCCAAGATCATCCTGCAGACACTTATTTAAGGATCTAGGGATATTCACAGTAGCTTCTCAGTATATATACTCTCTTATGAAATTTGTTATTAACAACCAAACCCAATTCAAAAGTAATAGCAGTGTGCATAACCACAATACTAGGAGAAAGGATGATCTTCACTATTCAAGATTAAATCTAACTTTGGCACAGAAAGGGGTGAATTATACTGGCACTAAAGTCTTTGGTCACTTACCAAATAGTATCAAAAGTCTGACAGATAACCAACAAATATTTAAGAAGAAATTAAAAGAATTTCTGAATGACAACAACTTCTACTCCATAGAGGAATTTTTAGATATAAATTAAGAAAAAAAAGAAAAAATATATTTAAAAAATAAAAAAAAATAAAAATAAGAAATAAAGAAAAACAAAAAACACAAAAAATAAAGTTGTTATATTAACTTAAGTATGTTGTTAAATTAACCTAATTATGTCATGTATTAGAAAATTCGACTCGTTCCACATCATTACGAAATATCGTATTCATGATCCATGGAACTAGTATTAATCTAATCTAATCTCTAATCTAATCAAACAAGATGGCCAACCAACTCCTTCTAAACGGCAAGTTCAACTCCAAACGTCAGAAAACTAAAATCACACGCCTACTGCCAGCGGAAAACACCAACTTCCATAAACCATATACCATGAGAGAGTTGAACAATGGCATAAATACCATGAAGAATGAGAAAGCCGCTGGGTTTTATGATATTTGCATGGAACAGGTTAAAAACTTCGGCCTTGGCGCCAGGGATTGGATACGTGGACTTTTTAACGTGTGCCGTGAAACCTTTCAAATCCCGAAACTGTGGAGGAAGTCAAAAGTTGTGGCTCTCCATAAACGCGGGAAGGACCCAGAGTCTCCGAAGAGCTATCGACCCATAACCCTTCTCTGCCACCTGTTTAAGCTCTATGAAAGATTGATCCTCAACAGAATAGAGAAGATCGTTGACTCTAAGCTAATTCCACACCAAGCAGGTTTTAGACCTGGAAAGTCCTGTACCAGTCAAATTCTGCCATTGACGGAACATATCGGGGCTGGGTTTGAGAATAAACTAATCACCGCGCTGGCACTAGTCAACCTAAGTTCCGCCTATGATACAGTAGATCACAGGACACTACTGCATAAAACCTGCGAGACCCTGAAAGACTACCACCTAGTCAAGATAATCGAATCCCTGCTCCAAAATAGACAGTTCTCCGTAATGCTTGAGGAGAAAAAGAGTCGATGGCGGAATCAGAAAAATGGGCTCGCCCAAGGGAGCGTGTTGGCGCCAATCCTATGCAACATGTATATAAATGACCAACCAACTCCAGACAAAACCAAAACTTTTGTATACGCAGACGACCTGGCAATAACAGTTCAAGGCAACAGGTTTGAAGCTATCGAGGAGAAACTAGAAACCGCCCTTTCTACAATGTCAACCTATTACAAAAAGAATTCTCTAAAACCTAATCCCTCCAAAACTCAAGTGAGTGCATTCCATCTGAACTCGAGGCAGGCAAAGTACAGGCTCAATGTTACCTGGGACGGGAACACACAGATACTCCCACCTACCTTGGCGTCGTGCTGCACAGAACATTGACATACAAATATCATTGCGAAAAAACACGCAAAAAAGTAGAAGCACCAATTTCCCTAATAAGAAAGCTGTCCAATAGCAAATGGGGTGCCAAACCTACCGTGGTTAGAACTTCAGCCCAAGCTTTGTGCTTCTCAACTGCCGAATATGCCTGCCCGGTATGGTACAGATCCGCCCACGCAAAAAAGGTAGAAATTAGCTTGAATGAAACATGCAGGATAATGACAAGCTACATGACACCAACCCCCATAGAAAATCTTCACAGGGCCGCAGGTTTCACAAACCCTGACTCTCGTAGGAAAGCCCACGAACATACCGAGAAGCTAAAACAAACCTTTGATGCCCGTCACTCAATATTTGGCCTAGAGTGTGGCCCCAGCAGACTCAAATCCAGACGCCGTTTCCAAAGTTGCGCCTTAGATGAGCCCCCCATCTACTATCCACTAAGAGAGGACCCACCAAGCGGCGTTTCTGGTGATTGGAAAATTCTGGAGAATGCTTAACCGGATCAGAACTGGGGTGGCTCCTGTGAAATCTAATCTGATTAAATGGGGTTTGTTGGACGAAAATGACGACAAATGCGACTGCGGCACTCGACAGGACATGGAACATCTCCTACAATGCCCTGCCTGCCCCCCCAGATGCACCCTGGACGATTTACGGCTGGCTAAAGAAGAAGCTTTGGACATTGCCAAATACTGGGCAAACAAATTGTAGTTTCCGGACACGAAAAAGTAAAGGTAAGTTTATACTGCCGGGCCCACCTCTCGAGACATCTAGTGATCATTTTCGCATTACATATGGGTGTCTGGATACTTTCGATCAGATAGTGTATACTGATGAAAAAAATTGCACACAAAAAGTTTAACATATCATTGTAGTAATTAAATAACAGACTGTATCAACTTTCTAAAATGATTGACAGTAAAACACAAATTTTATGGCTACTACTGTATATAGGTTTTAGTGTGATGTATGATGAACAAAATTTATTTGCTCCTCACAAATTAGTAATAGTATTTCTTAATAATTAGAAATAAAAGAAAATGTTCTGCAACCAGCAGTTGGAAAAATACTCTCTTCCAGCAAATGGTTTTTTTTTTTTCAAATTAATTATTTGTCATTTCCTCGCACAGAGCGAAACGAACTCGTTGTTTATTTCACTGAAGTCAAATTCAATAGTTATGACGCATTTTATGGACCAAATAGCTAAATTTGAATATCTGTATTCGTTCATACTCGACCTTAAGTAGCTTTTATGATGTTTAATTTCCTGTAGCTTTATTCACAAGATGCTGCTCTTAGTGTCATTTCATATGTACACTGATGAACCAAAACAATATGAACATCTGCTTAATGGCTTGTTCATCCATCTTTGGAACGAACTATTTCACTGAATTCCGTGTATTAGGGATCTGACAGTTTGTTGCTAAAGAGACAATTACTGAATTATACGAAAGAAAGCTAAATCAGTTACAAAATAGTGCATGCACATGATTTATTCAACGTCTAAACGTCACTACAGATATTCGGATTTAGTTTGACATATTCGATATGCCTGCCATGATTGGCGATGATCTGACACAGACAAATAGTGAAATTCTGCGTGACTTGCCGAAGTATCGGAACATCGATGCTGTCAATAGTAGTGGAACAAACTTCATTTTGATACATTTTCTTAGTACAGGTTGCCTACATCAAGTGCAGCTATGCACTCAGGGGCTAACCTATATTGTTCTCCCTTGATTGACAGGTACTGAACACATTGTTCTCCTTTGACTGACAGGTACTTTTGTTCTGCTAATGGGAACCTTCCTTTTGACTGACAGGTCCTTAACCTCTTGTTCCCCCACCCCCTCCACTCCCCTCCCTCCTTAGAAAAATTCTAACCCAGCCCCTACCCCTTACTGCTACAGGAACACTTTCAAGCCTTAGTTATTGGAATAGCCTCTCTCACTCCTATCAATTTGATTGATTCATTAAATTGATCAATTAATTGACCCCATCACCTCTGGTAAACCCCCTTCCCCTCCCACCCTCCATTCCAGAAATTGGTGGGAAAAAGACTCAGTTGATCAGTCATGTGGAGGAAATTCGATTGCAGCGTATGGAACATAGTTTAAACAATTCAGACAATGTGTGGAATATTGTTTATTTAAACAATTTGTGGGATTCAAGGCAATGTAAGGAATATCAGGAAATTGGTGGCTCTTCGGTGGAGAGGAAGGATCTTGTTACAGGAAATTCAAGGGTCTATCATTTGTTTATAAAAAATTCAAATTGCAGGGGTTGGAAATCTCTTGCTCATCGTTCTCATCTGTTTGGAAAGATATAGGTCTTGTAAGAAATAATTACATGGGGCAAACATATTGCATAACCTAATGTTCAGTACTACACTCTGGGTGTCTTAACCATATGTTTGGCCCTTTGTCGGCACTTACCCTATTGTTCTGTTAAGTGGCTTTCCATGTCACCTCCATCCACTTAAACAATTGTACCACCTTTGATGCCAAATTAAGCTATTATTTATGTCTCCCCACCATTTTATGGTACACTTTTCGAACTTCACACGCATTTGAACGCCAATTCTGGAGCACTTTCCTTCGTCACCCACCCCACACTCTTAAACTATTGCACCGCATGTTTCATAAATATTATGCACATTAATTACGCAAATAAACTTAGTGTTCTGCACTTAACCTGCTGTCTGCTCTATGTCACCCACCCACCTATACCTTCTCCATAACTATTGTACCACTAACATAATTTATGCAACTTAATTAAATGGATATCCTTCACATGTATGGGGTAGTTTTTCTTTTAATTCCCAGCATTCTCTTGGTAGGGGAAATCGATGGAATATCTTTTAAACAATATGTCGCTAATAAAGAACACATCCCGCCACCCGACGCCAATGCTGCTGACCCCGCACCAGCTGCCAGGAGTCATTAAGCACCGGTAGCTCCCATGAAGTGATGAATGCTGGGGCATGAACAACCGCCCTTCCGCCGCTATCGACTACAGCCAGCAGGTGAAAGTTACATCAGTTTTCAGGTATACAGTTAGAGGTCTTTGAGTGTTATAGTGACATCACGTCTCTATATAAATAAGAGCCAAGTCACACTCTGGGCCACTCCCGCATGTTTACCATTGCTGGCGCAATACCTATCTACCTGTGGATACTGACATCACATGTCACCCTACAGAAATTTGTTGCAATGCTTCCCAGAATAGCAGAGGTTGCACTATTCCTAGCGGTCTTAACAGGACATGTGAGACATTTCCGGCCGCACACCTGTTTACTGTGACGATTGTCGATCTGTAAGTCCAGCATCAAGTGACAGATGTCCGTATAGCTGCTCACCCATGCATGCACATTTAAGTTCCCAATGTTATACTGACGCCACATGGCTATGTAAATAAGAGCCACTTAGACCTCTTGGAAAGTGTAAACTGTCGCAGAAATAGTTAACAACCGCTTTTGTAGGAGTTTTCATGGTGTCTCAGCTTGTATACATGGAAATTTTTGTCCTAAGAGAACCGGTTATGAAAATAGCCACGAATAACACCGAATGCATTCGTCCTGATGACCCTAATGGGACAGCTCGTCTCTTACTGAATTTAGACGTCAAACTGCTGCTGCCAGTGTGGCAGCACTTTCAGCCTTTTTTTCTGCAGACGAGACATTCAATGCCAAAAAATTGTTTTGTACATAACGCCATATTGCACTGAAAATTAAACCCGGCAAAAAAGGTCTACAGATCGTCAAATACATCCCACATACTCACTGTGTCACAGTGCAGTGCCGATGCAGGAAACTGCCGCCATAAACATGACCCATGACCACAGCCGCAGAAGTGTGTGTCAGCCAGAGAGAGGCCAGGCAGCCATGAACTAGCACCCATTCCAGAAGAACTAAAGTGGTAGGAGTTTGAACGTTATCAATACACCCAGCGTAAAAACTTGTTGTACTGAATATTCTCAAATTTCCGTAGAGTATACACATGAAACACGAAGCTCTGAAGACAACTCAATGCAAACTGGGTATTAGCTGAATATTCATCCGCCCAAGGGGAGCCCAAGGCAAATGATAACGAGCTGGAAGCTTTCTTGGACTCTCTGAACTGATGCACAAAGAAGGGGCCAGCCCAATCTTGGAACAAGGGGGTCTGCTGAGATGCTGATTCCGGCCCCAACCTGCTTGCTTGCTGCTACGCTTTCTACGGTCACCTCCAGAATCACAAGAATATTGGGAACCAGACACATATATATCAGTGTAACTACAATTAAATTTCTGAATCGCTCCCGAAGTCTGACACCGAGCAATGTACTGGATATGTCACCTCTTCATGACCACGGTTCTGGAACGAATCTCAGTATCTAAAACGCACATAATTTCCATGAAAAAAAAGAAAAAACCTTTCATTCCCCTTACGGCTATGGATGTGCTGAATTTATACCTCCCTCACGATAGAATATGCAGTAGCGACTACTAGACACTCGTACATATGCTGCGAAGACTGATGTGCAAATGCTGGGTCGGTGTTAGCACCCCTTATGGTGTATAGTAGCAGATTGTAAATTGTTGTGATTTAATAGCAGACAGTTTAGAAGAACAAGAAACGAGTGGTTTTTATGCATGATGAAGTTCGAAGCATTTTACGTAAATCAACTATGCTATCAATTCTAAAGTATTGTTCTAGTGTCTGGAATCAGTACCAGGAGGGTATTGGTAAGAGAGAACTCCTAAGATTACATGGTTCTGCACTTAAATCAGGCTATAATATTAGATTGCTTCAGTCTCCGACCTATTAGTCGTGTGGAATGCGGCGCTGTTAATATTCCAAGACAGGAAATATATTTCCAACGCATGAAATACATCCTTCTTGCAGGTTTCTCTACGATAAACTATTATAACAAACTGTAAAATGAGAAATCTACTTCCTTAAAATATCGATTCTGAGTGATACATGTACAATATAGCTTTCCAGAGCTGTATAGCGTCCACTGTTCACATCCAATCATGGTTCAGCAACAATACTATACTCACATCAGTCCTATATGAAACGACCGTTAGTAACGGAGAATACCTCTTACAAGGAAACAGATAAATGCAGTGTCCAACATGTGAAATTACACGTCATGCCGCCACTAACTCTGCAAACAGGACATCTATCAAGCGAATGTATACATGGGGACTGCATTGCCTCACAAACACCTATCGCTAACTTAGAATCATCTTAGTTATGAAACTGAAGTCTTGATCTTATACCCAAGATGCGACAGGGGAATGGAGTACATCACATAAATCATAGTTCGTTTAGAGGAATGTGTCACAGTTCATCACACATGAGATGAAGTCCTCTGATGACCGAGAGGTTTACTGTTAACAATCGCGAGTAGACACTGCTCGAAGAGCCACACTGAACACGTGATTGTCTACGAGTTGAATGCAGAATGTCATACCACTGATCCATCCTGACAGAACATCGGAAAAAATGGTCAAGTGACCTGCAGCAGCTTCTCCTTTCCTCTCTCTAGAATGGATCATCAGTCTACCTTTAAATCGTATCTTGTTACAACTCCATCCCAAGCAACCAGTCCATCTACTCTATGTCATCCTTTAACGCAGATGCTAGTAAGTTTATAGGCGGACGGTTCTCTGTTTTTGAAGGGAAGCATCAAAGACAGCAGTCAACTCATGTGCATCACTACTACCTCAATACACATGCAGTAGAATGCCGGCTCGGCGAAAAAAAATGACGGTTTCCCTGGTTCCCGATGCTTTCATGTCAATGTTTTCTTGTATTCCTCTTGCTGTCACATACAAGAATTCATTTGCACCAACGAGAAGACATACAAGTACATCCTTAATTTCCCTGCATTTCAGAATATTTTCTCTCAATTGATTCATATTTTCCGCAATTATATCAATTTTTTTTATGTTACTTCTAGCCATGCGCTAATGGCACGACGTCTCTTCTCATATTCTAAAATTGCTTGTAAATGTAGTACAACTCCCAACAACTAGCACAAATGCACTGATCGGGAGGCGTTGTATAGCACTGTACTCAAATGCATCCAGTCGCCTCCAGATCACATATTCCACATTTGCCATGCGTTTGTTCTGTTTTCTGTATGCCTGTGTATATGCATCCATCGCAGATTTCACATGTCGGACGTCAATGCTATTTGTTTATCTGTCTCTTGTAAGAGGTATTCTCCATTACTGACAATAGTTTTATGTAGGACTGGTGTGGGAATAGTATAATTTCTGATCCGTGATCAGATGCGAACAGTGGATGATATACATCTCTGGAGAGTTATGTTGTGCATGTATCACACAGGACCACTGCTTTATAGAAGTAGTTTTTGCATTTTAAAGTTTGTTACCATACTCTATCGTAGAGAAACCTGCAAGCAGGATATTTGTCATTTGTTGGAAATATATTTCTTACATTGGAATATTAACAGTGCCGCATTCCAGACGAGTAAGAGGTCGGAAACTGAAACGATCTAACATTATAGCCTGTTTTAAGTGCAGAACCATGTAGCCTTAGGAGTGAATGTGTTTATGTTCTCTCTTAGCAAAAACGTCGTCCTTCTCCCTTTCTTACTACCTCGTATTGCAGGAGTGGGCTTCGTTTGGAGCTGACCTTACACATAATACAGAGTTGGCGGAGCTACCGCAACATGTTCCCATTTCCATCGAATGGTCAAAACACAGGTATGTGGTTGAATAGAGAGACTTGCTTCCAAATCCCAGACAGCATTTCTACTGGATAGCGTAACACTGGAGATCTGAGAAGCCTGTGTAAGTTTGTTATTACCTCAATCAGCAGACCATCTTCTGTCTGTGACCTTCTCAATCAACCTTCACCTATAATACAGTGGATATATTGCAGAACCTCTGACATGGCAGCAGGACAGAATATGATACAAATTCTGGAGAAATATCTAGCGGAGGTATGAGGAAGTTGCAAATACCATATTCGTCAGTTTTGTATGGAAAAATTAATTCATTTGGAAGAAATACCACATGTCGATTTATAAAGCCGGTATAGCTTTTAACATGAACACTTGTGTGCACCTGTAGATCGATTGCAATAGTAAAATGGTTGTTGCGATCGTGTTTTTTTAACATATATAGAGGTCTGTAAGATGTCTTCGCCTCTTTTCCTAAGATGCAGTGGTAGCACTCGTAGGAAAAACTTATGAGACATATCCACCCATTGCTGATTTTCAGTCAGTATTGCTTCGTATCGCCAGCAATCAATTATTGGCGAATCATACTTAGTAGTAGGGGATGTGTGATAGGTTAGCCTTGAGCATCAGGTTTATATTGTGTGTGTGTGTGTGTGTGTGTGTGTGTGTGTGTGTGTGTTCCGACATATGCAAAGGAAATGACTACGTCCAGTTATAAGGAAGGTATGGATTTAGCATAGAATACTTTGATAGCAGAGGGAAGAGTATGTCAAGTGACAAGAATGTGCAGATATTTTTGTTTCCAGAGCTATGCCCATCAGCAGGGTGTATTTTCGATACTTCGCTCATTGTCGAATTTCGTCCAATTGAGACTTAATTGTAAGTATAGAGGTCAAATATTTAAGTGGTCAGTTTGCCATTCTGTCTATGTGTGCTTGGCGCATGGTGGCGGTCTGTGGCGGGAATGATTCGCGTTTCTGGCTAACGGTATGAGTAGTCTTATTCGAGACACCTGCTGAGAATGCAGGAATGTAGCTGACTTAACCATGGCGTCCTCTAGAGGGCCGAATAGCGGACCAGTACTTAGTATGTGTTGCATAGTTTTCGTGATTGGGTGGAAATTTGAGAAGATTCAATATGGACGTGTGTTTGCACTGGGCCATTAATCCCTTCCATGTGAATTATCAGGTTGACTGCTTCTACGTATTTCGCACCTTTATTTAACTGAGAGAACATCGATGGTGGTGTGTGCATCTAACAGATGAAAGAGGAACACCTTAGTTGAATTATAGCGGTGGGTTGGAACCTGTTACATTACTGACAACGGTATTTGCGAGCGTAAATACCAGTTTCCTCTATTTTTTCAAGTATAGGTCTTCACAGATGGGATAATTTTCTAGTTACTCAATGGTTTATAGCACGCTCCTTCTCTCTAAAGTTTCGGATTTGTAGAAAAATAATTTCCAGTCTAAATCGTAGGAATTATGTTGCGCGAGCCATCAGTAGCCTACTGCTAAGTTCTTGATATCGGGAAGTATTGCGTAAATGGTATAATATTCTGGCAAACAATGTGAAAATACATGTGTTCTTGTAATCCCAGAGTCTGGAGATGGGTGTAGGAAGAAAGGAAGCAAGCAAATAGGTCTGGGCCAGAACCAGTGACGCTGTTGTGCCCAGGGACATCGACCCAGCATTTGCACATCATTCTTCGCAGTATATGTACGACTGTCTAATACTCGCTACAGCATGTCCTATCATGAGGGAGGTATAGATTCAGCACGTTGATAACTGTAGAGGAATTGAAGGATTTTTTACGTGAAAATTAGTGTGCTATAGATACTGAGAATCATTCCAGAACCATGTTTGTGCAGAGGGGACATATCCAGTACATTGTTCGGTGTCAGATAGTGGCAGCCACCTTAATATTTAGTTTTAGTTACACTGATAAATGTGTGTGGTTCCCAATATTCTTGTGAGTCTGGAATGACCATAGAAAGCGTAGCAGCAAGCAAGCAGGTCAGCGCTGGAAACAGCTTCTCAGCGGATGCCTTTGTTCCAAGATGGTGCTTGAATATCCTTTGTGCACCAGTTCAGAAAGTCTGAGAAAGCTTCTGGCATATGAAGATTTGGCTCGAAGCTCCCCTGTGCGGGAGAGCAGTGAACTAATTCCCAGTCTGCACCGAGCTCCCTTCGGGGCCACATGTGTCACATGTATACCCTGTGTTAGTTTGAGAAGATTCAATACAACAAGTGTTTGCACTGGGAGTATTGATAGCGCTGGAAGTCCTACCACTTAATTCCTCCTGTGGTGGGCGCTAGTCCGCAGACGACTGTACACTTTCTGGCTGACATGTGCTTCTGCACCTGTGGTTATGGGCTGTGTTTACGGTGTCAGTTCCTCCCATCGGTGCTGCACTGCGGCACGGTGAGCATTTGTTATGTATTTGACGATCTGTAGACCACTTTTTCCAGGGTTTAATTTTCAGTACAATATGGCGATCTCTACACATATTATTTTGCCCCTGAAACTCTCATCTGCAGAAAAAAAGGCAGACAGTGCTCCCACACTGGCAGCAGCAGCAGCAGCAGTTTGAAGTGTAAATTCGGTAAGAGATGAGCTGTCCCATTAGGGTCATCAGGAAGAATGCATTCATGTTATTATTGGCTATTTTCGTAAACAGATTCCTTTAGGACAAAAACTTCCATGCGGACAAGCTGAGACATCACAAAAGCTCCTTTAAAAGCGATTTTTAACTGTTTCTGTGCAGTGTACAATTTCCGAGAGGTTGACTTGGCTCTTATCTACATAGACATGTGGCATCAGTATAACCTTTTAGATGTGTCTGCGTGTGTGAGCAGCTATGCAGACATCTGTCACTTGATGCTGGACTTGGAGGTAGACATCAGTCACAGTAAACACATGTGGGGGGAGGGGAGTGAGAGGGGTTGGGGGAACAACAAGTTAAGGACCTGTCAATCAAAAGAAGGATCCTTTTAGCAGAACAATAGTTTAAGTACCTATCAATCAAAGGAGACCAATAGGTTTGCCCCTGAGTGCATACCTGCCCCAGATGTAAGCAACCTGCTCTAACAAAATGCTCCAAAACGTTGTCCCACTACTGCCAACGACCTCGTGAGTGGCTGTTTTCAGCTCAGCACTGGTATTTGTGTTATTGCTGTGCACGATTTCTGTAATGTCGCCCCACAAAAAGGAGTCACATGTGCTCAGATCCGGACTAAATGGCGGCCAATCGAGGACCATGATAGTAGCCTCTGGGCACCCCAGAGCCAGAATGCGGTCCCCGAAGTGCTCTTCCGGGACATTAGACACTCCCCTGCTTCGATGGGGTTGAGCTCCGTCTCGTAAGCCACATATTGTCAAAATCAGGGTCAGTTAGCATAATGAGGATAAAATCATCCTTTACGTATCGTTCAGTAGTCACTGTGCCATCAAGGAATATTGCATCGATTATTCCGTGACTGGACACTGCAGACCACACAGTCATCCGTTCAAGCTGAGGAGACTTCTCGAATGCATATTCTCAGTACCGCAAATGCGCCAATTTTGTTTATTGATGAACCCATCCAAATGAACATGAGCTTCCTCACTAAACCAAACTATATTTACATACTGATTTCAATCACGCCACACAGCCAACTGTAGCGTCTGAACGCCCTAACGCAAACCGTTCAGACGTTACGACAATGTTATTAGATATAGTTCAATAATTGTCACTGTAGGTTTGTGGAAGTATATGACACTAGATGTCTATGCGCAGGTGATATACTTCGCGTAAATAACAGGCCGCTGAGTTGCGTACGCGGTTATGCCGCTGATAGTGATCGAGATGGGTTCCATATGATTTACATCACGCAAATTTGTTCGCCGAGACATCAACGTGAGATCACCATAATGCTCCTCAAACTACTGTAGCACGGTTCTCGCTCTGCGACATGGACATTTATGTGGAAGATGAAATCTTCGTCGAGGAAGATATCAAGCAGGAGGAATGTAAGTGGTTCCTACCTGTGAGTGTGTCTTCAATTACCACCACAGGTCCCATGCAGGTGCAGGAGAGTGTCTCCCACAGAACAACACTGCTCCCGCCAGCCAGCGTCTGTGGCGCACTGCACGTTTTGAGCCACCATTCATCCCGATGACGGCGTTTGTGTAGACAATCGTTGACCTGGTATTGCAAAATTGTGATTCGTCTGAAGAGCCGACACGTTTCCATCAATCGACCGGCGAATCCCGATGGTCCCATGCCCACTGAAATCGTAATTGACTATAGTGACGCCGTCGCCAAGGTAGCGCCTGTGGGCTGGCAACACATCTAACACCACACAGGACTGAGGTTGTCTGTGCCTAAGGCGTAAGCAATGGTAAACATCGGCTGTTTTGGAAACTTCGAGATGGCCTGCAGGAAGTATCACTACACCAACATCTCACTGGCTGGCAAATACTATTTAAAGCCCAGAACCAGCACTAGACGTCAGTTCACGCCGAATACCGACCTCAAGGACGCCTCCACGGAATATTACGTCGCCATCGGAATAGAAGTTGGAATGAAGTTCAAATGGCTCTGTGCACTATGCGACTTAACTTCTGAGGTCATCAGTCGCCTAGAACTTAGAACTAATTAAACCTAACCTATGGACATCACACACATCCAGCTGGAATGAAGTGTATGTGTGTTACCATGGACTCCTGTGGGAGTCTTAGAAGTTATCTTTTGTTGCCTCTAGTAGGAAATTTTTACTGGCTTTGTGATTGTGACTTTTCGTTGTTGCCGGCCAGAGTGGCCGAGCGGTTCTAGGCGCTACAGTCTGGAACCACGCGACCACAACGGTCGCAGGTTCGAATCCTGCCTCGGGCGTGGATGTGTGTGATGTCCTTAGGTTAGTTAGGTTTAAGTAGTTCTAAGTTCTAGGTGACTGATGACCTCAGAAGTTAAGTCCCATAGTGCTCAGAGCCACTTTTCGTTGTTATTCAGTCATTTCCAAGTAGACTCACGTAAATAAAACTTGTTTTGTAAAACCTTTCAAATTGTCAGTTACAACAACTATATCGTAGGGTCAGCATGTGAACACGTAGAGATGGTCTCACGCGTAGCTCCCTATTCAGCAATGTACTATGAACGATGTGCACCGAAACTCTTGCGGGTGCACCATCATTGTGCTCTTACGGCGGAGATGCCACAAATCACCTTCTGTCCTACTTTACAGGGTAGACAAGTCTCCGAAACCCACGTTCTGTGAAGAGTGTTGGACATCGAACCATTTAGCTCCTCGTGGTGATTTACTGTCCTATCTGTTTCCGTAGGTGCTCACGATAGTAGCACGTGAACATTCGACCAGCTTCGCCGTTTTAGAGATACTCGTTCACAGGCCTGTGTAATAATAATCTGCCCTTTGTCAAAGTCGTATATCACAGCGGATTTCGCCATTTGCAACCCATATCTTAGCTACGGTGATCCCCCGTCCGTGTCTGCTCCGCTTACATACTTTTGTTACCATGTCAAGAGTTTGCCATGCCACCAGGCGGCATCCAAAGTTGCGATGAGGAGTGGTCAAAATGTTTTGGCTTAGCAGTGTAAGCGTAATGCTATATTCACTTCCTAACACAAAATTCAAGTCGTATGAAATGGCGTGATGTATGTGGGATCCGTTTTAATTTTGAGTTCTCACTTGGTTCCTGCACGTCCGGTCTCGCTCCAGTTTTCAGCCGACGTAAATCCGTAAAAATCGGAAGCCTTCGGCCAAACAACATTTTGCCTCAGTACCCGCTCTCCAATATCTGAGTTCCACAATACCGTACTGAAATAACAGGAAAAAAATCTGTTATTGAACATGAAGGAGAGGTGTAGACGACGGTCGAATGAACTAACCGCACTGCTGCAACATAGCGTAAGTAACACTATAAAAATGACACTGTATCAACAGCGTACGTTTGTAGCCATGGATCCAGATAAAGACGTCGTATCATAGAAAATAAAAAAAAAACGTTGTGTTACAGGAAACACATATCCCTTCCAGTCAGCTCTAAGCTTTTTCTATTCCCTGCTCTTTTCTTATTTTTCTTTCCTTTTTTTACACTTTTTACGCCCCCTTTAAGCCTGCGCCCTTGACTGCGGTCTGTCTAGCCACTACCTCGGTACAGCCATACTTTTATTTTTATATGATTCGCTAAGACAAAATATACACACAGGTACCTTGAAACTAGAGCAATCAGACGGTACCACAGGGTCGAAATAAAATTTATTAGACCTAATGATGCGGATGAGAGTACAGCTAAAGATACCCAGCATAACTCTGGACGAAACGCCAGAAACCGAAAAGTTTCTTCAGCCACGGTCATCCAGCCCGGAAGATTCATCGGCAACTATGACGTCTTTCTCTGCCTCGTGATGACTGGGTGTTGTGTGATTTCCTTAGGTTAGTTAGGTTTAAGTAGTTCTAAGTTCTACGGGACTAATGACCATAGATGTTAAGTCCCATAGTGCTCAGAGCCATTTGAACCAACTATGACTTCCAGTCGTGAAAGCCTTCACTGTATGATCTTGCACGCTAGTCTTAGCTTGAGAGAGGCATCAAACTAGTCTTTGCTCTTAAGAATATAACAACGACAACGATAAACGACGATAATGATGAAGACAACAGCAGCAACACAGAAGGAGCAGTAGCAGGAAAAAGTGGCAATTGGGAAGGAATATTAAGGTTTTAGACAAATAATGATAAGGTCATTATAACTGAGGACATCCTAGGATTGGGGAAATATGGGAAAGAAATTCAACATAGCACTTTTCAAAGGAACCATCCTGTCATTCTCCTCAATTGAATTCGTGTAACCGAGGAAAACCTAAATGGGAATTTGAACTATTGTCTGGCAGGATGCGAGTCTCATGATTTACATCTGCATAACATCGGTGAGCAATGGCAGAAAATAATGAATAATGTGGACAAGGGATTGAAGTTCGAGGAGTAGAAATATATATTTGTCAATGTCACAGAAATTCTGTAACAGACACCAAGGGACTTGGACGACCAGCTGAACGCAGTGGGCAGTGATTTCAAAAGATGCTGTCATAAGAAAACCAGCAATATCAATGTAATATAGTCGCATTAAATCATTTGATACTGGAATAGTCATGTTGTGAAATGAGACTCCAAAAGAGGGAGAAGAGTTCTGTTGTTTGTCCAGCAAAATATATGTCGACAGCAAGAAGAAAACATCGGTAACAACAACAAAAGATTTTTCTCAAAAAGAGAACATAGAATATCAGATTACATTTTCAGAAAGTTATTAATAAAATCAATGAAATCCTTAAATGACTTTGCAATTTTTTTCTAAGCATACCGTCTAGATTACAGGTGTCCAATCCATGGCCCATAGGCAAAAGTGCTAATTTTTGGCCAATGTAGCTTATAACACTATCACTACACCGCTTTGCTATGTCAGCATATAGATAATACCCAAGTTTGGTATTTGAATACAGTATAGTGTTTCCCTCTGGGAGGATTTTTACAGATTTAACAGTGAAATACCTAAAAGATTTCTGCTTCTCGGACTTGAAATTAAAGTTACGTAAAAACACAGAAAGTGCCAGGTTCAGTTTAAATAATGTTTTTAATTAATCAAATTTATTCAAATGAAAGGGAATAATGTCGTCAGCCCAATTGGCCATAGAAATGTGAAAAATTTCTTTTAAGGAAAAATAAATAATTTTGGTGGAAAAACTCCACCTATACTCCTTTCTTACGAAAGTGCAATGAACCCTATCACAAGCAGAAAAATGTTATAGTGGATAAAAGCAGTTATTGTGAGATATTCAAGTTCTCACAAACACAAATGACACTTTATCACTCATCAACAGTAAATACTTTGCCAAACATTAATTATTTCATCATCACAGCAATTGCAATTCGTTACTAAACTGGAAATGGACATGGGCCTAGTCTTATTTCATCCTATATTTTCTACACAACAAAAATTTAATTAAAATTCACTTGCATTAAGTTTCAATCATTCCTTAGTAAGCAATGTTGTAACTGTTTTTGCGAATAAGGGCACTCAAGTAGCTTTACCTTCAGTAATATAGACAGTAAGTAGGGGGCTCCCAATCTGATATTACACTTTTTATCATACAATGTGCACAAAACTCACATAAACTTTAAAAGCAGTTGGTATATTGATTAATCAAGTAACTTTATGCATTCTGAACAACTTACAGTAGGGGTTCCTTAATCTTGAGTGCTATATAAAGCAAACTGGACACACTTTTCTGAAGCAAATTAAAATCAGTAATCTTTGGTAACACTCTTTCATAAATCTGACTCACCTTTTATGCCTTTTCAGCAGTTAATGTAGCAGATATTTTTACCAGATATTGTATTTCAACTCTACCTTTGAAAACATTTACTTTAACTAACCTCAACATAACTTGTTAACTGTTCGTCATCAGCACAATTATCTACTTTTATAGCCATAATTGAAGCAAATAATATTTAAAACCACAAAAACTTTAAACTGAAGCAATTCAGTTACCAGGGAGGCTTTCATAAAAGCAACACTTACTTCCTCCCTCAACTTCAACAAAATCCGCAGTAATTTTAGGCAACATTTGCACTCAATTCAAGCAAAAGTAATCAAAGACTTGTTTCTGATTATCAGTTCTCGTATTCAGGGCACTCGGAAATCATTGTTCAAAAGGAGAGGATCCTAAGAGGTATCATGATAGGAAACAATTCAAGGTAGGTACACGAATTTAACATGAGTTACCTTATATTTCCACAAACTAAATGTGCTGACCCAACGTTTTACAAAAGTTCTGACTTCTCCTCTCTGCTGTAGTGATTGCGCAATGTTGGTGGCAAGTACATGACAAGAGGTGGACTTTCCGTTGGAAGTGATATGCTCTGTTGTTTTCTTCTTGGCGACGATCATCAGATTTTATGGTATTTTCCAGCAACAGGGCAATGTATCAGAGCCGTTCATCCACCCAAGGCTTTTCCATAATATCTCCAAACATTGGAAACCTCCCTCGGCACCTGCACAATGCACTTTCCAATTATCAACTGCTGACTGGACGGTTGCTAGTCTCCGACCGACTATTGTTCCACCTTTTCCCTTGCACCAACCACATTTCGCGCCTGCTAACTCACTTCCGTTTCAGAGGGGAAGCACACCAAGTTTTCATTTATACAATCCAAAAGTCCTACGAGTGAAAAAGCATATATATATAGTTGTATATTCACACCTTTTACAGATCCCTTTCATTTACACATATTAGCAAATCAACAAAAATACGTATAATTAAAGTCATCCTCCTCCAAATGATGCAAAGTGTTCTAACGGTGAAGAGAAAACATAGTGCATGTCCTTCTACATCTTTACAGCATGTCAAAGATTACATACCGAAGAAAACATATTTTATAAAAGCATCATTAATCAGAAAAAAATATTTAGGATCTTAACTATTGTGTTACAAGCTCTTTCATATAAATGAAAAAAATTAACTTTTATTTCATGTAAAACCAAGAAAGGAGTGTCCCATTAGGCGTCGCTTGTCTCATATCCCGTTTCAATAGGAATAGCTTTCTTCACTGACTCAACTACAGGTCGATTTTATTCTACGCCAGTGTTTGAAAAAAGTCTCAATGTAGGGTTTATTTGGAAGAGCACATGCTTCATCGTAAAGATTCAAAGCCCATCTTGGCGATATGCAGCCAACAAACAGCCTGAGTATGATTTTCGAAACAGGAAACTTCCATCGCGCTGCACAAGTGAAACGAACGTTAGTCAGTTGTAGGCATTAGACTCGACAGTTAATTTTACTGCAAATCAGCAATGGTATTGGGCATTCTTTTACGTATGTATGTAGTGCACGGTCGATCGCAGTACACCTGCTATCAGTTCAGGTAAGTTAAGACAGCCATTATTTTTTTTTTTCAATTAACCTGTGATGCTTGCCTTTAATTTTCATAGACTTCAGTTTATTTTTTATATACAGTTATGGTGAGTAGGTATATCAACATCAGCAATGGTTTTTGTCTGAGCAACTGTTTTTAAATTTATTAGAACAAAAAATATTCAACTGTGTGTGAATTCCTGTGGAACCAAACTGCTCAGGTCATTGGTCCCAAAGCTTACGCACTACTTAATCTAACTTAAACTAACTTACGCTAAGGACAACACACACCCATTCCCGAGGAAGGACTCGAACCTCCGACGCGGGGAGCCGCACGAACCGTGACAAAGTGCCCTAGAACACGTGGCTACACCGCGTAGCTATTAGTACAAAATACATAAGTACTTAGTTATAATAATTAGTTTTATTAGTGACGTTTAAGGTTTTCGCATGAAAAAGGTGGAAAAGGACCCCTTCTATTGCAGCTTCTAGCTTCTGTCTCTCTCTCTTATTTTCAGCAACTGATAACGCTATCGACTTTAAATTTAGCATAGTTTTAAAAAACATTCAGAGAGAAAGAATCCGTAATGGGGGTCATCGTTGTTAAACTAAGGCTAGTAAATCAGGTGAAGCATCATATGAAAGGAAACCATTTGCACATATGCAGAACTAAGTTGGATGAATCCTTCCATAATGTTGAAAAGAATGGCTTGAAGTAAGAAAATACAACCATTCCTTGAAAGCAAGTCAAAGAGTATCCTGTGTTTGGAAATAATGAGTTGTTTTCCGACTTAACTAGGCCCGTAGATGACGTTAATACTCGATTAAAAGGAAAATCTCAACTGATTAATCTCATGCATGCTCTTATTTTTCGCATTCCAATTGAAACAACAATTACGAACGATAAACTTCACTCATCATCAAAGCAATTGGACGTCATAAATGTGGCAGCGTTTAAATACGCATCTATGATATTTGACTAGAAATTCAAATTCGAAAACCGTATTCAAGATTTTAAGAAACATCGTTTGCTTTTTTCTGCATTTTCCACTCCATTTTCCGCCGAGATGAGTCGGTACCAGGTCATTTACAATCTGAATGCTGCGAAATGTAGTGTGAAGTGTAACACTAACGTCCTGTGAAACTCGCTAAAGTTACGCTCTGAGAGGCTTTCAAAGTTCGACCATGCGTGTTTCTAATGGACAGGGTTATCTGACAATCATTTCGAATTTTGTGAAGTTAACAGGAAAACCAAAAGGTCTTTAACCCTGAGAGCTACAGAAGTGGTAAAATCATAAATGAATGGAAAAATGAACGGTTGCCAGCCTAGTTGGCCACATTAATTTGGAAATATATATTTGAGAAAATTGGATATTAGTTATTGAAGTTACTTTTGCTGAGATTTCCCTTTGAAAATCAAACAGGATACAACCTGACACAGCGCACTCTGTACTGCGCGTAGCAGAAGTTACCAATAACACAAACACCAGTAGAGTATGGGGAGCAAAATTTCACCGAGCTCATACTAACGACAGCCACGATCAAGAGCATTAATTAAACACTGAAACATCACTGCATGAAGTGCAGAACTAATTTTGGACATGAGGGGCTTCTTTCTTGACTGACATGGAAAACACAAAGATGAATAACATCTTAAATACACTGTTTAAGCTCCTTTACATATAGCAGTTTTCCTTGGTAACAGTATTACTTCAATTTTTTCTTAATAGGTGGAGAATATAATGGGGACCCATAAACTGGTATAGTTTCACTAGCCAACGATCTTTGATTATTGCAATAGTAAGAACTAACTACAGAAGCTAATCATTCATTTAAATTACTTATAAGGTAATAAAATACACTGGGCCTAACTAACTTCAAAATGAACCATTCATGACGGGTACCAAAGCTATACTATCTTTGAAAACGTGCATAATCTGAGAGAGGACAAGTTACTCTCTCACCTATTTTTTGCATACGGAAAATTATTAAAGATTTATTACAACCTGACACACCTTGAGCGAGATTCTAGAAAGTTAATAGCCTGAATAGATGTGATGCAACCTTATAGGCCACAAAAAGCATGAGGGTTTTTTTATGAGTCTTAGCTCACATAAATGGCTTGTTGGGAGTTGAAAGCAATTGGTGGCGAGCCCATCCTTTAGTAAATCTTGCTGGACAGACCCACAGTCGAATAGGGTAGACAGGGCAGCCCCTCATCCAGATAGGGCTCCAGAAAAACAGTGCCATGATACCTGCCGCGGCGCCAGCAGAAGCCTGGGCAGGAGTGATGGTCTAAAGGAATGTGTCTATCCAGTGGAGTCATAAACCGGGCATTGTGTGCAGAGCCACGAGTAATAAAAATTCAAAAATTCACATGTTCTCATGTACACTGAGAGTGCAAGTAAGCCAGTGAACCACTTCCCTCAGCCGCCTCCGTTGTCAATAAAAACTCTGGCATCTGAGAATCGTTTAGAGATAGAGTCTTTATTACACTCATAGCTGGGACTAACAAGTTCCAAGGCACAGGCGATTTACATAAAAATCCTTGTGATTGTATGTGTTCGCTTGTTGCGATGGGAAGTGACACGAATTTGGAGAAAATCACCTCTTCCCCCTCTATGAAAACGTAGAAAGCCAATAATTGGCGTTTTTTTTCAGAGATGCATGTTTCTTAATGCTTGCCCTGGTTCGACACGAGTTTGTGCTGTCGTGTGGGAGGAACATTTAGCGCATTTAGAGCCTTCAGATTGGCTCAGGATGGGGTGAAAGTGGTGTTGTTTGTGCACTTTGAGGGAAGATGGAATTTTTTTTTTTTTTTTTGGAGAGGTGCGAAGCACTGTGGTGTGGGTCTTTGGTCTGGTAATGGACTTCTAGTTGAAGCACTGTCACATGTGGTCGGTACTTCGGACCTGTCCTGAGACTGACTTCAATTGCGAGTTGTTTAGACTGGGGAGCCTGCGGTGAAGTTCTTACTGTACAGACAGTGTGACTTCAGTCGACTTGGACAACTCATTTGCTTAGGTCATTGTGTGCTTTGTCGATTAAGTGAGCCAAATTGGTCCTTGGTATGGCCAGCAAACGGGTGTGTCACAGTGAGATTTTTGCATTTCTTTCGTGGCCGCAATCGATTCACAGGTGACGCCTCCACGTCTCACCTCCTCCGCCACACACGTCTCGCCAGCTGCAAGTCAAGTGGCTGCACAAAGTAAACAGAGAAACGTACTGCCGCTCTGGCATTGTCAGGGTGTACAGATCTCAATGGCCACTTGCTCTCAGCCGCACCTATGTAGAGTAACGTCAGTAGATTTGATCATTGAAAGTCAGCTTAACGTCAGATAATTCAGCTTGCGTTATCCACATTTTTAGGGCCAGAGTACTTGACCCACTGATCTCCTAGTTAAGGATACAGAGTACTTATAAATGGTGGAAAATCGAAATATTTGTATGACTTTATTAAATTCTATAGTCTTTCCTGATTACATTGGTATATACATTATAGGGTTTCAAATGAAAAATGACCTAAATGTACCAAATTTTAAAGTTTAAGTCGTGTATGCTACCACGTCCCCTTTATTTCTGTTACTGGAACCAGTATTATTTCGAAAAGGACTGTGAACTTCCTGTTTCCAGCGATTATACATATGAAACATTGTATATGTTGGTAACAGTGCAGGTTCTAGTGTCTGTAAATGATAATCTTTGCTAGTATTTACTTTTGTTTCGCTGAAGCAGATTGTTCGCATGTTTCTTAATGCGTGTTGCCTAGGTGCCACATATATTTGTGGAAGTACATATCCTTTCGTGTGCAATAAATACGAACTATGGTACGCATCAAGAAATTCAGTAAAAGAAAATTCCGTGGTAACCAGTTCACAAACAAAGCAAGCCACATTGTTGAAAGTAACGTATGTATCTTTTCTTCATGGAAAAAACTCCCGCATGGCACACCTCCTGGTGATTCAAATTTATGTGTTAACCATGACACTGTTTGTACTGGATTTGTTGTTGTTGATGTGGGCATCTTACCTTCTTTAATAAGGGAAGTGACGAAATGTAAACAATGTGATGGTGTAGGCTAACTGGAAGTAACTGAAGGACGAAGTAGCAGGAAGGATTTAACGTCAAAATAAGTTGTTCTGTGCAAATACTGCAATAGATCTACCTTGAAAATAACTTTAAATACTGTGCATGATTCATATGATGTGAAATTGAAGTTAGTGTATGCAATGAGTGCAATAGTAAAAGGAGAAATGGCTGCTCAGACGTTTTGTGGTTTGATGAACCATCCTTCTCCTCACAGTAGGTTCAGCATATACATAAAAATACTTTGAAGTACCTTGACGGTTGTGTCAAAAGCATCTATGAAACGTGCAGTAGAAGAAACTGCAAATATTAGTGGAACCAGGGACATTGATGTTACACTTGATGGGACATGGCAATGTAGAGGACATCATTTCTTGTATGGTGTTGTTAGTACTACTTCTCTCGAGAATGGAAAAGCTGTTGTTGTTAAGTGCTTATCTAAATAATACCATTCCTGCCATGGTAACACTGAAGGAAATATGGAACATCAGTGTTCTTAGATTATGATGGTTACAGTGGAGGTATGGAGTGTGATGGAGCTCTAAAAATATTTCAGAGGTCGGTGTCCATTTATAACATGAAGTACTTTCAATAAAATTAATGAGTTCAGTGTTTATGGTGATACCTTGGTAACAAAACTGGAGTGTTGTGGACATGTGCAAAAGAGAATGGCTGTGAGATTGAGGAAGGTACGAAGAGACATGAAAGGAAAGTTGCTATCAAATTGAAAATCTCTGTCTGGCCGAGGCAGATTGACAGAAAGTGAAATAGACCTTCTTCAGAGTTATTATACACTGGTCATTAGATGAACTGCACCTCTGAATGATGTTACAGCAACGAGGAAAGCTGTATGGACCACCTACTTTCATAAGTTGTCCGCAGATAACCACCCTGTTCATGGACTTTGCCCTAAAGAAGCAAATTCTTGGTGTGGTTACCACAAAGCAAAATAAGGTAGTCAAATATCCCATCATGAGCATTATCTTCCTGAGCCTGTTATGAAAGAAAGAAAACCAATTTTTGTAGTCCTGAGCGACCCTGTTTTGCTTAGTAAATGTCTTCATGGGACCACTCAGAATACAAATGAAAGTTTCAACCATTACATATAGGAAAGATTACGAAAGAATGCTTTTGTAGTACTAAGTACATTAAAAGTTGGTGTACTAGATGCAGTGGTATGTTTCAATGATGGAGTGATAGGAAGATTGGAAGTTCTGAGAAATGCAGGCATAAAAAGTGGCTCTAATATGGAAGATAAATTGCTTGCGTGTGACAGACAATGGGTGCATGAAGCTGAAAGGTTCACTCTTCAAGTTACCAAAGAAGCAAGAAGAGCTAAAAGGAATGCCAAGGGGAAGCTTGTTAGATGAATAAATGCTGCAGGATGAAGACTATGCTTCAAGAATGTTCTGGCCCACAGCTTAACTGGACTCATATGTTCATTCACAATTTCCCAAAAGTTATATTTTTCAGAGTTCATGTACAAATGTTTCCTAAAGTTTATAAAACATTGCTCTAATTTGTTCTGTAACTTGCAATAGTCCATACTTACATAGAAGACCTAAGCTTTATTGCAGAATCAACTTATTTCTTAAAAAACAACATTTTTTGTGGAAAAAAATGTCTTAAAATTAAAATGTAAGATGCGATATTTTTTATTCAAAAATTTGGTTTCCTTCAAATCTATAACGTTCTATTAAATGGTACCTCAATTTGAGGAAACATTTTGGGGAAAAAATTCTATCAGTTTCTTTGCAATTTTTTAAATAAGTCTAAGCTCGTTCAAAAAATATTCACAATACTTCTAATTTGCTTAGAAAGTATGCTGCGTTACCTGATATCAACAAAAAATCTGTAAAACATATACATTATAAACAGTGTCTGGAAGAAACAGATGTTGATTTTTACATAATATTAAGCCAGAAAAGTAACCTGTGTCCTTAAACTGCTTTTGCCAACCAGGATCCACCCACTGAAGTACTAAAGCATCGATTAGTTGTTTAGGGAATTCAATCTATAACTTGTTTAGCGTAATTGAAGGCCTTATTTATATAGTGGTGCAAGTCCATTACCTCCACTTTTATGCCTATAATGTTTCTGAAATTAATGATCCAAACAAACAGAAAGAAAGATTCATCTCTAGCAAGAAGCCATTTGCTTGAATATTTCTGGTATCTCAACTGCAGATTTTTTAATGCTCATTTAACTTTGGGACTCTGTATCTCAAAATGAACAAAAATGGACTTGCACCACTACTGAAATAAGCCCCTCAATTTATGTTTGTTTAAAAAAATAAATATTGTTAGTACACTAAATTTTGACAACATTCTTAATCTGTTAAATGGTCCATACAAGTTACCTTTCAAACTTCACTTGTAACAGTACTACTGTAAATCTGTTCATCAAACATTTATATGTACTAGAACCTTAATCACCTGTGAAGCAGGAATTATTGGCAATAAACTTTACACAATCTTGCATTGTAATCCTACAAAACTATATTTTATAATAAACTAATGATACTTTGGCGAAAGCCTACCCAAATTCACGTTTCTGTTTTTAGCTTTTAAATAATTAAGGTTTTGATTTTCCTGTTAACTGATCCTTGTATTTTTGTAGTTAAACGTCCTACCTTAACAATTACACTTGGAGTAGTTCATTAATAAAGCATCCAAATATTACTCTTAATTTAACTTTTGCTACTCCTTTCACTTAAGAAAAAATTCACTTTTAAACAAATGAATGCAGGAATTGTTATATTAAATCAGGATACTGACTTTTACTATCATTTAGGTGAGGACCCTGCGTAGGTTCGTAATTAGGATTGAAGTTATGATTTCGAACACGAAGTTACGTTTTATGTGATTATTATTGAAACAACCCACAAATTAACAGGTCCATGCCCATATACATTACTTAACTGAATGCATGAAGTCTGTGAAGCGGTGACGAAGATTAGTGACAGGCGAAATGGCAGCTAACTGTACTTAGGGTTCTTGATGTGCGAAAGCTGTATAAAATATGTTCTTAGAGTCGGATTTTCAACATATTAGAGCCATTCCATTATTCTGTGAATACCAAATAATAGCCAGAACCATATCTGAGGCAGATCCCTTCTAATGGAGCTTCCAATTGCCTCTCTCAGCACCATCGAGGTGTATCGTGCTAAGGCTAGCCACACACTGCACGTTGCTCACACAAGGAGCCGATCAGTTCGACTGCCCAACCCAACTTTTACATCGTGCCATGCCACTTTCGTTGCGGAGGGACTTCAAAAAATGGCTCTAAGCACTATAGGACTTGACATCTGAAGTCATCAGTTACGTAGACTTAGAATTACCTATACCTAACTAACCTAAGTACATCACACACATCCATGACCGAGGCAGGATTGGAACCTGCGACCGTAGCAGCCCCGTGGTTCCTGATTGAAGCGCCTAGAACCCTCGGCTACAGCGGCCGGCGGAGGGACTTCCCTACAGCGTTTACATGCTATAGATACAAGTGCCCTAAGCACAAACCAGTTTTAACAAAAATACTCTTTCTTTTTTTTATAAACATATTCATATTGTATTACTTTTACATACTACTAATCGAGATAAGTGTTCCAGATTCACAGCTGCAGGATTAATTTAATCAAGCTGGTTTGTAAGCGATTTGTAAGACATATTTGGACATGAAGAAATATCCTACATTTTACAAATGTGCTTTCTTTATAATCTCATTATCTGGAAACATTTACACGTGCGAACAGATTTTTAGTCGGTTGAATTCCATCTCTGTCACAAATGAGAACAAGAATTACTTATCTCCGTCTGGAAAATTCTTTACGGGTAGCAACAATTATAGTAGCATTGACACTGGCCCCCTTACTTCAGCCAAACAAACCAAGACGTCCCTTAATACCGTGTTTCATTAAATTATGTAGTAAATGTGTGTATTATTCAGGTTTGTTTTATCTTCGTCAAAGAATAAAGTAATATCTCTTGCTTGTTTGATTAACAAAATAAAAGTGGGTAACGCGACTCTTGCGGTAATTCTCTTTACAAAATTTGACCCACCAGCTGAAAATGTTGGCCACTCCTGGTCGAGACCATTTAGTGATTTCTTTTAAAAACGTTTGTTACATTGATGCCAAGTTTCGGCTACTCCCATTATGAGATCGAAAACTTGTGGAAAAAAGTTCAGGGTGGTTGCAAAAAACACAATAACAAAAAGATGCGAGGCACTATGGCGTCAATCAACAGCATGAGATTACTTATGTGAAGTATAAATGCTGATAATCTACTCTTCTAATATGTGAAACTGGCTATAACCTCTCCATTCTTGACAAAAAAGAGAAGGAAACATTATTTTCATATTTTTCGGGAAACTAATAAACAAACATGACACAAACGCGAATGCAATTTCACGGATGATTCAGTAAGGCATAAATAAGCCTGCCCGGCTAGCTGTGCGGTCTAACGCGCTGCTTCCCGAGCGGGAAGGCATGCCGGTCCCCGGCACGAATCCATCCGGCCGATTACTGACTCGAGTTCCGGTGCACCAGGCAGCCTGTGGATGGTTTTTAAGGCGGTTTTCCATCTGCCTCGGCGAATGCGGGCTGGTTTCCCTTATTCCACCTTAGTTCCGTTGTTGTTGTTGTTGTTGTTGTTGTGGTCTTCAGTCCTGAGACCGGTTTGATGCAGCTCTCCGTACTACTCTATCCTGTGCAAGAGTCTTCATCTCCCAGTACCTACTGCAGCCTACATCCTTCTGAATCAGCTTAGTATATTCATCTCTTGGTCTCCCTCTACGATTTTTACCCTCCACGCTGCCCTCCAGTAGTAAATTGGTGATCCCTTGATAGCTCAGAACATGTCCTACCAACCGATCCCTTCTGCTAGTCAAGTTGTGCCACAAACTCCTCTTCTCCCCAATACTATTCAATACCTCCTCATTAGTTATGTGATCTACCCATCTAATCTTCAGCATTCTTCTGTAGCACCACATTTCGAAAGCTTCTATTCTCTTCTTGTCCAAACTATTTATCGTCCATGTTTCACTTCCATACATGGCTACACTCCATACAAATACTTTCAGAAACGGCTTTGTGACACTTAAATCAATACTCGATGTTAACAAATTTCTCTTCTTCGGAAACGCTTTCCTTGCCATTGCCAGACTACATTTTATATCCTCTCTGCTTCGACCATCATCAGTTATTTTGCACCCCATATAGCAAAACTCCTTTACTACTTTAAATGTCTCATTTCCTAATCTAATTCCCTCAGCATCACCCGACTTAATTCGACTACATTCCATTATCCTCGTTTTGCTTTTGTTGATGTTCATCTTATACCCTCCTTTCAAGACACTGTCCATTCCGTTCAACTGCTCTTCCAAGTCCTTTGCTATCTCTGACAGAATTACAATGTCATCGGCGAACCTCAAAGTTTTTATTTCTTCTCCATGGATTTTAATACCTACTCCGAACTTTTCTTTTGTTTCCTTTACTGCTTGCTCAATATACAGATTGAATAGTATTGGGGAGAGGCTACAACCGTATCTCGCTCCCTTCCCAACCACTGCTCCCCTTTCATGTCCCTCGACTCTTAAAACTGCCATCTGGTTTCTGTACAAATTGTAAATAGCCTTTCGCTCCCTGTATTTTACCCATGCCACCTTCAGAATTTGAAAGAGAGTATTCCAGTCAACATTGTCAAAAGCTTTCTCTAAGTCTACAAATACTAGAAACGTAGGTTTGCCTTTCCTCAACCTTTCTTCTAGGATAGGTCGTAGGGTCAGTATTGCCTCACGTGTTCCAACATTTCTACGGAGTCCAAACTGATGTTCCCCGAGGTCGGCTTCTACCAGTTTTTCCATTCGTCTGTAAAGAAGTCGTGTTAGTATTTTACAGCCGTGGCTTATGAAACTGATAGTTCGGTAATTTTCGGACCTGTAAGCACCTGCTTTCTTTGAGATTAGTATTATTATATTCTTCTTGGCGTCTGAGGGTGTTTCACCTGTCTCATACATCTTGTTCACCAGATGATAGAGTTTTGTCAGGACTGGCTCTTCCAAGGCTTATCAGTAGTTCTAATGGAATTTTGTCTACTCCCGGGGCCTTGTTTCGACTTAGGTCTTTCAGTGCTATGTCAAACTCTTCACGCAGTATCATATCTCCCATTTCATCTTCATCTACATTCTCTTCCATTTCTATAATATTGTCCTTAAGAACATCGCCCTTGTATAGGCCCTCTATATACTCCTTCCACCTTTCTGCTTTCCCTTCTTTGCTTAGAACTGGGTTTCCATCTGAGCTCTTGATATTCATGCAAGTGGTTCTCTTTTCTCCAAAAATCTCTTTAATTTTCCTGTAGGCAGTATCTATTTTACCCCCCGTGAGATAAGCCTTTACATCCTTACATTTGTCCTCTAGCCATCCGTGCTTTGCCATTTCGCACTTCCTGTCGATCTCATTTTTGAGACGTTTGTATTCCTTCTTGCCTGCTTCAGTTAAAGCATTTTTGTATTTTCTCCTTTCAACAATTAAATTCAGTATTTCTTCTTTTACCCAAGGATTTCTACTAGCCCTCGTCATTTTACGTACTTGATCCTCTGCTTCCTTCACTATTTTATTCCTCAAAGCTATCCATTCTTCTTCTACTGTATTTCTTTCCCCAGTCCTGTCAATTGTCCCCTTATGCTCTCCCCGAAATCCCGTACAACCTCTGGTTTAGCCAGTTAATCCAGGCGCCATCTCCTTAAATTCTCACCTGTTTGTAGTTTCTTCAGTTTTAATCTACAGTCAGATCCACACCTGCCCCTGGAAATGTCTTACAATTTAAAACCTGGTCCCTAAATTTCTGTCTTACCATTATATAATCTATCTGAAACCTTCTAGTATCTCCAGGGTTCTTCCATGTATACAACCTTCTTTCATGATTTTTGAACCAAGTGTTAGCTATGATTAAGTTGTGCTCTGTGCAAAATTCTACCAGGCGGCTTCCTCTTTCATTTCTTAGTCCGAATCCTATTCACCTACTACCTTTCCTTCTCTTTCCTTTCCTATTATCGAATTCCAGTCAATCATGAATATTAAATTTTCGTCTCCCTTCACTATCTGAATAATTTCTTTTATCTCATCATACATTTCATCAATTTCTTCATCATCTGCAGAGCTGGTTGGCATATAAACTTGTACTACTGTAGTAGGCGTGGGCTTTGTGTCTATCTTGGCCACAATAATGCGTTCACTATGCTGTTTGTAGTAGCTTACCCGCAGTCCTATTTTTTTTTGTCATCAGTCTACTGACTGGTTTGATGCGGCCCGCCACGAATTCCTTTCCTGTGCTAACCTCTTCATCTCAGAGTAGCACTTGCAACCTACGTCCTCAATTATTTGCTTGGTGTATTCCAATCTCTGTCTTCCTCTACAGTTTTTGCCCTCTACAGCTCCCTCTAATACCGTGGAAGTCATTCCCTCATGTCTTAGCAGATGTCCTATCATCCTGTCCCTTCTCCTTATCAGTGTTTTCCACATATTCCTTTCCTCTCCAATTCTGCGTAGAACCTCCTCATTCCTTACCTTATCAGTCCACCTAATTTTCAACATTCGTCTATAGCACCACATCTCAAATGCTTCGATTCTCTTCTGTTCCGGTTTTCCCACAGTCCATGTTTCACTACCATACAATGCAGTACTCCAGACGTACATCCTCAGAATTTTCTTCCTCAAATTAAGTCCGGTATTTGATATTAGTAGACTTCTCTCGGCCAGAAATGCCTTTTTTGCCATATTGAGTCTGATTTTGATGTCCTCCTTGCTCCGTCCGTCATTGGTTATTTTACTGCCTAGGTAGCAGAATTCCTTAACTTCATTGACATCATCAATCCTGATGTTAAGTTTCTCGCTGTTCTCATTTCTACTACTTCTCATTACCTTCGTCTTTCTCCGATTTACTCTGAAACCATACTGTGTGCTCATTAGACTGTTAATTCCGTTCATCAGATCATTTAATTCTTCTTCACTTTCACTCAGGATAGCAATGTCATCAGCGAATTGTATCATTGATATCCATTCACCTTGTATTTTAATTCCTTTCCTGAACCTTTCTTTTATTTCCATTATTGCTTCCTCGATGTACAGATTGAAAAGTAGGAGCGAAAGGCTACGGCCTTGTCTTACACCGTTCTTAATACGAGCACTTCGTTCTTGATCGTCCACTCTTATTATTCCCTCCTGGTTGTTGTACATATTGTATATGACCCGTCTCTCCCTATAGCTTACCCCTACTTTTTTCAGAATCTCGAACAGCTTGCACCATTTTATATTGTCGAACGCTTTTTCCAGGTCGACAAATCCTATGAAAGTGTCTTTATTTCTCTTTAGCCTTGCTTCCATTATTAGCCGTAACGTCAGAATTGCCTCTCTCGTCCCTTTACTTTTCCTAAAGCCAAACTGATCGCCACCTAGCGCATTCTCTTTTCCATTCTTCTGTATATTATTCTTGTAAGCAGCTTCGATGCATGAGCTGTTAAGCTGATTGTGCGATAATTCTCGCACTTGTCAGCTCTTGCCGTCTTCGGAATTGTGTGGATGATGCTTTTCCGAAAGTCAGATGGTATATCGCCAGACTCATATATTCTACACACCAACGTGAACAGTCGTTTTGTTGCCACTTCCCCCAATGATTTTAGAAATTCTGATGGAATGTTATCTATCGCTTCTGCCTCATTTGACTGTAAGTCCTCCAAAGCTCTTTTAAATTCCGATTCTAATACTGGATCCCCTATCTCTTCTAAATCGACTCCTGTTTCTTCTTCTATCACATCACACAAATCTTCACCCTCATAGAGGCTTTCAATGTATTCTTTCCACCTATCTGCTCTCTCCTCTGCATTTACCAGTGGAATTCCCGTTGCACTCTTAATTTTACCACCGTTGCTTTTAATGACACCAAAGGTTGTTTTGACTTTCCTGTATGCTGAGTCTGTCCTTCCAACAATCATGTCTTTTTCGATGTCTTCACATTTTTCCTTCAGCCATTACGTCTTACCTTCCCTGCACTTCCTATTTATTTCATTCCTCAGCGACTTGTATTTCTGTATTCCTAATTTTCCCGGAACACGTTTGTAGTTCCTCCTTTCATCAATCAACTGAAGTATTTCTTCTGTTATCCATGGTTTCTTCGCAGCTACCTTCTTTGTACCTATGCTTTCCTTCCCAACTTCTGTGATGGCCCTTTTTAGACATGTCAATTCCTCTTCAACTGTACTGCCTACTGCTCTATCCCTTACTGCTGTATCTATAGCGTTAGAGAACTTTAAACGTATCTCGTCATTCCTTAGTTCTTCCGTATCCCACTTCTTTGCGTATTGATTCTTCCTGACTAATGTCTTGAACTTCAGCCTACTCTTCATCACTACTATATTGTGATCTGGGTCTATATCTGCTCCAGGGTACGCCTTACAATCCAGTATCTCATTTCGGAATCTCTGTCTGATCATGATGTAATTTAATTGAAATCTTCCCGTATATCCCGGCCTTTTCCAAGTATACCTCCTCTTCTTGTGATTCTTGAACAGGGTATTCACTATTACTAGCTGAAATTTGTTACAGAATTCAATTAGTCTTTCTCCTCTTTCATTCCTTGTCCCAAGCCCATATTCTCCTGTAACCTTTTCTTCTACTCCTTCCCCTACAACTGCATTCCAGTCGCCCATGACTATTAGATTTTCGTTCCCTTTACATACTGCATTACCCTTTCAATATCCTCATACACTTTCTCTATCTGTTCATCTTCAGCTTGCGACGTCGGCATATATACCTGAACTATCGTTGTCGGTGTTGGTCTGCTGTCGATTCTGATTAGAACAACCCGGTCACTGAACTGTTCACAGTAACACACCCTCTTCCCTACCTTCCTATTCATAACGCATCCTACACCTGTTATACCATTTTCTGCTGCTGTTGATATTACCCGATACTCATCTGACCAGAAATCCTTGTCTTCCTTCCACTTCACTTCACTGACCCCTACTATATCTAGATTGAGCCTTTGCATTTCCCTTTTCAGATTTTCTAGTTTCCCTACCACGTTCAAGCTTCTGACATTCCACGCCCCGACTCGTAGAACGTTATCCTTTCGTTGATTATTCAATCTTTTTCTCATGGTAACCTCCCCCTTGGCAGTCCCCTCCCGGAGATCCGAATGGGGGACTATTCCGGAATCTTTTGCCAATGGAGAGATCATCATGACACTTCTTCAGTTACAGGCCACATGTCCTGTGGATACACGTTACGTGTCTTTAATGCAGTGGTTTCCATTGCCTTCTGCATCCTCATGTCGTTGATCATTGCTGATTCTTCCCCCTTTAGGGGCAATTTCCCACCCCTAGGACAAGAGAGTGCCCTGAACCTCTATCCGCTCCTCCGCCCTCTTAGACAAGGCCGTTGGCAGAATGATGCTGACTTCTTATGCCGGAAGTCTTCGGCCGCCAATGCTGATTATTTATCAAAATTTAGGTAGTGGATGGGATCGAACCCAGGACCGAAGACGTTTTGATTATGAATCGAAGGTGCTACCCCTAGACCACCCCTGCATTACCCCTATTTGATTTTGTATTTATAACCCTGCATTCGCCTGACCAAAAGTCTTGTTCCTCCTGCCACCGAACTTCACTAATTCCCACTATATCTAACTTTAACCTATCCATTTCCTTTTTTAAATTTTCTAACCTACCTGCCCGATTAGTGGATCTGACATTCCACGCTCCGATCCGTAGAACGCCAGTTTTCTTTCTCCTGATAACGACGTCCTCCTGAGTAGTCCGCGCCAGGAGATCCGAATGGGGGACTATTTTACCTCCGGAACATTTTACCCAAGAGGACGTCATCTCATTTAATCATACAGTAAAGCTGTATGCCCTCAGGAAAAATTACGGCTGTAGTTTCCCCTTGCTTTCAGCCCTTCACAGTACCACAACAGCAAGGCCGTTTTGGTTAGTGTTACAGGGCCAGATCAGTCAATCAACCAGACTGTTGCCCCTGCGACTACTGAAAAGGCTGCTGCCCCTCTTCAGGAACCAGACGTTTGTCTGGCCTCTTAATAGATATCCCTCTGTTGTGGTTGCACCTACGGTACGGCTATCTGTGTCGTTGAGGCACGCAAGCCTCCCCACCAACGGCAAGGTCCATGGTTCATGGGGGGGTCAGTTACGTAATGTCAGCGATTGTTGCGTAAACATTGTCTCCACGTACACGTACACCATAATTAGTCTACCACTCAAACATTTGGAGTTACACTTGTCTGGCATGAGACGTTCCTGGGCGGGGGAGGGCACTGGAGGCCGAACCGCCCAATAACCTTGGGTTTGGGTTGGGGTGGTGATTGGGCGGATGGACTGCTGTGGCCTGTTGTGGGGTTGTGAACCACTGAGGGCTATGGCGGGACGAAATCCCGTTTCTAGATCCCCGGATTAATACACAATACACAAGGCATAAATAAGAAGTCCATATAATGGAACTCAAGTTTCACTTATTGTAAAACGTACTAGTCTTTGCGTTTACTCTGATAATCCAAACATTATGACCACAGCCCACCGCGACGTCGGACGCCGCTTGGTAGTTTTGTGGGCAAGTGACACTGCAATAAAAGTATATAAGCGGATCAGACACTGACGGTGGGTCACCCAAGCAATGATTGGGGTTGCAAAAGGGGAAATCCATTAAAACAAGCTACTTTGACAAAGGATAGAATAGTATTATGTAGACCCCGTGAACGAATACCTCGAAAACGGAAAAGCTGGTCGAATGTTCACGTGCTACTGTCTTGAGCATCTAGGAAAAGAGGAAGAAGGGCAGTGAAACAACCACTAAGCGCTGAATGGTTGCAAGTCCATGACTCTTTACAGAACGCAGTGTTCGGAGCCTTGTCTGCTCTGTAAAGTAGGACAGATGGCGATCTGTGGCATCTGTGTCGAACAGCACAATGCTGGTGCACGAACAAATGTATCGCAGCACACCGTTCACCGTGCATTGTTGAACATGGAGCTTCGCCGCAGATCACCCCGACGCGTTCTCACGTTAACCAAACGACATCATCAGTTACAAATGCAGTGGGCATGGAACCAGCGGAATTCAATGATCGACAAATGGGAACGGTCGGCTCTTCGTTTTTGCTACACTAGGTCGATGGTTGTCTCCACAAACGCCGTAATCGAGGTGAACGGCGGCTAGAAAAGCTCAGTGCACCACAGGCACAGGATGATGGGTGCAGTATTATGCTGTGAAAGATATTGTCCTGCGCTTGCTTGGGATGTATGGTAGTAATTGAAGATACGCTGACAGCTGCGAACCTTCAAGTTTGGTGTCTTTCCCGACGGCGAGGTCATCTTTTAGCAGTATAATTTTCCGTGTCTCAGAGACAGAACAGTGCTGCAGTGGTTTGAGGACCATTTCAGTGAACTTACGTTGATGACTTGGCGACCAAATTCGCCTGATGTAAATCCTGTTGAACCCACCTGGGTCACTATGGGACGCCATCTCCGCGTACGCGGATCGGCGGCCCGATGTTTATGCGGATTACAAACCTACCAACAATCTGCCAGGAAGTTTCATATCAGCGCACACTCCGCTGCAGAGTGAAAATCTCATTCTGGAAACGTCCCCAAGGCTGTGGCAAAGCCATGTCTCCGCAATATCCTTTCTTTCAGGTGTACTAGTTCTGCAAGGTTCGCAGAAGAGCTTCTGTAAAGTTTGGAACGTGGGAGATGAGGTACTGGCAGATGCAAAGCTGTGAGGACGGGGCGTGAGTCGTGCTTGGGTAGCTCAGTCAGTAGAGCACTTGCCCGCGAAAGGCAAAGGTCCCGAGTTCGAGTCTCGGTCCGGCACACAGTTTTAATCTGCCAGGAAGTTTCCTACCAACAAACTGTCGGAACCATGCTATGCAGAATCAGTGATGTATTTCGTTGCAAGGACGGACAAACAAGCTATTAAGCATGTGGCCATAATGTTTTGGCTCACAATTGGAAACAGTAAACCTTATACGTTGCAATAGAGGTTTTTGGCAATGGATAATATGCTACTGCCAGTACATAACTCTTTTCGTTTTGTGGTAAGTCTCGAAACAATTATTTGTCACAATGCAAAAATACATTCCGCATTTGAGACACGTATCTGATATCTTGGAGTTGCTGCCAGGTTTCCCACGTTTTGAGACACTTCTTGCCTCAACAGATTTTCGTAGTTGTTCAACATTGTAAGAGCATGCTCTTGAAACTGGTTGCAGCATAACTCTTCTTGGTTTTTTAATCATATTTTCTACATAATCTACGTCTTCACTGTCAGAGGAATCCACTGTACTAGGACGTCCTCTTCTCCTATCCATAGGCACGGCATTTTAACGTTCTTTTTGCTTACCAATCAGTTACATTAAACTCAGTAGGACAATCTTGAGCGAAAAGCGAGAATTCGTCGTATTCCCAGTGAGATAATTTCTCGTTCCTGTCATTAAGGAGAGCTCCTACCCGCTCGTCAGTTAATATTTCATGCAGTGCTATGGAGTGTAGAAATAACGTATATTTTTAGTAGTCCACCATGGAAGACCAAACTGAAATTAGTAAACATGCATTAATATCTGTGGTCTACATACGAGGACCTTCAGAAAATGTTTCGTTTCATAGCAATGAAAAATATTTATGCAAATCTGAACTAATTCTCAACATCCAGAGAACTTAGCGAACGATAAGTGAAAAACACAGGTTCTCTGTCTAATATTTAGTCACAATAATTATTTACACACCTTATGGATTTGTAGAAATAACCATTTTCTGCACACTGTAAACTAACTAACATACTGTAGACTAACACACGAACCTTCCTTCCAAGCTGCTCCACCTGGGTTATAAAACTAGGAACTGGAAGGTCCACGCTAGAGAAACATTGATGTATAATAGGAAAAATACGTCTGCTTACAGAGAAAAAAATAATGAACTAAGATCAATATGTGTGGACCGATGGAACGAAGAGGATAAATTACGAAATGAAACTTACAATAAATTTTAAGATAGAGTTGTAGTGCTCTACTGCCCAAAGACTGCCAACAGCTTACTTCATCGATGTTGCTGAGCGATCCTCCAAACTGACGCGGAACTGCGCCAGCGATGCGGGAAGTCATGCTGATCATTCATGTTTTCTTACCTGAAACAAGAGGAAGTAAGAAATTAGGCACAGTCTGGTGTTGAAAAATGGTGTTTCTGCTCACAAAATTTCATTTCTTAGACCTAATGAGAGCCGAACTACAGTGCATTGTGCCTTCATCTGCACTGGTTATGCTAAATTAAATTTATAATAAATTTAGCACAAGAGACTAAGAGCAAGAAATTAAAAAAAATGAAGTTCTCCCATCTAGTCTCGACTGGGACACCCATCATAACGGTAAATATCTGGACCAAAGGACTCAAGTGTTCTTCTTAGACAAGGCAGTTCTACTATTTTCAATACCAAATAAAATACAAACAAATTTTTGCTCTTCCGGAAATAATATGAGAAGATAGTTCGACGCAGTTTTATGATCCAATAATAAATTTCTTTACTAACGGTTTACGATTTTAGCGACTGCTTCGTACTACTGATTCCCGTAACGGCCAATCTTGGTAAAGTAAGCGTAAATATTAGCAACGCTTTATCCATGTTATTAACTTAAGTTGCGGTTGCGGCTACGTTATCACGAATTTTCTTCATTCGTGGTACCGTTACGGCATCCTGAGTTGAAACAACAAATACTGCGAATTCGTAATAAGCATAACGACAAACTTCACTGTCTGATGCCTATCAGTTCGGATATTAGTGTTAATAGTGCCAGTAATGTCAGTGTATTGTGAACTAGAGAATGACAGCTGGAGTTAGTATCGCACAAGATGTGTAGCTAACGTTGTTCTGAGTCTATGTACATATTACACAAGCCACCATATGGTGTATGGTGGAGTGCACCTCGTAATAGCACTAACCATTTCCTTTCCTGGTTCAAATGGCTCTGAGCACTATGGGACTTAACATCTATGGTCATCAGTCCCCTAGAACTTAGAACTACTTAAACCTAACTAACCTAAGGACAGCACACAACACCCAGCCATCACGAGGCAGAGAAAATCCCTGACCCCGCCGGGAATCGAACCCGGGAACCCGGGCGTGGGAAGCGAGAACGCTACCGCACGACCACGAGATGCGGGCTTCCTTTCCTGTTCCACGCGGAAATGTAGTGGAGGAAAAACGACTGTCTATACGCCTCGTTATGAACCCTAATTTCTCTAATCTTGTCTTCACGATCGCGGATTGGCAATGTACAAATAGTGGACACAAAACATGGAAACATCAAAAACGCAACACATTACCGTGCCTAATGTGGTGCAGAAAAACCCTTCACATTCACAACAGTTTGCAGTGGTCTAGGAATTTTCAGGATAATCTTGTTCCACGCTTGTTGAAAAATAGTGGCAAGTTGAGAAAACATGGATGAGGGCGGATAGCAAACTTCTCTCTAAAGCAGACATGAAAGGGTCAATAATATTTAGATGTTCTGGGTGTGGAAGCGAGGGAAGATGTGACAATTCACCCTTATGCACACAAAACCTGTCTCGGGCGACGTGAACTGTGTGATCAGGGTCCCTGTCGTCTCGAGGCACAGCACAACCGTTGGGGAACAAACGTTGTACTATAGGATGGGCGTGATCAACCAGAATGACATCACAAATTTTGGCAGTAATGTACGACCTTCAAGAGCAACCACGGGACTCATGGGATACCACGATATGGCTGCCCAAATTATTCTCGCGACGACAACGCAGCCGGAGTTTGGAAACAATGTGAAACAAGACTCATCCAACCAAATGACTGCCTTCCATTGTTCCATAGTTCAAGTTTTATCGCTTTATGTTAGTCTGGGGCATTTCTGTCAACGATGATTCCATCTGCCCTACAACTCTCTACTTATTATGCCCTCACACACTCACACACACCGTGTGCGACTGCAATGCGCAGATATCGCTTCGCCGTTCCCAACCCCCCCCCCCCCCCCCCCCTCCGGCAACGGAACTGATCTCAAAAATTTGTGTATATATTGTCCCGGCTAATTAAGAATCATTCCCTTCCGTGTGGGTCGGGCATAAAACATCTCTGAATCACGTTGTGAATCTAATTGTGTGAACTAGCAGTTGAAATTTGATCTTGTTTCCTCTTTCCATAGAGTAAATATCTCTGGAGTGAGCATTCACATGCGCAGAACAGATTTTCTGTTGTCAACATACATTGCCGGCCTGGTCACGTGATCTCGGGACGTCGTGTGTTTGTCCGTACAGCGCCCTGTATATTTAGAATGTCACTACATCCCTAGTACAGACGGATTCTTTTCGTACGTGTCGTGGATTATTTGTATATGTTGCGCAGACATTTTAACAGTATCCATTTGATACCGGGAATAAACCAGCTACGTAACTTCTAAGGGTAAGTGATATTACATTCTGCTTCTTTGCGATAGGTTCACAGTTCAAATGCACTCTATTTTTGGTAGTTTTCGGTATGATACGGAACTTTATAGTATTGCAGACACTGACGCACATTTTTGCAGTGATAGTACTGCAAAACGACTTGACAGTACGCTAGTACTTTTGCAAGTGTCCGAAAAACACCGAATTTGCCACACATTAACGATTATATCCCTGCTAATTCGTCCTTTTTTCTTGTATTTCTGGGTATTTATTTTCTCGTTTTTGCGACCTAAAGCACAATTTTTCTTGCTGGTGGCACTTTGAGGTATTTATTTAACGCATTTTAAGTACTTGCTCCCAGTATATTAAATAAATAGTAGACTGAGTAATCTATATACATAATCGACAAATCACTGATAAGTGCATGGAGGATAGTATTTTCTGAAACAACTAAGCATTTCATTCCCTTTCCTGTTCCACTAGCAAATTTACGAGAGGAAGCGATTGTTTGTAAGCTTTTGTACGAGCCGTAATATCTCTTATATAGTCATAAAATCGTAGAAAAATAGGTCTACAGAATCAAGCCTTAATTATAAGGCGTCTCGAAATTTTTAAACATATACAGTGTCTGTTATTAATGTGATAACTATAACTAGAGCTACATGGTACGTACCCATGAAAAGTTACTATCCCTCCTTTCACATATTTTTCTTTGCATCCGTAGCAACAACAGTAATTCACCCTCGCTATTACACTATCAACAAACGGTGAAGCACAATAAAAACTCTTGATACTATAAACTTCAAACGCTGCAGAAAGCACACACGCACAGCGAAATCCCGAAAACACGTGACAATCCTGGTTTAATGTTGACAACATGCGCAGAACGCAATGCTCACTCCAGTTCCAACCACCACGGATCCAAAGACATTGATGTTATTTATCAATCTGGAACAACATAGCAATCAGGTTCCAGTCTATTTTTTTCTAATTTTTGTTTCCCATATAATTTGATTTAGTTACCTTCGTAGTCAATATGTCTTCATTAAATCCTATTATCTGTTTGTAACAGACTGATCAGCTTTTCTCAATAGCCCTTGAATATTCACAGATATAATTTGTCTATGTACTAGCTGATTTGTGGGATTTAGGAAACACGGAGAAAGTCTCGTGTATATTCTGTTTTATTGACACAATTCACTTTTCAAATTAATGAGAGATGAAATTGGGGAATCAATGAAGAAGGAGTTGATGCTAGTGTGTGTCCTTTCGGTATAATAACAGTCACTCCGTATGACATTCCTTCGCGTTCCTACTACGAAAGATATGATTTCCCACGAAACTGTACTTTACCATTAATATCTGATAAATCATACATATGTCTCTGGCTTTACAATGTCTAAGCTTCTTAATTCTCACGACACGATATTAATTGTAAGTTCGAGTCCTTTCAATATCTGTTCAGCACAAATTTAGTCTTTTCACGGGCTCTATATCTCACGTCTCGTTTATTAGCAGAATCGCCTTGACAACGAGCGGCAGAGATATTAGTATGATAAGGTCCAATTATTTTCTGGCCCTAATATCTCAAAATAATCTACTATCCTCCACTCAAATATCTAATCCAGTTATCAGAATGGTATTTAATTAGGCTTATAATCACTAACTTCCGACTACCACGGAAGACTGCGAACATGCACCATTGAAAATAAAAACTCAAGAGAGCTAACAATGCTGCGCATTGGTTTATACATTATATTCAAAACAAAACGCAGCTCTGTTATGTCATCCTTGGATACCTTTGTCCTACTCTGCGTTACTCTATTTCAAATATCTGATCTTTGTAAAATTTTAACTAACTATTACTTCGAAATACAACTACCGTTTTTTGGTTCTTGGGTCATTTCACATCACAGAATTTAATCTAATATTCGTTTGTGAATACCCACTCTCTAAAGAGCGGTTACATTATGGAACTCCCTTTGTACTGGTTTGTTGCTTATAGGGTTCGTAAATGCACCATTTAGTTCTGCAGTGACTTTTGCAGGTGTCGTTTGATTATTTTTCGTCAAAATTCTCTTCAACCACGTCCGTCTGTACACGATCACACAACATACACTTTTGTCCGCATTGTGACTTACCGGATGATGTTTTCCCCTTCTCCCAGTAAGCAGTATAAATCTTCGATACGGTGCCTCTTTGAATGCCAAACTCTTCGATTAACTTGATTACAGAAGCAAACATCATAAGAGCACCAAAAATTTGCCCATCTTCGAATTCATTTCGCTCCTGTGCAAAAAGCCATAACTTTGGCTATATGTTCAGATATTTTCGAGTTACATCAAATCATCATACGTTTCTTGTAAAATAATTTAATAATCAGGAAGGGGTACTGCATTTAAATGTGTGTTATAGGGATTAATTTTATTCCTGGATTAACTTCTTGTTTCTGTTGTCGAACAATCTCTAAAATAAAATGCGTCACACTAGACCCTTGTCGTACTCCTCTGTTAATCCCATTGGTCCTGTTCTGTCTTTACTTGTATAACTTCGTTATTTAAAGATAAACTTTGTATTTCACTTGTAATAAATGTTTAGGATATCCCCGTTATGATCTATAACACATACCTATCCATTCTATCGAAGGCTTTTTCATAATCTACAAATGCAATATGATTCTACAAACTGCGTTCTATTCCCTCTCCAATTAACTGCGGCACTATTGTAATACTGACACTGCATGAAACCATTTTGTTTCTCCAGTAAGAGAGCTTCAGTTATTCTTTTTAGTCTGTTATTAATAGTTCGTGTACGTAATTTATAGCCAGTGTTCAACAGACGTAATCCTCTATTGTTTACGCAAGCGTTCTAGTTCCGTTTTTATGGAGTGATATTACCTCCGACACACTCCAAAAGTCGGGTGTCATCCTCCATTTTCAGCGTTCATTTAATAAATGCTACAGACTCAACTCTAACATCAGACCTCCACATTTAATAAGTTCTGCAGTAATATCGTTGAGTGATATTGCTTTTCTGTTCTTTATCTGCTTTAATGCATCTGGTATCTCCTCCAATGTAATATCGTCTCGTATATTTCATCATCTTGTTCTTTCTTCTGGTATTTTTGTTAGTTCAATTATATCGTTGTTTCCTACCCACAATCCTTGACAGGCTTTTATCCAAGCTTCTTTGCCTATTACGTGGAATTGTGCAGAATCTTTTTGCTATTTGTTAAGTTATAACAGGAGTTTGTAGCCCATCTCTTGTCTACCACGTAGATCATTTTCAATTCTATCCCAAGATTTCATTACTTTGTTACCACAGCGGGGTTTGTCCTTATACTGCTATTCCGTTTCTTCTGTACTGTTCTACAGATTTGTAGTGTATGCTTTTTGTTTCACCTTTATTGCATTTACTGTATCTTCATTCCGTATTATGACACCGCCTCTCCTGATAAATTGCTGTTTCTTTCCTATTGCCTCCTTTGCTACTTGCATCACATACACTTTTATGTTTTTCCATTCTGTGTTTATATTACTTTTGTAGGTTTATTTTGTTAATAATACGTGAGTCGGTGTTAAAATATACTTTTTACATTGTCTTGTCGCAAAAGGTAAACTTGGAAAACTTCTTCTTCGAGTTTACTTCTTGCAAGAGTTTCTTTCTTCCATCTAGTAAACAGGTTTACATCGATAAACACCAGGAAATAATCTGACTCCATGTCACTACCTCTGTGTACTATTACATCTTGTACTATCTTCCGAGCTTCTTTTCACTATTATATAGTAAATAACTGATCTACAGACCCTTGCACTCCATGTTAATCGATGAATATCCTTCTTTCTAAAGGAACTTGGTACTTTTCATTTCGTTACGTGTTACAAAGTTACGTGATTCGTATCCATTTTATTTATGATATGCTCTCCAAAGTTTCTTATCGTTTCAGGAATAGGCAAATTCCTTATACGTGCATTAATATCTCCACAGGACCTGTATAATACCCTGATTTATAAAAAAATTATCTAGAAATAATTCGTGTAATTAAGAATGGAAGTTGTACAGTACTAGTTTGAAATGATTGATACTTCCACCATTTAAAGTGTAACTACAGTAGTTCCACATGCCTCGAAAGCGCACCTTTATGATAATATTTATACAAGACGCGCGTATGAATGGATGAAAACATGATTATTCGTAGAACAGAGACTGCAGTAGTTACTGTCCATATAAGATAACGAGTGTGATGATCCCGAGTAATTTTTACATCAGTTTTCTGTAGTAACATGTTAAAATTTTTTACTCGACGGATTACTTGACCATCCTGTAGCAATACTGTTTCACTTTTAGGAGATTTCCATTACCATTAGGTTTTATTGGAGTAATGCGACAATCTGTTCTCTGTGCGCCACGAGCTGATGTTGCCCACTGACCTGTTGGCTAAATCAATTTGCTGGAAATTGCGGTCACTTCACGTACTTCCATCGCAATTCCGACGCCGTCCTCCAATCGAAGCTGCATCGCCACACGTAAAATTAAATCAGTAGAGTGGGTGTCCGCAGCCACTACCACAGCTTTCCGTCCCCATCCAGCATGGATGCTGCTATTTAAAATAATGTCATAATGTTTGTATTTTACGAGAACTCATGCACTAATTCCGTGCGACGTATTTGCGGATTCGCAATATCAAAATAAATTCCTCTGAAAAATCATAATTTGACCAGTAGTATCTGAGGCTAAGAGTGGTGTGAGGTATAGTAATAAATAAATGGATCGAAGGTGTTAGTTTCTGGAGCATTCAAAGTAACAATTTTAATTATAAGGTGACATATTCGGAATTTCTCTAGCGCATCCAGCATGAAGGTTACTGTGCGTAATATACCGAAATTCGAGTTCATAACTTAGAACTTACTGCTAATATGGAGACACTTGGCAAAACTTTGCAAACTAATATGTATTTAATTCAAATACATAACAGCTTAATTACATTGCGTCTGGCTAAAGTTTTAGGGCTTACCACGGTATGGATACACTTGGCAAAACTTGAAAAATAGTATGTATTTAATCCAAAAACCTGATAACTTAATTCATACTTACATTCATCGATTTAGTCCATGTTTTTCCGAAGATTGCTTTCAACTATCAACAAAATATCTGAGGCGGTGAAAAGAAAACGTGACAAACGGAAAAAGGAAGTAAATTACTTCTTATCCCAAAATTAATCGCCGTAATAGTTTATGAACCCATTCCCACTGTGCGACAGCACGGGCAATGCCTTAGTGGAAAAAAGATCGCTCTTGCTTTCGTACCATGAGTATAAGGACGCGTGCATCTCTTCGTCCGAAGCAAATCGACGGCTACCAATATATTTATTGAGGGCTCCAAACAGACGGAAACCACGTGCGGGAGAGATCGGGACTGAGGACGACGTGTAAACGATTCCCAGCGAAACTTCTGCAGCGTAGTCGAAACAACATGCATAAGCTTCGCCTGGAAACTCTTGCTCATACTGCATACTATTCTGATCTCTTCCCCACCCGGTTTCCACATTTTTGGAGCTCTGAAAAAAGGCAATAGAGGTCATCGATTTGCTTCGGACGATGAGGTACACACCTGTGTATAAGCATGGTTACATAGGCACCAGCAAACATTTTTCCATGAGGGCACTGACAATGTTGTGTCACAGTTGGATAAATACATTAACAGTTACTGCGATTGCTTTTGAAATAATAAACATTTTACTTACTTTTTTCCATCTGCCTCATTTCCGTTCGAGTGCCCCTTATAGCTTATACATAAGAGGATCGTTCAGCCAGTAACGCAAACACGTTGTTTTTTCGGCCAGCGAAATTATTTATAGTGGAATATTCCCGCTTCAGCCCCTGTAGTTTAATGAAATTCCGACAGGTAGCGGCCTCATAGGTAACCTCCAAAATGACGTCTGTAGCGGAGATGCGTTCCGAGCAGAGGTCTGACACTGAGTTTCCTTTGGCGGGAAATCAGAGCATCACAGACATTCATAGGCGCTTCAAGAATGTCCACGGAAACGTGGCAGTGAACAAAAGCAGGATGAGCCGTTGGGCGAGGCGTCTGTCACTATCGCAGCAAGATCGCGCAACTTGTCCGATCTCCTGCGCGCCAGCCGGCCACACACAGCCGTGAATCCTGCAATCATTAAACGTGCGGACACTCTCATTCGAGGTGATCGATGGATCACAAACACCTCGCTGCACAACTGCACCTTTCTGTTGGTATTGCTGACGCACTCGTCGACCAGTTGGAGTACTGAAAGGTGCGTGACGGCTGAGTTCCGCGCCACCTCCGCACCTTCCGACTTCAATCCGTTTGACCCAGTGGAGGATGCACTCCGCGGGAAGCAGTATGTGGATGATGCAGAGGTTATGGATGTAGCAAGACGTCGGCCAGTAGAGTGGTACCACGCGGCCATACAGGCACTCCCGGTGCGGTGACGTAAGGCCGTCGCATTGACTGGAGATTATATTGAAAAATATTGATTTGTAGCCAAAAGCGTGGTGAGTAATATGGTGCATTTGAATCCTGTACAAAAGCGGACTTGCTTCCAGAAAAAGAAAATGTGTTGCATTACTTACTAAGCGTCCCTCGCTCTTACATGAAATCAGTTTATTAACGGCAGGCAATTCATTCTGTAAAACATGGACACTATTCCTTTGTCTCCCATCTACATTCTGACAGGAAATTACTTTACAAAACTTAACTTTACATATAAGTAAAATTTTTAGATTACAGTGCTGTCCATTAAAACTGAAGACCAAAAAGACGGCATGCGACAAACATCAAACTGACATGAAGTCTATTACATGCAAAGCGTTAGCATTCCAGGGCAGCTATACAAATTTGGGAGGAGTAACACCATACACATTCTGTATTAAAAGGTGAAATTCAGCACCCTCATTCGGAAATAACATTTGAATGTTAGTTATTTGTGAAAACAAATCGTGTTATGTCTCTCGCAGCAAAAATAAACATCTACTAACACACGTCGGAATTCGGCAAAAGCAACATCGACCCCTGTAGGTATTGCACTTCATAGGTGCGCAATACTGCAAGTCGCGTTGATCGGGCACATTGACTGTCGTGTGAATATGAAATCGATGGGTTCAAGACGGCCATACTCAGCATTATGCACGATCTCAACGGTCCCGACCGTTACTGGCGTCAAAAAATGGTTCAGATGGCTCTGAGGACTATGGGGCTTAACATCTTAGGTCATCAGTCCCCTAGAACTTAGAACTACTTAAACCTAACTAACCTAAGGACATCACAAACATCGATGCCCGAGGCAGGATTCGAACCTGCGACCGTAGCGGTCCTGCGGTTCCGGACTGCAGAACCTAGAACCGCACGGCCACCGCGGCCGGCTACTGGTGTCATTTGGGATATCAGGCAATGCGTAGGAAATCAATAGTCTCAGAGATCTTCTTGGGGGGACACGATGCAACCCCTGCCTAAAATAGCCCTACCCCTGGTACTCAGGGTAAAAGGCGTTCTCATATGGTGGTGGAGAATATACATTATGTCCTCAACGGCTGCTCGTCTAATGTGGTGAGTCCGAACATACCGACACGAGTAGTGACATTTCATTTGCAATTCCAGACTGTCTAGGACTTGGCATGTGGCTAAGAACTCCTTGGTTGACATGGATGCAGCTGGGGAGAAAATCGGTCAAGCTCAGACCACCTGAGGTCCACAATGGATAGATCTGGCCAACTGCTAACTGAAGCCTTCGGTGGGGTACAATATCGGCGCAGTGGTCACTGCATGAATGCTGCGGGCGAATGATTTGGCTGATGTGGCAGCACAGCCGCGAGGGATCCTGTGTGTGTGTAGGCCTAAAGTATCGACTTCGGTCCAGTAGTAAAGTATGCTCCTCTTTTGAGGATTCCCCTCCGGTGTGGGGAATAATTACTTTTTTTCTTTTTTTGGCCAATTTCCGCAGTTGGTAGGGGTGGAGAAGGGTAATGGAGCTTTCCCATCCAGTGCTCCTAAACCAGACTACTAAATGTTTGCGAGCTCGTAAGTGAGAAGGGAAGCAAGTGTGACAGTAACTTTTTCAGTGAAAAGTGTCTACAAAAATAATGCCCGATTACTAAAGCCTGTATGGTAGTCAGTGGCGTAGTTTCATCGCCTGAATGACTAATCGAATAGTCCTGCGCAACAACTGACCGAGGGGAAAGACTTAGTGTATGCTCAACTGTGCAGGACTGTACACCCAAGTCAGGAACAGGCTTGTTTTGAATATCAAACTTATCCATACGTAAGTGCAACGACTTCTGAAGCGCTACAGACCGCACCACGTTCACTGTTGTTACTTCCCCATACACGGCAGCACAGAAGGGCGCGTGGATGGACAGGCAGCTAAAGACAACTCTGGACACAGGAGTGGCATCACGTTGTGTTTGCAGACGGGTCCCGATTCTGTGACAGCGGCGCGACGTAAGTTTCCATTTCTGGAGAGTACGGGAAAACGAAAGTTGGGAGATTCCATTTGGCATCTTCAGTACAAGAGAGTACACTAACACATCCGGTTCGCATTTGAATAGCAGGAGGTCCATTTCTTACTTGTTAAGGGCTGTGACTTTGCCTACCCCTGGTACTCATGTTAAAAGGCGTTCTCAGACGGTATGAGATGTGTGGTGGAGAATACACATCATGTCCTCGATAGCTGCTCGTCTAATGTGGTGGGAATCTTGGAAATCTCCATGACGTTATCTCTGTACATACCACGACAAAGAGGTTTTTCGAATGTTATCCTGGTCGGAACGTCCTCGAGACGTCTCACCCATTGCAAACATCTGGTCACGAGGTGCCGAGAGATTGGAAGCTACCACTGGCCAGCCACTACGTTTGATTAACTCTGACATACACTGAAAGCAGCATGAAACGTCGTGTCCGTCTCTGTTATCTAAATTCAGTTCGATTCGACAACTATACGGATTAGAACCATTGTTTCTACGAGAGGAGGAAAATCTGTGTACTAAATTTCGCACTCTGTACAGCCCCAGCTGACCCTCAAATATAATCACCTGTTCTTCAGAGTGTATTACATGAGCACAAAAAAAAACTATCCTCCGTTGCTGTCCTTCCTGATGTTGCAAGTTTAATGATTTACAGTGTAACGTCTGCAACGAATACAAAAATTGGATCAGAAATTAAGTAATACTTGGGTATGCTCTGCACAATCTTCACGCAGATTCGAATATCCCAGTTCACGTTGTGGACCCACTCTGCTGCTCCTTCTCATTCGCTTCGCGAATTGTACGAGGGAAAAATAACTGTTGATAATCTCCCATATTATTCGAATGTCCCTAATTTTTCCGGCTTGGCCATTCTGCGAGACATATAGGGGAGGAAGTAATATATTCGCTGACCTTTCATAGAAAGTACGATCTCAGAATTGCAACAGCAGACTTACAGCTGTATGAGTCTCTTGTCAGAATCAATCAAGTATTCCGTTCAACACCTTCGTGACGCTCTCGCAACTAAACGGACCCGTGACTGAAAGAGGCGCTCTTGTAGGGAACTTCTCTATCCTCTCCCTACGTGTTAAAGACTCCCTGCTGATGAGCAGTTCTCTGGAATCGGTGTTTAGTAAGGTACATTTCTCTTACATTCTTCCATTGATCCTGAGTCTCGTATGTGCAGATCATGAAGCTGATTTTATACAACTGTTTTTACATCGCTGCGATCGTACAGCCCTACATGTTTATTGTGGCTATTCTCAATAGTTGACCACCTCCCATCTGAAGGGGCCTTGTGGCTATTCATAAGGAGCAGTGAAGTTAGTTTACTTTGACGGTGAACTGCCAATTCCAGTACCAAGTGCCCATCCTCTAAACTCCTACGTCAATCTACAAACTTCATTAGCTACGGTCTCGCTGTCTGCAACGGTATCATCACATGCGCAGAGACTCAAAGAGCTCTCGACGTCATTTACACACTTCCTTTATGCAGAGTGAGTCACGTAACATCCCTTTTATTTCGTGAAAGGTTACACATATATAAACACGGTTTTCGGCAACTGTTAGAGCATCGAGGGGCGCGTAATTTTTTGTTCGGTTAATACTTTTAGCGCTGATATCAACGGATATATTGAAGCAAGTACTTTTTTTTAAACGGAACCGTATACTTTTTATAACTGCATTCGATAGCTCTTGAGAAGGCAACTGTAGTTGAGAAGGCAATTACATAATGTTACCGTCGAAACGTGACTTAACAAAAAATCAAAAAATGTCCAAGAGCGTGAGAACACGGTGGCCGGGAACGGCATTTGCGGTGCAAACACTGCCAAGCAGGCATCTCGAACCCCCATGTGTAGTTGTATGCCGTAAGATGGGCCTGCGCTATGAGCATAAAGTTTTATTTCCTCTTTAACCAGCTTATGGCTTATATGCAGGTTCACTTACGAATATTGAATTTGGAAATACGAAATAGGCTAGAATCTACAGTATCACAAAGGTTTCAGGAAAATCATTCGGCATTTTGTGTCCTCACAGATTTATTTGACCCGAAACAGAGCAATCAACTGTTCATCTTTCAAAAATAAAGAGGTCTTATACACTGTAAAAAGCAATTACTGTATTAAGTATCTACAATGATAAGCCAAAACATTATCACCACCCGCTTAGCAACTGATAGCGAGCGAGATGGGTTCCACAGAATTTACGTCAAGCTAATTTCGTCGCCGAGACATCAACGTGAGTTCCCCATACTGGTCCTCAAACCACTGTAGCAAATTTCTGGCTCCAAAATGGTTCAAATGGCTCTGAGCACTATGGGACTTAACATCTGTGGTCATCAGTCCCCGAGAACTTATCATCATCATCATCATCATCATCATCATCATTTAAGACTGATTATGCCTTTCAGCGTTCAGTCTGGAGCATAGCCCCCCTTATAAAATTCCTCCATGATCCCCTATTCAGTGCTAACATTGGTGCCTCTTCTGATGTTAAACCTATTACTTCAAAATCATTCTTAACCGAATCCAGGTACCTTCTCCTCGGTCTGCCCCGACTCCTCCTACCCTCTACTGCTGAATCCATGAGTCTCTTGGGTAACCTTGCTTCTCCCATGCGTGTAACATGACCCCACCATCTAAGCCTGTTCGCCCTGACTGCTACATCTATAGAGTTCATTCCCAGTTTTTCTTTGATTTCCTCATTGTGGACACCCTCCTGCCATTGTTCCCATCTACTAGTACCTGCAATCATCCTAGCTACTTTCATATCCGTAACCTCAACCTTGTTGATAAGGTAACCTGAATCCACCCAGCTTTCGCTCCCATACAACAAAGTTGGTCGAAAGATTGAACGGTGCACAGATAACTTAGTCTTGGTACTGACTTCCTTCTAGCAGAAAAGAGATCGTAACTGAGCGCTCACTGCATTAGCTTTGCTACACCTCGCTTCCAGTTCTTTCACTATGTTGCCATCCTGTGAGAATATGCATCCTAAGTACTTGAAACCGTCCACCTGTTCTAACTTTGTTCCTCCTATTTGGCACTCAATCCGTTTATATTTCTTTCCCACTGACATTACTTTCGTTTTGGAGATGCTAATCTTCATACCATAGTCCTTACATTTCTGATCTAGCTCTGAAATATTACTTTGCAAACTTTCAATCGAATCTGCCATCACAACTAAGTCATCCGCATATGCAAGACTGCTTATTTTGTGTTCACATATCTTAATCTCACCCAGCCAGTCTATTGTTTTCAACATATGATCCATAAATAATATGAACAACAGTGGAGACAGGTTAGCCTTGTCTTACCCCTGAAACTACTCTGAACCATGAACTCAATTTACCGTCAACTCTAACTGCTGCCTGACTATCCCCGTTACCTCTTCTTCTTTGATGTCTTTACTAGAGGTGTTCACCTTTTTAATTTTTTTAATACTCATTAAATTTTGTATGAAACTTTAAGATTTTTTAAATCTAAATCTTATGCTCATAAATGGCTGGCAACAGGTTCTAGGCTTTTATCCGTATGTTCGTAAGTGATTCACTTAACATTTGCATGTTTATTAATGCGTTTACTTTTTGTTGGGAACCATTTCCTTAAAGATTATGGAAAGTTATTTACGCTTCCACACATGTGCCGCTTCGTTCAGGGCCTGTTTTCATGACCTGTCCTTTCGTGTATGGCAGTCACATTGTTCTATCTCGGCGCAGATTCAGCTGAGGTATTGTTTACACCGTATTTATTTCCCCTCGCCCGCCCCTCCTCACCCCTCTTTCTAGTGCTTTTGCAATCTTTCCTCTCGTCTCATTTGTTCACAGATTCCAGTTTCATGGTCACGTTTTAATTCATGACTATCGCTTTTCGCCAAATTTCTCAACTTTTAAAGAAAGGGTTGCGATCAGACTGTGGCTTGTCACTATAACGTAAGTGTCAGTCTTTTATCACAGTGATATGGTCTTTGCGTAATACTGCTTACGATCTCTTTCTTCTTTTTATTCAGATTTGGACATGATGATGTAATTTAATGTATGAAACAAGTCGTGCAGTTAGTAAAGGATTTACAATAGCTACAGCGGTATTTATTCAGCATGCTGCTGACTATCCCCAATTAAAGAAATCGAGAGGAGTCAAATAGGGGTACCGCGCAGGCCATTTGATAACAGAATTTCGTCCTATCCAACGTCCAGGAAAATTCTTATTCAGTGTTTACGTTGCAACACGGGACGAGTGAGCTGGATAACCGTCGTGACACAGCCACATACGCTGTCGAATATTCAGTGGTATCTCTTGGAGAAGAACAGGCAGAATGTTCGACAGTAAGTGTGTGTGGACAACGCCGGAGATGAAGTAAGGTTCAACAATGTAATTTCCAATGATACTGCACCATAATACATAATACGTTTGCGGTCGATGGCCGCTGATGTTGCACATAAAGAAGCGAGTGTGGATTGTCGGCTGTCCAGTAGTGTATGATATGCAAATTTAAACTGGCGTATTTGGTAAGCGTTGCTTCATCGGTAAAGAGCACACATTGGAAAAACGTAGGGTTGTCTCTCATTCACTGAAGGGCAAACCGACAGAATTCTGTACGACGTTCGAAATCACGGTGTTCGGGGGCCTGATGTAGTGACACTTGGTAGGGATGGAAATTCTGTCGATGCAGGATGCGAATCACACTCATCTGGCAGAGACCACATTTCTTGGGAGTAAGTCTCGTACCACTGTGCCGATTCATGAGAGTCGGAGACAGAACAGCTGCTTCGTGTTCTCTGTCAGTTCTACTCTTCTTTCTTGTCCTATTTTTGACATTCAAGCAGCCTGTCCTCAATAGCGTCTTAATAACTCGTGCAATTGTCTCGCGCGTTGGATATTGGCAATTTCGGATAGATAGTCCCATACCGCTGTTCTGTTTTTACGTCATTTCCCTTACAGTCACCATACAATAGTATTATATTCAACTTCTTCTCATCAGCGTACATGTCTGCACGCAACGAATGTTGAAGCAGAAATGAGGAGTGCAGACAAGTAGGCAGGGAAATGTGTTGACATTCTAATACAGCGTAGTACGAGAGCTCTGCTTCACGGTGTTTGCACCACTAATGCCTATTCCAAAAATCGTGCCCTCAAATTCTAGGATATTTCTCAAATTTTTTACGAGAATTTTCAATGTCAACGTTAATAAACGCTATATCGCTGTATTTGTCTTCTTAAGAGCTATCGAATGCAGTTATGAAAAGCATACGGTTCTGAAAAAAAAAGAAATAAAATAAATCTCGTTTCTTAAATATCTCCGTTGATAGCAGCGCTAAAACCATTAACCAAACAAAAAATTACGTGCCCCTCGACGCTCTAACATTTGCCAAAAATCGCGTTTAGTTGTGTGTAACCGTTCAACGAAATAAAAGGGGTGTTACTTCTTACGTGACTCACCCTTTATATGTCGTAAACAGTACCGGTCCTAAAACAAGTCGCTAGAGTACGCCAGAAGCTACTTTGTTGTCTGACTGTCTTCGTCAGGAACGACACGATGCTTTATGTCGACTAGCATGTCTTTGGAAAATACGTCATAGCTCACCGCCAAGAGCTGGTAATAATTACTTCTTATTAAAATCAGTTTCAGTCCTCACGCCATCATCGGGTATCCTGCATACCAAGGAGACAACATATAAAATACATTTCATATTTAACTACCAGTGTTTGGTGCTCATGCTCAAGAAATCTGACGCCATAACAGTTAAGATACTATCTTTATGTGGCGGTATAAAACCTATCACGTCAAGTAGCAAAAAATCCATCGTAGGTCACTAAAAATAAATCTTCCTTTATACTGCGAGTCCCAGGAGAAACGGTCAGTATTTAGAAATATGATAGGAACTATAAAGCAAAGCAATAAAGTCTAGTAAACATGGGCTCTAAAATGCCTTCCTTACGAGCTATTAGCACTCGTTCATCTTCGTCATTGTGAAACAAATCTCTGCTAATGCAAGCTCTTTGCTTTCCATGTTTTGAAAGCTGTTTGTGTGGAGAAAAATGAGAAAGAAAATGTCCAGTAAACATGAGCCCGAAAGTGCATATCTTAAAAGCTATGTGCACTTATTCATCCTCGCTAGTGGGTAACAATCTCTTCTACTGAACAAGTGCTCATAGATCTTACGCTACGTATTTTAGAGCCCGTGCTTGCGGACATTTTCCTTCAAATGGCAGTTTCTGTCATACTCTTGAACACTGGTCATTTCTCCTGCAACACCCTGTGTATGGTGTGTGTGAATATTGTACACTGACCAAAAACAATCATAGCACCACAAAATAATTAGAGTAACGAAATTTTGGGAATATATTCGTCGAGGTACTCCATTTAAGTGATTTCAATTGCAAGATCATAGGTTAATGTCAGCGCGAGATAAGCATTGAAAATGTGAAATTATGCTACATTAATAACGGGTATATTCGTCAGAATGTTGAATACAAGCATGCGAACATGACTGCATAGTGTTGTAAAGGTTCCGGATGTGTTTGCGGGATGGAGTTCCATGCGTGTTGCACTTGGTCAGTCAGTACAGGAATGGTTAATGCTCTTTGTGGATGATGCTGGAGTTGTCGTCGATGATGTCCCATATATGTTTGACTGGAGACAGATCTGGTGATCGAGCAGGCCAAGGCAACGTGTCGACACTCCGAAGAACATGGTGGGTTACAATAGCGGTGTGTAGGAGAGCGTTATCCTGTTGGAAAACATCCTATGGAATGCTGTTTATGAATGACAGTGCGACAAGTAGAATCACTGCAGTCAGTGTACGTGGTGTGACCACGACAGCGCTACTGCTGTCACACGGAATGCCATCCCAGACCATAACTCTAGGTGTAGGTCCGGTGTGTCTAGCAGGGAGCCAGGTTGGGTGCAGGTCTTCAACTAGCCTCCTTCTAACCACACAAGGGCAATCACTGGCACCCAGGCAGAACCGGCCTTCATCAGAAAACACGATAGACCACCCTCGCCTCCAATGAGCTCTCGCTTGGCACCACTGAAGTCACAAATGGTGGTGGCATTGGGTAAGTGAAATGCAGGTTACAGGCCGTCTGACTCGGAGGCATCCTAGAAGTAGCCCATTTCTAACATTTCGTTGTCAATGTGGTGTGAACTACTGCTCAAATTGCTGCTGCAGATGCAGTACGATGATCCAGAGCTATAAGCCGAACACGGTGGTCTTCCCTCTCGTCTTCTTGCGACTGTATATTGTCGTGACCACCGCTGCCAGCAATCACGTACAGTGTCTACAATCCGCCACATCATTCTGCAGTATCGCAGAAAGAAAATTCAGCTTCTCGTAGCCCTATTATACGACCTCTTTCTAAGTCAATAAGGTGTTGAGAACTGTGTCTTTGTCACCTTAAAGGCATTCTTGACAAACATCAACTCACCACGTCGATTAAAAGTAAAGAACTCTCACTACCGCTCGAACGTGTACTTAAAGCAAACGTGATTTTCATCTTCATGCTGATGCAAAATTTTAATAAATGTCGTCTTTCAGATGTAGAAATATGCCTAGCAACTTTCGTTTCTGTCACACAACTCCTTCTTGGTGTAATGATTTTTTTTTCCATCAGTATATGTGCAAATGAATTTGGGGGGCGGGGGGAGTATAGAAGAATGGAACAAGTAAATAAATATAATAACACATGTACAGAAAAACATATCACAGCAAACGTTCGACAAGACGAATGTCCATGTGAACGTCTCCTCATCGGTACCTGTACACCTTCAAAAATCCCAGGCGTGCTCTGAATGCATTAACAACCATCCATAATATGCTCCCTGAGCTGATCGATAACGTCAACAGAGCTCGAATAATACAAAGCTGTAGGATAAACATAGCCTTAGAGATTAAAAGCGTAATCTTACTGGCTCTTGACGGCTTTTGTGCGTTCATTGCGTCGAGGAGACAATTGTTGTCCAGGCCTACGTTTACCAGGATTACTTTCTTCTTTCGTTGCCCTCTAATCGTACCTTTCGTTTGCACCTACAACATTCAAACACTTTGTACACAGCCGGCTACCAACATTTCATGTGGGGGCACTTAACGCAGCTGGTGACTGTTTCAAAGTCGAACCAAAGGTGATTTGCAAAGGGTCTGCCACACACAGACCGTTACTCTACGATTCTAGTGATTAACACCCTTACGATTATACTTGCTGTGAATCATTTGTAACTATGAGCATTTGTGACTGTCATATATAAAAACTTAATATCTCTATGCAGTAGCATGTTAGGGGAGAGATGGGCAAGTTGTAACGGGGGTGCATTGCAACATCTGCATTTTTGCATGAGGTATCCCCCGCCAAATGCGTGTTATCCACACTGTGATTGTCGAAGTTGGCGCTAGAACATGTTTCCCTTCGTGTTGTCTTTCTTTGAGCGAAATCGTCATTGATGAGTAACTGTTTACTGTTTCAAAAACGTTGTATATATATTAATTTACACGTTCGGCAACAAAGATTACATTTCACAAGTGATAAATACTTCCATTTTATAGTTTAGCATAGTTATAACTAATTTTAGTTTAAAGTCGTAGTGAGACGTTTATTTCTCTTTTATATGGCAGTGTGATGTGAGGTATGTTCCTACCAGTGTTGCGACGTACCCCACTCTTGGTTAGGTACACTTTTTATGCCTGCTGGATAATGCAGTGTTTCCATTTTCTTTCTTCTTGTATTTTACGTTCAACCACTCTAAATTTTTTCTTCCAGATAAAGAAAACGCGCCATTACGAACGCAAAACAGGGAAATGTTTGACACCTTCAGATGTGATGCAGACACTTTGGTTCTGAAAAACGTAGCAAAGAACTGTCAAAAATGTTCAAATGTGTGTGAAATCTTATGGGACTTAACTGCTAAGGTCATCAGTCCCTGAGCTTACACACTACTTAAACTAAATTATCCTAAGGACAAACACACAGACCCATGCCCGAGGAAGGACTCGAACCTCCGGCGGAACCAGCCGCACAGTCCATGACTGCGGCGCCCAAGACCGCTCGGATAATCCCGCGCAGCGTTTACTCTATCAGAAAAATTGCAAAAGAATTTAATATTTGTTAATGTACACCCCCTCAATTCATCAAGAAAAAAAGGAAACATGATGGAAAAGTCACTTGGGGATACTCTAAATACACGAAAGTATTTTCGGACCGTCAGCAAATAATACTTAGGGCTTATATCATGATAGCTGTTGAAATTATGCTCGTGTTGACCAAAAATTATGTACGAAAAATGGGGTATTTTTGTGCGAAACATATTTTTCTTGAGAATGGCATCGTCTTGTGCACAAAAGAAAATAGCTGGAGCCGCTTCTCTTTCAGGATTTTTGGAGAGAAACAATGATCTTTCCATCAGACAGCCCAAAATCATAGCATTTAATTTAAAAAAAGAGGAAAAATAAAGAAGATAAAAAATGTTGGTGGGTTTATCCTTAAATTAGATGTTTATTCTCGTCTCCCTATTCCCTCTTCTAGAACCTGGAACTTGGACTAAAAGCCAAACAGGATACTTGCACAGAAAAGTATGAACAAATTGCAGTTTGAACTCCAGTGAATGGGGAGGAAGGGTAACAGTAGCACCTGCTACATGTGTTCAAGGGACCTTTATTCCACCCATGATAATTCTCCCAAGGAAAACTTTAAAGAGCATTTCATCCATGCGGGCCCGTGGGATGCATCGGTGCTGTCACAGGTTCTGGGTGGATGGTAAAGTACCCTTTTTAACATTTCTCGATCATTTTGTTAGGCAAACCAGACCAACCAAAGAATATCCTGTCCTACTACTACTGGACGACCATTCATACCACATAAGCTCAGAAGCTCATAAATAAATGTAAGAATAATGGTTCAGTGCTTCTTTCATTTCCTCCCCACTGTTCTCAAAGATTAGATGTGTGCGTTCATTGCCCTTTCAAGATCTGCAACAGGGTATAAAACTAAAGTGAAAATTTTTGTGAAATTAACAGAAAAGCCAAACGGGCTCTAACATTGGGAGTTAACGTAAGTGGTAAAATCGTAAATGAATGAACAAAAAATAGACATTAATTGGGAAATATATATTTGAGGAAGTTGAATATTGGGTATTGAAGTTACTTTTGTTAAGATTTCCCTTTGGAAAGCAAACAGGATACAAACTGACACAGTGCACTCTGTACTGTGTGTAACAGCATTTACCAGTATCATGCAAACCAGTAAATTATGGGGAGCAAATTCGCACCAAGTTCACATTAATGACAGCAATACTCAAGATCATCACTTAATCAAATACTGAAATGTCATTGCATGAAGCGCAGAACTAAATCTGGGCGTCAGGGGCTTCTGTCTTGACTGACATGAAAAACGCAAATAAAGATGAATCAGCTCTGCTACATATTTCAGTCTTCCTTAGAAACAGTAATAGTCCATTGTTTTCTTAATAGGTGGAGAATATGATGGAGACCCATAAACTAATAGAGTTTCACTAGTCAAAAATCTTTGATTACTGCAGTAGTGAAGACTAAATTCATTCAGTTAAATTCACTTAAATTTCTATGCAAGACAATAAGATTCAACACTGGACTCAGTTAACTTCAAAAAAGGAACCTTTCATGATGGGTACCAAAGATACACTTTCTTTAAAAACATGCATAATTTTTGTCCTAACCATACTACCCTAAATCTGTTATTAAAGATTTATATGTACTTGGACTTTAATTACCTGTGAACCAGGTATTCTTTGCAATAACATTTACACAATCTTGCACTGTAATCCTACAAAACTATATTTTATAATAAACTAAGGATACTTTAGCTAAAGCCTATCCAACTTCACTTTTGTGATTTTAGCTTTAATTTTTACTACTCCTTTTACTTTAGCCAAAAAATCACTTTTAAACACATGACTGCAAGAGTTGTTCATTTCAATCAGGATAATCGAATTTAGTAGCATTTAGGTGGTGACCCCGGCTAGGTTCGTGATCAGGATTGAAAATAGGGTTCCAGACACGAAGTCATGTTTTATGTGATTATTATTGACACAACACACAAACTAACTGGTCCATGCCCATATACATTCCTTAACTGAATGTATGAAGTTTGTGAAGCAGTGGCGAAGACTGGTGGCAGGCGACATGGCGGCTAACTGTAATAACGGCTCTTGATGTACGAATGCTCTATAAATTCTGTTTTTGGCGTCGGATTTCCAACATATTAGACCCATTCTATTATTCCGTGAATACCAAATAACAGACAGAACCACATCCGAGCAAATCCCTTCTAATGCAGCTTCCAATTGCCTCTTTTTAGCACCGTCGAGGTTGTCATGCTAAGGCTAACCAGATACTGCGTGTCGTTCACACAAAGGAGCCACTCAGTTCGACCGCCAAACCTACCTTTTACGTTGCGCCATGCCACTTGCGTTGCGGAGGGGCTTCCTACAGCGTTTAAATGCTATAAATACAAGTACCCTAAGCACGAACCAGCCTTTAACAAATATACTCTTCATTTTTTATAAACATATTCATATTATAATACTTTAAAATTTCAACAATTTTTTGCTTTTTTCATATATACATTACAAAACTCTAATTTTCTTCCGTGCACCAAGGAGTTTAAACAACACAGAATACACACTATATAAATTGCAGATACACAGTTACATAAAATAAACCTACTCCTAATCGATATAAGTGTTAGAAGGGGTAACGATTCCTGATTGAAAGAAAATCCAAAAAAGACATTAACAATTTATGATTTGCCTTCCATTGTAAGCAAAGGACTCCTCACCACTTTCACAACAGTGAACTTCAATTCAGGATTCTCAACAAGAGGCATATTCCCATCTGTCCCTGACAAATTCCCAGAAAGTGATTTTCAGTATCTTTTATGACCGATAGCGCTGTTCCAGAATAAAAAGTTTCAGATCTTCTGGCTAACTCCACACTGGGGCGAATGCTGCTAATGCTGTGCCAGAAACTTCAGCAGAGGAACGTTTTCCTCTGAGCCCTTTCCCTAAAGCTAGACCAAGGAAAGAAAGCAACTGTGGAAGAAAGAAGAAGAAGTCTTCTTTATTAAGAGATACACCCGAAAAACAGGCTTTAGAACAAGAAAGAGAGGAGAGGAATGATTTGAAGTCACCTAACAATGGAAAAGAAGAAGATTATTATTGTTTGATTTGTGGTGATTTTTATAGAAAGAGAGAATGATGAGTGTACAGTGTACTGAATGCAAATTATGGTCTCGTTTGTCATGTGCGAATAATGATCCAGTCCCCGTGTATGCAGACTATGGAAACAATGAAGACACCTCTGACACATCAGACATTTCGGACTGAGTAGGCTGTTTTCAGTGAAATTTTGTTACACTGTGGCGTTTTTACATATTTGTCAGCTGTGGGATACAACCTTCACGAAAAGGACTTGTAAGTCGTCAGTTCACACACAAAAATTGTCTGGTGTCGCGTCACTTCGTATTCAGTTTAGTAAAAATGCTTCAATTAGAGATACTGTGATTATGTGTTTTCCATCCCACATTATTACACAGAATAAAGAATCAATATTTTGAAATGAAAAATCAATAATTTGAAAAGAACCACAGAAAACGCAAGTCTTCAAATATTTTACGCAAAAAAGAATATGTGGGAAATACAAAAGATGCTCTAAATTTAATGAATACATATTACTAAAAATTAAGACAGTCAATAAAATTAGTTATTTTGATGGTGTAATACAGAAGGACGGCCGGCACAGTGTGGAGCTACAAACTCTAGACAAGGATGCTGGAAGGTCTTCCACTTGAGTACAGATGTGTACAATAAAGGTATATCCTATCAAGATGGGTTACAGCGTTTGTCACAGTAATAAAACCAGAATGTTGATACGAAAAACCATTCCTGGATTTAAGAAAGACCGACGAAACAGAAAACATGAAAAAGAGAGGAAAGTCGTAAAAAAACATTGAGAACAATAAAAAACATAAGCGAATACAGGAACAGAAGTAATGAAGGTCTAGAAGAAACTGAACAAGCAAATTTAACGATGAGTAAAAGTAGAATGTCATTTTATGGGAATCTGTTGTGGATGAATGAAAACGGAATATGCATGTGTCGACCATCTCGACCAGGTGAAAATGTCCACGGTGCAAGTAGCTTCACGAAATCAGAAGTAATCTGAAACACATGAAGTTCGAATAACATGAAATTCCGAACACGTAAGTTTTGGAAGAAGATTTAGGATTCTCATCTCCAGAGAAAATAAAAAAATGTAAGTAGGGCAATGTGGGAAGAAGTACTCAAACAATAGCTCTTTGGACTGAGAAAGTTTGGGAAAAATCGGAAGTTAAATCGAAATTAATTATTCACATTGTACACAGGAGGCTCAGTTCTAATAATAAAGTAATAAATGACAATAATAAAATAGCAATAAAAGGAGAAGAATCCACAGAAAAAATTAAAACTCAGGTAAAATCCTACAATTATGTCCCAAATTTTATATGCATGTAACCCATTACATCTCAAATTTAAACTTTAACTTAAACTTAACTGCTCTCCCGTTTTGTGTCAGTCTCTGTAAAATTTGAGTTTCAGTATTCTCTCTACCTCATATTGGAATTCCTATTTTCTAAATTAAACTCAGGAAATTGCAACGCACTGTCAGCTGTACAATGGAGGTGAAATGAAACCTGAATGCACAGATAAGTTCCAAAATTTCCCAGTCGTGAATTGTAAACATGACACTCAGTGTAGCACGCACTGCACTGTGCAGGTAGTGGGGTAAAGCGAATTCGATAACAGTTCAGGGTGTGTCTATGTAAGTGTCATAAGAGTCTAATCACCCATTGTAACCTGTCAAGGTCGCACCCTTCCCCTCCCTCTTCAAAGTCACCCCCTCCCCTCAAGGTCACCTCTCTTCTTCTTGCGCCATTCTCTACACCATGTAGCGTTGCCACATTTTTTCCTAGATGCACCGGTTCTGCTTACTCTTTGTTTCCCCCGCTTGTACTGAATCTAATCATAGACATGGTTGCAGATTTTTTGCTGGTACAAAATTTCTTTTGATACATACTGATCACGCATGGAGCACTAGATTACCAGACAAACCAAAGCAGGATCGATTCCTTCTGCCAAGCAAACCACCACTGTCCTGTACACCAACCAACCTGTGTATGGCTTTTAGGCCGCTTCTGACGTCCATCTACGAAAACTACAGGGTGATCACACACTGGTCACAGAAAACACACAGTATAAACAGTTGAAATAGGACAAAACACAGAACGAAAATTACACTGTTTACATGCAGACAATGCATACAAATTTCCTACCACAAGTTAAATGAGGACTGTGGCACCAAGATGTGCAGAATTGCTAAACCATGAAATAAAGAACAAAAGAAATTTTTGCTTATAGGTCAAATGCTGTGAGAAAAAGGAATCCATCACAGTGAATAGTTGTTGACGATGATGTCTCTGCTGCACAATTTTTTTTATAAAAAAGAAGAGAGAATGGTGACTTTAACGTTCTTCAGTGCTACAATGCCGTGGAAAAAGAGCAAACTTAGTGAAGGGAAAAAAGTATCATTAATGAGAAAATAGCTTCCTTGCTAAATAGAACTGCTTGCTGCACTTGGACTCGATGCTGGACCACAGACTAAAGTTGTTATTTGTCAGTATAACGCATAATCTTGTTCAGTTAGCTGCAGAGCTAAAAATCTACTCTGGAAAAGGGAAATAAAATCGCCAAATTTCAGGCAAACTGTGCCATATATTGGAGTCTTTCACCGGTAATTAGCTGATTTGATAGTTTTATCTGACACGGGTATCGCAGTTTATTGTGAATGGGCATTAACTATCATGAAGCCGCCACACAGCTGCGATGTTATCACGGAAATAGTGCGTTGTATCTGTTCAATGCCGTGATGAACAGCCCCAGTGTGGCTAGTGACGTAATATGTCAGCAGCGTAGCGCTCTTATCTATGCTGCAAAGGTTACATTGTTTGGGATAAATAGCAGAGATGTGAACAAAGCAACCAGCTTAATATGTGACTCTATGATTATCGGCCGATGATAGAGCTTAACCGATCACGGTCTACATGTGCAGACAGTTTTATGTGTAAGTGCAGCAACAGAAAAGCTTGCCCTAATCCATTGTGGATGGATCAATCATGAAACTGAGTGAGATTCATATGACAACTGACTCAACTACCAACACAATTGTCGGTGTTTATACACTTAAATTTGTTAAAAGCACAATGAAAACGACACGCTTAGGAGCGTTAGTCACAAAATCTTTGCTTAATAGTTACTATCAGTTTAATAAGTCACGGCTGCAAAATATTGACACGAATTATTTGCTGAAGAATGGAAAAACATAGAAGCCGACTCAGGGATGATATGTTTGTTTTCTGGAGAAATGTTGGAACATAAAAGGCAGTTCTGACCCTATGACTTACTCGTACCTCAGAAGATAGGTTAAGGAAAGGCAAATGTACATTTATAGCTTTTGTGGATTTGGAGAAAGCTTTTGCTTATGTCGACTGGAACATCCTCTTTGAAATTCTGAAGGCAGCAGGGGTAAAATAAAGGGAGCGAAAGATTATAAACCATTTGTACACAAACCGGATAGCAGTTATAATAGACGAGGGGAATGAAAGTGGAACAGCAATTGCAAAGCGAATGATACAAGCTTGTAGCCTGCCCCCAATGTTATTCCGTTTGTACACTTAGCAAGCGCTAAAGGAAGCAAAAGAAAAATTTGGAGACAGAGTTAAGGCTCAGGGAGAAGAAATAAAAACTTTCGAGCTCGTCTGTGACATTGCAGTCCTGTCACAGACAACAAACGACTGTCCATTTGAATAATCAGATACTAGAATAACTCACTGGTACTTATATCTAGTATGAGCTGACATCTGTACTGTATCCACAGTAAACTGACACTGCCTGATTCATAAAGACTGTGTTACTTGTAGTAATCCTAAATGTATCAAATACACTGAGTCACTTATTTTACGGTTCATTTTGTATAAAGTACGATTTGACATTTGCTTGATAATACATTTATTATGACGCTGTATGTTTACAAAGCATACTTAGCCATAGAGCAAGAATAAGGATAAATCAATAAATAAGGACAAATGTAAAGGTACAGAGTCTCTTGAACAAAGAGCTGTAGGTAGCACACCTACACTAAGCTAACAATATAATCCTATTGGTGTTTAGTAACTTTACTAACTTTATAGAACGTTACCCATGGCAAATGATAAGGCAAGTTCGATAGAAACATAAAGACAGACTTAATAAGCTAATGCATACTCAACACTGCACAGAGAAATGTACATAACCTTATCAGTCCTCATTCTACACATACACAGATAATAATCTAACAAATATTGGTTTCATAGACAATGCATGAATTTTACTCAACAAAGACTTGAAGTACATTATGGAACCAGTATCCATAAATATCTAATAGCTACTAAAATGTGGCAATTGATATGGTGAACCTACCAATTAGAACATAAAAAGGATTAACAGTTAAAGGTACAAACCTCATGGAGACAGAATTACATGATAAGAAAATACATAACAAACAACCAAAGCCCGTACATCCTCCTCTTGAAAGCATAAATCAAAAATTACTAACATTGCAACAGCAGTAAAATCTGACAAAGGAATAGCATTGTTACACTAGACTACAACATCTGAAGCCACGAACATCGCCGAACTACCAAATAATCCAAAAAATAAAAAATCAGCACAAGTAAAGAGAAGTATTACTGATTGTAATGCAATACTGATAGCCTATTGAAAGAAAACATAATGAACCCGGACACACAACAATGCTATGCACTCAACCAAAACTATGTAAACTTCAAATTCCAATCTTCCTCTTACTGAACTAAATCCCTAGTAAGGAAAATGCTATACTAATTGCTAAAAAAGTCATGTACTAAAAAAAAAAAAAAATACACAACAAGAAACTCATGTAGCCTGGCAAAAGTGGCTAAAGAGATACAAATTCCACCTAATAACAAATTTGTCTCTTTTGATATTACAAACTTATATACAAATAAACCAGTACAAGAAATTATAGAGACTATAAAGTATAATCTTTTGCAATACAGGAAAACATCTCTGAAGAAACTCACGAAATTCCTCAAAATCATTTCGAATAAAATGACAATGTAAACCCAAGCCGATGGAGTAGCCATGGGAAACAGTGTAGTTAGCATAATAGCTATTTCACTTGAAGCACCAGAAGAAAAATTTTACACATCTCAATTATCGTTATTTAATCATATCATTTACTTCCAGAATGAGATTTTCACTCTGCAGCGGAGTGTGCGCTGATATGAAACTTCCTGGCAGATTAAAACTGTGTGCCCGAGCGAGACTCGAACTCGGGACCTTTGCCTTTCGCAGGCAATTGCTCTACCATCTGAGCTACCGAAGCACAACTCACGCCCGGTACTCACAGCTTTACTTCTGCCAGTATCTCATCTCCTACCTTCCAAACTTTACAGAAGCTCTCCTGCGAAACTTGCAGAACTAGCACTCCTGAAAGAAAGGATATTGCGGAGACATGGCTTAGCCACAGCCTGGGGGATGTTTCCAGAATGATATTTTCACTCTGCAGCGGAGGAGAGCTTCTGTAAAGTTTGGAAGGTAGGAGACGAGATACTGGCAGAAGTAAAGCTGAGAGTACCGGGCGTGAGTCGTGCTTCAGTAGCTCAGATGGTAGAGCACTTGCCCGCGAAAGGCAAAGGTCCCGAGTTCGAGTCTCGCTCGGGTACACAGTTTTAATCTGCCAGGAAGTTTCATATCATTTACTATTGTAGATATGTAAATGACAACATAATGCTGATTGATGGAAATAATGTGGACGTAAATCTACCAGGCATATAACAACCTACTTCCCAAAACCAAATTTTCCATGGAAATAGAAATAGACAAATTAGTACACTACCTTGACCTCAAAATTAGCAAATACAACAACCACCACATGTTTGACATTTACAGAAAACTATTTACTAGAGATACTATGATAAACACCGATTCCTATTATCCAAAATCAAGAAAGCATGCTTACCTCCACTCAGGGATCAACACACTAATCAGTTTACCACTAGCAAAACCAGCAATACAAAAAACTTGTAATTCCCCTATATGTATCCCATAAAAATGATTGTGACCCATAGTAAGAAAATTATATAAAAAGAATGTAAAACCCGAACACAACACAATACACAACGACATACATCTTAGTAGAGAAACCTAAAGCAAGAAAAGAACTATATATGTACCTACTATTTTGTAGAACAGTTGTGAAACAAAATAAATACACTCTTCTAAACCACATTCATCCTACTGGTCTTTCATAATAATAATAATCTCATAACAAAACTAAATTCAGGCAAGACCAAAATGTCAGAATATACCATGGATGGAATATACAAAACACTTGTGACAATAGTAGTTATCTCTGTATCAGCCAAACACGACGAAATGTTTGTGTCACATCCTAAGAACACACCAGATACAGCAATGGTAATCAGTCATGCTCCTTTTTACAACTCAAAAATCCTTCATCACACAGCCAAGAAAATTGAAATTGCATTGCAAATACTGCCCAGAATACTGGATGACTCACTACAAACACAATTGATGAATTCGAGTTATATACACATACATAAGATTATTTAGACAATATATCAAATGGACATGCAGACTTTAAACATAAACATTACCTGTAAAAATTAGCATGCTGAACCAGAAAAGGAATAGCACATGTGGACAACAGTTCTCACTCAGACGAAAGGTACAATTCACACAAAAATCTAGTCAGTGAAATATAACATTACCATTGCCACACTTTGTAAACTAAATGTCAGGGAAATGTGAAATCACACTTTACACTAAGTGAACTATCAAATAACCGATAGTACATACCTTCATAATTACACATGTCATGCTGTCTTTATGGATCAGACAATGGTGACTGGTCATTGATGTAATATGGACGTCAGATTAAACTAGGCATATGTATCAATGACGTTTACTATGCTGCCGGTCTAATCGAACAAAGAATATTGACAGTTGCGTAATTTATCTTGCACAACGCACAGTTATGAGAGCATGGACTTGGGCTTCAGTTACGGCTCGGATTTCACCCAACTCTTGTAACATAACGAAATTGCTCAAGAAATCAGCTACAGAGAAGTTTTAGAAAGTACCATGGGAGTTGGATCCGGCTGCAGTGGCCAGAGGGGAGAGCCGTTAAGTTATGTCGCTTTCAAGGCAGGCTGCATGCAACAACACAGAACAGGTAAGGAGTGTACAACAGAAGGGTTTCCCTTATAGGTAGTAAGCGGCGGACTTGCAGCCTGGTCTAGGGTGCTAGTCTGGTACAATGACGGCTTTTGTTGCAGTATGAAAGACGTCATATTGAAATAGTTCATGATTCTGTAATATTCAGTGATTCACAGTACAATAAACCCGAAAACAACAGCGTGCTTTTATCACTGAGGGGCACTTATTAAGACTTTCACATTATAAATATCATAAAAGCTGAAGAGGTTAGATGAACACTTCATGCCATCTTTATAAATGAAGTATTAGATAATACCTCAGGACTTTAGTTACAATCCCTGAATTATTGTGTTTTATATCCTTTTATTAAAAAAATGTTTCAGATCATAGTATTCTCCACAGATAAACAGCAAACGAAAGCAGTTTGACAATTTTCCGGCCTGTCCATGAGTGACCATTTAACATTAGTCTCAATTATTAACAGTTTGCGAATGATAACTAAAACATATTTTAGTCAGTATTAAAACCATTCTAATTCAAAAACAGTAAATGATTCGTAAAATTTAATACCATCAGTAGATTGACCATGAAAAGACACATCAGTTGAGTATGTCAAACTTATATTTCATATGTTTGAAGGTGTATTCTGTATTCTTTGTTATTAGTATGTATGCAGTAGGTCATGTTTAGTTAATTATCCACTTTTTTATGTAAAATATCATGGCTGGTCCCTACAGAAGTGCCTGAAAATGTTCATCAGTTTGTCCATATGTTTAATCTGTAACTTTATTATTGTGCAAATGGTAGTCTATTTTACAAATTTTAATAAAAAGTGCTATTTGATGGGGGAGCGATTGTTTCTCATTCGTGTGAGCGGTAAGGTGCTCAGACTTTCTGATTTGTGATCGGGTTCTTGGAAGCAAGGTACGATTTCTCGGAGATGCAGAGTTGGGATATTCATGTCGAGATATGATAGAGGGAACGTCTCCTGTCAAGGCAGGGCAGACGGAAGACTTCGAGTGAACGTTATAGAGAGGAAAAACTGGATGTTGCAGAGACGTTATTGCATTAAAGATATCATTTTTGAGCAAGTAGCAGCCGAAACAAAACTGGCGTGCTACTAATCAGAGTGTGGAATGTCCAATCCCTTAATGAAGCAGGTAGGCTACAGAATTTAAAACGGAAAAAGGACATATGAGAGTTAGATATAGTGGGAATTAGAATGGGGATAATGCAGGACAAGGTTTAATAATGAATATATAAATGGGAACACAGATAAGCTACTGTGAACAGCATTGTGAACGTATAATTACAGCCAAGAATGACATGTAACCCACTCCCACCGCAGTAGTAGAAGTTTATATACCAACTAGCTCCGCATATGATGAAGAGATTTAAGAAATGCACGATCAGATAAAAGAAATTATTCAGATATTTAAGGGAGACGAAATTTTTAATAGTCATGGGGAAATGGAATTCGATAGTAATGAAAGGAAGAGAAGGAAAAGTCGTAAGTGAATATAGACTGGGAGAATGGAATGAAAGAGGAAGCAGCTTGGTAGAATTTTGCACAGAGCATAATTTAATCATAGCTTACACTTGGTCTAAGAACCATGAAAGAAGGCTGTATACGTGGAAGAGACGTGGAGACACTGGAAGGTTTCAGACTGATTATATAAGGGTTAGAAAGAGATTCAGGAACCACGTTTTAAATTGTAACACATTTCCAGCGGCAGATGTGGACTCTGACCACAATTTCGTGGCTAATGAACTGTAGAAACTTCAAAAAGGTAGGAATTTAAGGAGATGGGACCTGGATAAACCGAAAAAAAAGAGGTTGTAGAGAGTTTCTGAGATAGCATTAGGGAACGATTGACAAGAACAGGGGAAAGGAATATAATTGAAGAAGAATGGGTTGCGTTGAGAGATGAAATACTGAAAGCAGCAGAGGATTAAGCAGGTAAAAAGACGAGAGCTAGTAGAAATCCTTGGGTAACTAAAGAGACATTGAATTTAACTGGTGAAAAGAGAAAATATAAAAATGCAGTAAATGAAGCAAGAAAAAGGGAATACAAACATGTCAGGAACGAGATCGACAAGAAGTGCGAAACGGCTAAGCAGGAATACGTAGAGGACAAATGTAACGATGTAGAAGCATATATCACTATGGCTAAGATAGATACCGCCAACAGGAAAATTAAAAAGACCTTTGGAGAAAAGAGAAGCACCTCTATGAATATTAATAGCTCAGATGGCAAACCAGTCCTAAGGAAAATAGGGAAAGCAGTGAAGTGGAAAGAATATGTGGAGGGTCCACACAAGCGAGATATACTGGAAGGCAATGTTACGGAAAAGGAAGAGGACGTAGATGAAGATGAGATGAGAGATATGTTACTGCGTGAAGAATATAACAGAGCACTGACGGATCTATGTCGAAACTAGGCCCGGGAGTAGACAGCATTACCTTAGAACTACTGGTAGCCTTGGGAGAGCAAACCATGACGAAATTCTTCCAACTGGTGAGCAAGATGCATGAGACAGGTGAAACATCCTCAGACTTCAAGAAGAATATAACAATAGCAATCTCGAAGAAAGCAGGTGTTGACAGGTGTGAAAATTATCGAACTATCGGCTTAATAAGTCACGGCTGCAAAATACTTACACGAATTCTTTACAGACGAATGGAGAAACTGGTAGAAGCCGAACTCGGGGAAGATCAGTTTGGATTCCGTAGAAATATTGGAACACGTGAGGCAATACTGACCCTATGACTTATCTAAGAAGCTAGGTTAAAGAAAAGGTAAACCTACGTTTATATCATTTGTAGAATTAGAGAAAGCTTTTGACAATGTTGACTGGCACCCTCTATTTCAAATTATAAAGGTGGCATGGGTAAAATACAGGGAGCGAAAGGATATTTACAATTTTTACGGAAACCGGATGGCATTTATAAGAGTCGAGGGGCAGGAACGGGAAGCAGTGGTTGAGAAGGCAGTTAGGCAGGATTGTAGCCTATCCCCGAAGTTATTCAGTCTGTATACTGAGCAAGCAGTAAAGGAAATTAAAAGAAATTTTGGAGTAAGAATAAAAGTCCAGGGAGAAGAAATGACATTTTAATTCTGTCAGAAACAGCAACGGTCCTGGAAGAGCGGCTGAACGGAATGGACAGTGTCTTGAATGGAATATATAAGACGAACATCAACAGAAGCAAAACGACGATAATTGAATGTATTAGAATTAAATCAGTTGATGCGGAGAGAATTAGGTTAGGACACGAGACTCTTAAAGTTTCAGAGGAGTTTTGCTATTTTGGCAGCAAAATAACTGGTGATGGTCGAAGTAGAGAGGATATAAAATGAAGACTGGCGATGGCAAGGAAAGAGTTTCTGATGAAAAGAAATTGAAACTTCCTGGCAGATTAAAACGGTGTGCCGGACCGAGAGTCAAACTTGGGACCTTTGCCTTTCGCGCGCAAGTGCTCTACCAACTGAGCTACCCAAGAACAACTCAAGCCCCGTCCTCACAGCTTTAATTCCGCCAGTGCCTCGTCTCCTACCTTCCAAACTTCACAGGAGCTCTCCTGCGAACCTTGCAGAACTAGCACTCCTGGAAGAAAGGATATTGCGGAGACATGGCTTAGCCACAGCCTGGGGGATGTTTCAAGAATGAAATTTTCACTCTAAAGTGGAGTGTGCGCTGATATGAAACTTCCTGGCAGATTGAAACTGTGGCGGACCGAGTCTCGAACTCGGGACCTTTGCCTTTCGCGGGCAAGTGCTCTCTACCAAGACAGATAGATCACGTAACTAACGAGGAGGTACTGAATAGAAGAGGAGAGGAAAGAAATTTGTGGCACAACTTGGCTAGAAGAAGGGATCTGTTGGTAGGGCACATTTTGAGACATCAACGAATCACCAATTTAGCACTGGAGGGAAGAGCGGAATGTAAAAATCGCAGAGGGCGACCAAGAGATGAACCTAGTAAGCAGATTCAGAAGCATGTAAGTTGATGTAGTTACTTGGCGATGAAGAGGCTTTCACAGGATAGAATAGCATGTCGAGCTGCAATAAACTAGTGTTTGGACTGAAGACCACAACACAGCAGTCGACACTACTTGAGAAGTTGCTCGTAATAAATGAAATTCTGAGGCAAGTGAGACTTTAACTAAGAGAACTATTATAAACTTTAACTGTGTACTATCGTCATAAGATGTACTTCTAAGAACTTCGACGTGATTTACTTGGTGTTCTGGGATTATTTGTGCCTAGTGAAAGCATGGGACTTCGTTATTTATTGAACTAGTGGTGATTGATCGGTTTCTGTATAATATTATACAGTTCTGTTTATGAATTTCAGTTGTATATTTTTCAATATAAAGCTCAAAGCTTAATTACTGTAAGATCATCATTTCTAGATGCTCTTTCATGCCACTGGTTGAATAAACCATCATTTTATTCGCAAAAATTTGTGGTGTCACCTACATCAGTTAATTATCAACTTCTTTATTGGCATTCATCTTTATCCATATAATTTAAATTTGTGTTTATTTCAATTTCGCTTTACTTTCCATTGCCTTAGCCATATGACTAGAGGATCACAATTTCGAACTGTTACTTCAGCTGTCTCAGCTAACTGGCTTGAAAGCAGATGCGCAACGACCGACCCTACGACTACGTTGGGTCACATTTTCTGAACAAAGCCGTGCGTAGCTGAAATCCTTTAATTTTGTAGCAAATATGGTTTCTCATCAACGAATCTGATTAGAAAGTCTACCCATAATTAACTTAATCTTGTAGATTGGACAGCACGTAAGCTCCGAGTTGACAGACGAAAAGGAACATTTCAAACTGTCAGCCAGTGTGAAGACCACTTCACATGGATTACAAGTGGACTAAGCATGGATGGAGGAAGAAACTGGCAGCGTATACAGCGTATCCCAAAAGTAACAATTCATTTTCATGTAACAGTTGTATAGCATAGGGAACATACAACTATATGAGAACAGGATATATGGGCATGAGGAATGATTTAAGTTCAACGTGGCTACCCTGAATATTAACACAGTGAGACCAACCTTCCGCAGTAGCTCAGAACATGTCGCGCATTTGATAAAGTGTGATGGTATTAACTACCTCCACAATCTGATCATGCAGCTGACCGATTGTTCTGATTTTTACCTTCACTCAAGGTGCTTGATGTAAACTCCAAAAGTTACTGACGATAAGGCAGATATTTCTCCTTGTTGGTGGATCTTTTCTATATCTTTGGTGGTACAGTTCATGCAACTACACAAAAATTTTATCATCAAGGTTCCAGGAAACAATAGCTATTCTTTCATCAATAGAGAGCATCTCAAACGTCTGTGAAGGAATTAATGAAAAACGAATCGTTACGTTTGGGCCACCGTGCACTGAAAGGAACCAGCTTGCCATTCATCTTAGACAGTTTAGGAAAAGCATTGGAAACTCATATCGGACAGCTGGTCTGTGATTTAAACTGTGCTGCATCCAAATGGGAAGTTGCTTTGGAAGTAATATGCAGTTATAACATGCTTTCGCATCTGGAATGATAACTAGGATCATTTCCCGTCTCAGAAGTTTGGAAAATAGTTTAATTAGAGCAAGGATATATGGCAGTAACCAAGACTTTCTCCCTCCTTTCATAGTGTATGACGTTGATTTTGTCATGTCGAGGGGTAAACCAAGAAAGAGAATTTTGTTCCCCGCTGAATCCTTTGTATCTACTCTAGAACCAGCTCTGATAAGCGTCCAAGAACTATGGACAATCGTCAGAAATTATTTCGACGAGAAATTAAAATCCAACCTCGTTTTCAGATAAATTTTGTTTCGTTAGAAATTTTCCTTGTCTGACGTCTATCTCTTACAAAACGAAATATTACGTACACACAGAATGAGATACATCGTTCACCACATCAGACTGTCAATGTGTCTACACAGCTGTTCAGAACACAGAATGAACTAGTGGTACTGTCGCACAGGAAAGAGGGCTCTGATTGGCTCCCAAGAGCTATTTTGATCGAAGGCTGTGTTGCCGTCATGTGTTTACATGCGAAGCTTTCGGATGGAAACCTGTCATTTAGTGAGAGAGATCTTCTGCCATCCTTCCAACGCCGCACCACCACTTATTAACCATGACAAAATGCATGAGATTAGGTATTTTTTAAACGTGTTTACGAAATTATATTTGGTTGTAATCACAAGGTCTGCTAAATTTGGCCAGAGAGATTCCTAGGCTGGCAGAAGCAGCTATGTTTTGGGGATTGACACAATAACGCTTGCCACGGGGACATAAAAGAGTACACTTGCTCCAGATCGTTGCAGAGTACCGCCAAAAGAAATGTCTCCGACTTGGAAACGAGTATAAAGGTCGAGTTGGACTCCAATTGTCGTTCTCACTCATTCCTTCTAAGAGTGATAAGCATGAGCCATAGATCCATTCACTGACCGGAGGGCCATGTGAAGCTGTTTAATTTACATCACGGTTTAATTGTGCCGTTTTAACATTAACAGCCAGATAGTTGTACCCATCATGCACTTTGGAGAATCAGTTGGTGTTCGTACATGCTTTCCCGGGGTTCTTTCTTCAAATGATTAATCATTTTAGCCATCACTGGCCACATTTCTGATATACTTTTACGTTACCCATTCACGGGTCCACCCACCAGTTCTAAGGGAGTAGTTCATGATTACATCCTGTTGTCCATTTACTAACTGTTTACATGCTCAGTCCAGTCGCTAAATCATATTATTCTATGCCTTGTGATAATAAAAGAAATTGTTATAGTGATCATTAATTTCCTTTGGCAGTTAGATGAGCCTCTTCATTAATAGATCCTTGTGGTGTGTGGTTCCCATATTTTCGTGGTACGTAGGGCCACGCCTGCTAGTTTTCATTCAATAAGACGTTGTTAGTTGCGCGACACTATGTCTCTTAAATCTGCCTGATCGTATGGGGAGTTCCCCTTTCCTGTGGGTCACCTCACAACAAATCATCAGAACACTACGTTCGTTACGACGGCATACAATGCAAAATTATTAGTCAAAATCCTGACTAACTTCGGAAACTGGATGTGAAAGTTCCACTTAAAACAAATATCACGGTTAAATGAAGACGACACAAAAGGGAACTGTATCTAACAACAAGAAAGAGTAATGACCCAGAAACAGCCAAATATTATAAAAACTACATTTCTACATCAAGAAAGGTTATAAAAAAGTCCAGAAGCATGTGCATCATGTCTGAGATTAATACCGCTGACATCAAAATCAAAACATTTTGGAATATTATCACAAGGTTGACAAGGCAACCAAGAGTACAATAAGACGGCATTACCATCAAAGCGAATGGAAACTTGACAAACAACAAGCTGGAAGGCGAAAACATTTTGAATAATCATTTTTTAAATGTTGTAGACAAAATAGGATCTAAATGTTCATTAGAAGAAGCAAGGCAGTTAATGGAAGAGGCCTTACCTACACAATTTGTTACAATTGAAATTCCACCCACCTCTCCTTCTGAAATCAGGAAGATAATAAACACTCTCAAGAATAAAAGCTCACATGGAATTGATGGTTTTCCCAGCAGGATAATAAACGCTTGTTCCCACGAGATAAGTGGGATTCTTAGCCACATATGTAATAGCTCTTTGAAGTAGGGTATTTTCCCAGATAGACTGAAGTATGCCATTGTTAAACCACTGCATAAAAAAGGGGATACGCCTAATGTCAACAACTACCTACCGTCCGGTCTTTCTTCTGACTGCCTTATCCAAAATTCTTGAAAAAGTAATGTATTGTACAGTAGCTTCACACCTTCGTAAAAATAAAGTTTGAACATAATGTCAGTTTGGTTTCCAGAAAGGTTTTTCACCGGAAAATTCTATATATACTTTCTCTAATCTCTCAAAGGCTTTTGACTGTGTAAATCACGGAATACTTCTAGATAAGCTCAAGTATTGTGGTATTAATGGAACAGCGATCAAATGGTTTAAATCATACCTAACTGGAAAAGTGCACAAAGTTGAAATAAGCAGTTCACATAATACGCAAGAAACTGGTGATTTCTCAAACTGGGGAACAATCAAGAATGGGGTGCAGCAATGTTCGGTCTTGGGTCCTCTGCTGTTCTTAATTTATGTTAATGACTTGCCATTCTATATTCACGAAGATGCAAAGCTGGTACTTTTTGCTGATGATACAAGTATAGCTATCACACCCAACAGACAAGAAGCAACTGATGAAATTCTAAACAATGTTTTTCAAAAAGTCGTTAAGTGATTCGCTGCAAATGGGCTGTCATTAAACTTTGACAAAACACAGTATATACAGTTCCACACAGTAAATGGAATGACACCATTCATAAATAAATATAGACTTCGATCAGAAATCGGTAGCTAAGGTAAAATATTTAAATTTTCTAGGTGTATACATAGGTGAGGGGTTGAACTGGAAAAAACACACTGAAGATCTGCTGAAACGCTTGAATTCAGCTATTTACGCTATTAGGCTCATTGCAAATTTTGGCGATGTACATCTCAGTAAATTAGCTTACCACGCCTATTTTCATTCTCTCATTTCGTACGACATCATATTCTGGGGTAACTCATCATTGAATAAAAGAGTGTTCATTGCACAAAAGCGTGTAATCAGAATAATTCCTGCAGCTCATCCAAGTTCATCCTGTAGACACATATTTAAGGACTTATAGATCTTCACCGTAGCCTCACAATATATATATTCACTTATGAAATTTGTTATTAACAATCCGAATGAATTCAAAAGTAATAGCAGAGTACATGGCTACAACACTAGGAGAAAGGATGATATTCACTACTCAAGGTTAAATCCAACTTTGCCTCAGAAGGGGTAAATTATGCTGCCACAAAAGTCTTAGGTCACTTACCTAATAGCATCAAAAGTCTGACAGATAGCCATATAGCATTTAAAAGGAAATTAAAATAATTTCTGAATGGCAACTTCTTATACTCATTAGATGAATGTTTAGATATAGTAAGTGGGTAATTTCCCCAACCCCCACCAAAAAAAATTAAAAATATTAAGTGTCATGTAACATTTTGAGTAAAGTAATATCTTGTATAGACTTCTTTTATTATCCGACGCGTTCCACATCATTACGAAGTGTATTCATGATCTGTGGAACAAGTACTAATCTAATCCATCTTAATGACGACACAATATAGCTTATAATAGGATAATAAAGTGCAAGTATCCAGGTGTTTACAAATTTACATGAGGAGATGACAGTACACAATATGGTCAAACAGGTAGAAATTTTCGTCAGACTACAGGATATATTCATGCACGCAAAACAACAAAAAAGCTGCTGAGCTGTACTTCCTGGGCAACAACGACTTTGTTGAAAATATGGGAGAAATCCTTAGCGTTCTACAACACGAACAAAAGAGTCTATTGGAGGAAACGAAATTTTACGTAAATGTGGACAACAAACCCAGCTTAACGTTCAACAAACTGATTGATTTTAATTATAATACGTGTCTTAACAATTACAGAGATTTTATTACACGATATGGAGATCTGTCGATGCTTGTGCTGATACCTGACTAAGTTTTACCTTGGAATGTAATATTTTGAACACTGTTCAGCTCGCTACGTGTGGAACTGGATGGGTCTGTCGCGATAGAGGAGCTATGTGACTACACTGCTGGCGAAACCAAATCTGAGCAAGCACCAGTTTAGCAATAAAACGTACTTCAATATGTGCCACCTATAAAGACACCAGCCTACATAGATACACAAGAAAAAACGACACTTACCTTTTATATGGTTTTATGATTAGTTTTGTACTATATGGTGTTTATTCCACGAACCTGTTACGGTGTCGTAATAGGAGGAGAGGCGTACTCCTTCGTGGCGTGTCAAAGGTGGCGGATAGGGGAGTCCTCATCAGCGTGCTGGCGGACTTGAGCGAAATAAAATAGCTCTCGCGGAGCAAACACACATCTCATCAATCTCATTTTTCATCATCCATAATTCACCCATCACCTTTCCATATCACATCTGGAATTGTAAACCGTGACCTTGGTGAGACACTTGATCATTGATCAGCTAATCAAACAAATATGAGGAATCTTCTATTGAAAGAATACACCGGTTTGGACAGTCACGACGAGATTATCGAGACGAAGACACAATTCGGATACGGTGGAGTGTCACATAGAGGACAAAGGCGAGTCGGAGCGCCTAGTGATGCACTGAATGAACAAACAAACATGCAACATATTCCACATAATAATGTGCTATAATTTAACAAACCAGGAAGATTTTCATATTTTGCAACAGTAAATATTAATTCTTTAAGGGAAGTTGGTAATTTGAAACACTAAACAGATGTCTTACATCAACAGAACATAGTTATCACAACCCTTCAAGAGTTACGCAATACTGACCAGGATACGATCGAAACAGGAGGATATCGACTTTATAAGGGACCACTAGGAGAAGGGGTAATAGAAAATCTTCCTCAATTCTGTGTGGGTTTCTTGGTACACAATAGAATATTGGATTCCATTGAAGATTTGTCATCCAATTCCTCAAGAATGACATTGTTAACAATTAAGTTGGAAAACAAAACATACACACTGATAAATATTCATGCTCCAACTAATGTTAAAAATAGAACTGACAAGTATGGAACAGAAAAATTATGGGATGAGCTTGATCAACTAGTAAGGACTATACCGGAAACTAACATTAAAATTCTGCCTCAAGACTGTAATGCGAAGATAGGACGAGGGAAGAAATTTCGAGGTGTGGTGGGGCGATGGCCAGCACATAAACTTACAAACAACAATGGGGAACGGTTAATTGAATTTTGTACGAGAAATGGATTGGTTTTGAAGACAACCAGGTTTAAGAGAAGACCACAGAAGTTAATGGCATGGAAATGTCGTAACATCAAGCTAGGAGAGTTCCAGATATATCATGTGGCCATGGGTCAGAAATTCCAAAAGGAAATCTATAACGTTAAAGTGCTGCGTGGCGTCGATGTTGATTCAGACCACTACATTTCAATAATAAAATCAAACTGACACCTAAAAGAAAAAAACAAACCCCAAAAGTTAGATTCAAAGAGAACATACGACCCTATTTATATTATTAATAATCAGATATATTACGAGAGATCAAGAATACCTTTAAGTGACAATCTAGAAGCCATTGTCAATTGATTAAAAACCTTGGCTGAAGAAGTAGCTCCTGTACGGAAACGCAAGAAACATGTTTGGTGGAATCATGAATGTGATGTAGCGATTCAACGTAGACATAAGGCCAGGTTAAATGACCAACAAAAGGGAACTGAAAGCTCCAGGGAGGAATTAATAAATGCTAGACGATCAACCGCCAAAGAAATTAGAAGGGCCAAAAGGCAATTTCATAAGGACTCGCTGAAATCTGTCGAGGATGCCTTCAATCGCCACAAGGCAAGAGATTACTATCAGACATTCAAACAGTATCAGTCGAAATACACTCCACCTACTCTTATGATGAAGGATACAAACGAAAAGGTAGTACATAACAATTATGACAATTCAATGATACTGGCCAAATATTTCAAACAATTACTAAGTAGCGCGGAACGTGAACATCATTTGGAATTTGACCCCTACCCAAGAAAGAAAACGCACTTAGAAAAAGTTATACCACCACAGCCAGATGAAGTACAAGCAGCGATTAACTCACTTCGGAATTATAAAGCAGCAGCTGTGAACCAACTAGTGGCACAACTTTGGAAATATGCAAATGTATGAATTATTCTGAACTTACACAAACATCTTACTGACATTTGGAGTACTGAGAAGTTACCAGAGGAATGGAATATTGCAATAATCCATCCACTACACAAAACAAGGAGAAAGACTGGATCCAAATAATTATAGGTTTTTTTCCCAAGGTTCTGTATTTGAGAATTCATGAACAGCTTGATGGTGAATTAGGCGAATATCAAGGAGGCTTTCGTCCAGGACGAAGCTGTCTTAATCAAATTATTAGTCTCAAATGGATGATGAAACATCAAATGGTCAGGGAGAAGAAAGTAGTGATCACGTTTGTCGATTTTAAAAAAGCCTTCGATAGTATCCATCGTGAATCTCTACTGTCAATTCTTAAAGAATTTGGTTTACATCAGAAACTTGTCAACCTCGTGGCAGTAACCCCTCGAAATACTAAAGCTAGAGTAAGGTTCAGAAATTCATACTGGCCTTCGACAAGGCGTTGGATTGTCTCCATTATTTTTCAATTTTATGCTGGAGAAAATCATGCGTGAATGGAACAAGATGTGCCCACCATCTGTTAAGATTGGAAGAAAGATTCAACTGAACTGTCTTGCATTTGCAGATGATTTGGCGCTGTTGGCAAACAATATTGATGAAGCAACCGTTCAGATAGAACAACTAGAACGATTAGCGGCAAAGGTAGGATTGCAAATTTCGTTTCAGAAAACAGAAATGATGCCCAGTCTCCCAGTTGACACATCCCATATCATACTCCATAATAATCAAATATTAAGGCAGTAAAAAAGTTTAAATATCTTGGTGAGATTATTCCCTGGAATGTTAATGATAGAGCATCAATAGATAGTAAAACATTATAACTTCAGCGAGCTCAGAGAACCACGTGGCCAAGCTACAAAAAATGATCTCTCACAATAAATGCTAAATTTCGAGATTACTCCTCCGTCGTTAAACCGGAAGCAACATATGCAAGTGAAACACTATTCAGACTAAATGCTAAAGCAACAACTTACAAATTGCAGAAAGTTGATAGAAGAATACACCGAATAATTATCAGTAACAAATACCAAGTTAATGGCCAGTGGAACTTTTGCCCGATTCAGAAGTGTATAAAGAAAGTGAATCCATTACTGATACAATGCGGACAAGAAGGATTGCATTTTTCGGCCATTATCTCGCCTACCAAATACTAAAATCCTGAAGCAGCTTTTTGACTACTTCTGGAACTGTAAAACCAAAAACATCTAGTTTAAAGAAGTACAAAGTGATCTGGCTGAACTGAACATCGCCACACACCAAATTCAACAAAGACAAGAGAAACTGCTTCTGAAGAACAAATACACACAGTTCGCATTCAAACCACCAGAAAGGAAGAAGTATGTCATATCTGCAGAAGAACGAGCAGCCAGATCACAGCGAATGAAGAAGTTTTGGGAAACAAAGATTGCTGACTGCTATGACTTAAACTTAATTATTGTAAACTCTGCCGTATTATGTTTGATTTTAGTACTCCAATATGGGCGTAAACTATGTAAATAAATAAATAAATATGGTGTTAATAAGTCTGTTTAAAATTTTAGTGAAGGTAGGTAATTATGATAACCAGACTTCGGCACCGTAAAATGGTAGCCTTATTTTTATAAAATTCTTATATTTTAATACATTTTATTCGTATTTTTTCCTCTGTAATAAATCGTACCGTTAACATAAATACTCACTTCACTCTTTAGACAGTAAAGCCAGAGTCTGACATACGATCACATAAAATCACGTTTTGGGTGATGACCTTTCCGTTGTAACGGAGAGCAGTATCTGACGCCAGGTGTGGCAACCGTTCTGCTCTGTTTTAGGTAACCCAGTACATTTACTTAGAAGTGTGTTTCACTTATTACCACAACTAGAAGACAGATAATGATTAGTGGTTTTGTTCGTTTTTAGTCTTGTCTTAGAGCTGCAGACTGACTAACTCAAAGAAAACCGACTTTCACGACTAAAACAAATGTTCATATACTCAGTTCTCTACGCATAATTATTAACTGTGGTCTGAATTTTGATGTATCTTTGATTAAATCAACTTCGTTTAAGTCCTTATGAATTACTGCTAGCCAGTTGTTTCGGTCTCTCATCGATAAACCAATGTTAACAGCTTTAGTTGTGAAACTTTTTCCTTCAGTATAAGCAAATGACCACAAAATGGTGGTCTCCATTATCTGCCTATATCCGTAGTTGCTTCCATAACTTTACAGATATCTTTAACTTTCTCTTAATTTAGATTCGATTTTTAATTTTATATCTACCATGCCCTTCGGAATTATTGGTATGAATTCCGCCATCAATAATCATCATTTCTGACTGAGAAGTGTTTCTGTTTTGGCAAAAGGATTAAAATGAATTTTTTAATATGATTTTTTTCTCTGGTCCATATATGTCTGCTATTTGTAGTTACGCACCAACAATGTGACGCTGCACTCGGGCGCCCGACTCATGTTTCGTAAGAGGGCGACTCAGATCCTCCTCTGACCACCCAGATGTAGACCGTGATTTTCCTAAACAGCCGAAGGCAAATGCAGGATTGCTTTCTTTGAAATGGACATGGCCTACTTCCATGCCCAGTCTGAGGTTGTACCCCATCTCTAAGGACCCCGGTGTCGATGCGACGTTAAAAGCTAATCTTTTTTGTCCTTTTCCAATTCTAGTTTGTTCCTGCTTCTCGATTCAGCCCACGCAGTTCAAAAGTATCATTTAAAAATTTATTCTATTTCCATTTTCAAATTAAAAGTTGATAGTCGGACAACAATCTGGTTGCAACCATGTCCTGCATCTTCCCGTATGAAATCTGGAGCACACTCCTTGCTGCTATTTTATGAAGTTCCTCTGGTAAGTGGATTCCTTCCTATTACTCGAGAGAACTGCAGTGTTCTTTGACACATCTACCAACTCTTGTTTTTGCCATGTTATAATCATTTTCTCCATTTTATCTTTCGACAGTACCTCAAAGTGAACATAATCGTTGCAGTAGTACTAGAGCCATATATTGGCTGTCTTTCTTTCTGCACGTAATATTCAACTTTAAAAGACGGCAATAAAAGTCAGTAATAAGTAAAATCGAATCATTTAACTTGTTTGTTACCAAGTTAGACAGTCAATCGTGTTCCACATATGTAAACACTTTGTTAAACATGCAGGTTTAAATCGAGTGCTCCAGCAAGCATTCTCAGTGCATAAACGCCCCACGTTTTAGCTGTCGAAGTGAGTATTACTCAAGACACAATACAGTTGCATCCATCACTGAAACTGAGGAGCCGAACTCTAGTGTGGTGGGAAATGAAATGATCACATGACATTGTTGGCAGGGAGTTCAGACGCCAAGTGCGTCTTACTTCATTCGACGCCACATTGGGCGACTTGCGCCGCAGATGAGGAGGAAATGATGATGAGGACAACACAACACCCAGTCCCCGAGTAGAGAATAGAGAAAGTCTCCGACCCTGCCGTGAATCGAACCTAGGCCCGTTTGCATGGGGGGGGGGGGGGGGGGGGGGAGCGAGCGCGTTACCACCCAGCTAAGCAGGCGGACAGTGTAGTGGGTAGCAGTTAGTGATGGAAAATTGAATTTCGTTATGAAACAGACGAGTCATGCTGGAACAAGTACGAAGCTTGTTGCAAATTACAGGATCCTAGTTTTGCTCGTGGAAGAGGATGAGGAAGACAATGACAGACCTGCAGTAACCACGTAGGGGAACTCTTTTACTTTCGTCCTATCATATCAAGGGCCTTATTCAGAATTCCACAACCATGAACACTTCAACGTCCCCTGACAGACTATACGCGCCTTAGATGTTTAATATAAAACGTGTTTACCAAATCGTATTTACTCCGGTTACATATTTTTCTCTATAGACTGGCAGGTATAGTCGCGTGCATTATCACGCCGCTTCCGAGAATCGGGGGGGGGGGGGGGGGGGGGGGCAAGTTGGTCCCGGATAGAGTCTGCTCGGCGAAATAACTACGAGGGCCGGTGTGCCGGCCAGCTAGAGTAAGGTTTTTAGGCGGTTTCCCACATCCGACTCGGTGAATGCTGTGTTGGTACCCACGTCTGGTCTCACTTACACTTTCCCACACTTTCACACAGGACGACACTAGACGCAGACAGATAGGGTACACAAATACTGTCTTGAGAGGGTAGGGGGCGGCTATACGAAGAGGAACCGGCCATCCGCCTATCAATTACGGAGCCAAATCAAGTTTAGCAGGTCGGCCCCGTGAAGATTCAAGATAATGGAAAAGAAGAAGAAGACGTGTTTCTGTGTGGTATCTCTTAGTTACAGAATTTTGAATGTTGAGTCCATTATTTGCACTGTTAACGAATCTGAGAGTCTCTATTTAAAATCGAAAAACTGTTTTAAGGTGCAGTGCACTGAGCAACTGCTTGATTATTTGCATAAAAGTCGCATTGCTCCTCTGCGGTCAGTAATTCATCGCCTCGGTGTAACAGCGATTAATGCGTTAGAAAGTGGGTGAGTAGGTTGAGTACGAAACCGTTGATACGATAATGTGAGTGAGAGCACGTAATTTAGTCCTGCTACCATTATATGTGCGAAATTTGATCAAAATTGATTTCCAACGTGATAAGACGACGTAATCGCAGTGCGCTCTTCTAAGGTAAGTTTCTGAATCGTTTGCTCAGCGTTAGAGTGATTTTAGAATGTGTGTATTCTGTTGTGACTACAACTTTGGAGCTAAGTGATTGTCTGGAACAATTAAATTATATCCTCTTAACAAATAAAATACATTGCCTGACAAAAAAAGGAAGCATCCCGAAAACATGATCGTATGTCAGTGCTACTTCGTACAAGGACACATACGTACATTGTAACGTCCCCTTAGAAAAATTATACATGACTGTGCTTAAACTGACACACAATATTTTTAGCGCAACGCAATCTGACTTTCAATAATCCTTACAAAAGAATGGCCCTGACTACCATTAACCTATACCTTTCACAAATCACTTACCTCACAAAAATCTTCGTTACTCGAACTACTGCAATACAGCGAGCGCCACTACTGCCAGCTAAATAAAAGATTCAAACTACTGAAGGCACTAACTACTGATAAGCATAGTTAGCAAATGAAAGATTTTGATAGAAAACAAACAATGTACTTACCTTAATAGTGTTCGAAAGTCAAAATATATGTAGCAGTTCATGGCATCCAATCTTACAAATTTACTGTCTCTGATGGTCACACGTCCAGATCATCCGCTCTCAAAACTCCGCCATCTCACTCCCCACATCCACCACTGCTGGCGGCTCACCTCCAACTGCGCAACGCTACGCGCTATTAACAGCCAAGAGCCCAACACTACAATAGCAAACAACAATGCCACCCAGCCCTAGACTGCACACAGCACAGCCAGTGATTTTCATACAGAGCGCTACGTGGCGTTACCAACATAAAAACCTAAACAGCCTACTTACAACATATGTACGTGAGCCGTGCGTGGCTCGTGTTCGTGCCATATCTCATTTGACATCCTGTTTTTACTGTACTGCCACCTCGTTGTGTTAATTTCATTACTGGTGTCACTGAGTTGCCGCCTTGCCTGTCCGTGACCGGCAGCAGTGGCGCTTATCGATATAAGCCCTGGCGTACTATCTTTGCTGACTGCTATTACTTCGCGGTTGTCGTGTGTTCGGATCTGCCAGTGAGTTGGGAGGTGCTAGCAGTGCAGTTCGGACCTGGCAGTGTTTGACTTAGGACGCAGCAAAAGTTCAGTCGGGGCGCGGCTGCAGTGAGGGCCGGACAGCCATGAATCGCCAGACGGTTGCCGATACACATCACTCGAGTGCGGAACACCTTGGTTGGTCGTCGGTTGGTCGTCTTGTCGGACGAGGTGTGTGTTGGTCGGTGATCGCTTACTGGTTGCCTGTGTGTGCCGACTCGTAATTCGTCCTTGTTATTCCACAGTCGCTGCCTGCTGTCTCCGTGCTGATGGGTGGAGTTGGCTGGTTTGTGTGGAGCAGCGAGGAAATCTCCGCGGTGTGTAGTTTTGCCGGACCCATTGGCAACCTCTACGCAGTGTCGGAGTGTGTAGGGCTGTTCCCATTGCTACGAGGTCCGCGGCTCAACGACCCTGGACACGAAGTTGAGTTTGGATTTAATTCATCAGAAAGTCAAGACTGTTCACATTGTGCCGTCTGGTTCTCGTTGTTGGCAGTTGGGACATTCCCGCGAGCAACAATATGTGTGTTCGAGTTGGCAAAGGTTTAGCTACCATCCGGTGGAGTCTAACTGTATTTGGTTATTTACAATTGAAGTGCACCAGCGGAATTTTCTGCCTTGTCGTCGTTAACGTTCCGGTTACCTGTCCTGGCCGTTGGCGTAAATTCAGGCAGTGTCCTTTCCTCACTGTGTTGTCCCTGTCCAGCATGGTGTGTAGTTTGACAGTTTAATGTGTGCTTGGTTGTGGGCGTCCATGCCTTTTACGTTTTGCATTGAACTCCCGGTTGTGTGCTGGTCGAGTGGAGCGCAAGTCTGTTGGTTGGGCTGACTGCCTGTCCCACCTAAGTGAACGTTAGTATTTCAAGTGCTGGCCGACCCCCGAAACTGCTGAGAGCCGTTAGCTGCATTGTCTTTTATTATTTTCTGCTGTGTGTATTTGTATGGCGCACAGCCAATGGTTTTGAATTAAAGTTGAACTGTTTTTAGTGGTGTTTTAAGCCATGGGCCTTCAGCCATTTTAAAATTAAAGTTCCTTGCTTGTCAAGTGTTAGATTGTTTGGAGCCTTCAGCCTAACTTAAGGCTTTGTTGTTTAAATTTATTTTACCTTGAGTTTTAAGCCATGGGCATTCAGCCGTTTTTAAATGAAGGATCTTTGTCTTTCGAGCATCAGACCGTTTGGGGCCTTAGCGTAATTGAAGATAAGTCCTTCTGCCTTGTGTTTTTTTAAATTTAATTTTACCTTGAGTCTTAAATCATCGGCCTTCAGCCATCTTTAAATAAGGTTGTTGCTTTTCAAGTGTTAGATTTTTGGGCATTCAGCTAAATTATAGAAATTACTTAACATGAGGCCTTCTGCCTCCTAAATGTTCTTTCTGGCCTCTAAATTTTGAGTTAATGCCTTTTAACCGTTTTTTAAAATTAAAGTGGTTGTGTCCTAGGGGCATAAGATAATGTTGTATAGTCATCCGATAACTAAGTGCAAGTATTTCTACTGTAATGTTTGGTCAAATAAATAAAGTTATATGTGTACGAATGTAACTGACAGCCCATAATTTTGGCCCCTTTCCACAATTCCAGCTACATGTCCTGTCCTGCGAGTTTAGCAGGACGTTTCAGTACGTACGCAAGTACATATGTAAATGATTTGCGTTGCAGTTCTTTGTGCGAAGTGGAACGGTTGCCACAGTGCACTATCTTTATTCGTGTTTAGTGTTGTTACCAGGCATGGTAGGGTACATAAGAGAGGCGAACAGCGTCAGATGTTGAGTGAACACTGTGAAGAAGACGGAGATGCTACCTGGTCATGTATGACTGCTTTATCAACACCTGACAGAGTATGAAATATGGCTCGCTGTGGTTCACCACGTGGCCAGCTGGTAGGACAGTGTAATATCCAGATTCGTGGAGCATTCCCATGTGGAAATGGTTTAATGATCGACTGCATAGGAACGTAAGGTCAGGCATACTCGTCCTCAAGGTTCCCATCCACAACGTTGATTGGTTGGTTGATTAGTTGGCTTGGTGGAGGAGACCAAACAGAGAGGTCATCGGTCCCATCGAGTTAGGGAAGGATGGGGAATGAAGTCGGCCGTGCCATTTCAGTGGAACCATACCGGCATTTTCCTCAAGTGATTTTGGGGAGTCACGGAAAATTTAAATCAGGAAGTCGGGACGCGGTTTTGAACCGTCGTCCAGCGTGGTAACCACTGCGCCACCTCGCTCGGTCCACCACGTCTGACCAACACAAGGGGAGGACGCCGTACAGTGCACCAAGCGCACCGTAATCACTTCACACCTGTCATCCGATCACAAGTAATGGACTCCTTGAAACGTTCATCATCATCCTGCACCACTGATGGAACGCTAGCAACAGCGTAACTAAGGAATTACCGTCCCACACATAGGCTGCCGTTAACACCACAACAACAACGGCTGTGGTAGGAGTTACATACACTACTGGCCATTAAAATTGCTAAACCAAGAAGAAATGCAGATGATAAACGGGTATTCATTCGACAAATATATTATACTATAACTGACATGTGATTACATTTTCACGCAATTTGTGTGCATAGATCCTGAGAAATTAGTACCCAGAACAACCACCTAGCCGTAATAAAGGCCTTGATAGGCCTGGGCATTGAGTCAAACAGAGCTTGGATGGCGTATACATGTACAGCTGCCCACGCAGCTTCCACACGATACCACAGTTCGTCAAGAGTAGTGACTGTCGCAATGTGACGAGCCAGTTGCTCATCCACCATTGACCAGACGTTTTCGGTTGGTGAGAGATCTGGAGAATGTGCTGGCCAGGGCAGCAGTCGAACATTTTCTGTATCCCGAAAGGCCCGTACCGGACCTGAAACATGCGGTCGTGCATTATCCTGCTGAAATGTAGGGTTTCGCAGAGATCGAATGAATGGTAGAGCCACGGGTCGTAACACATCTGAAATGTAACGTCCACAGTTCAAAGTGCCGTCAATGCGAACAAGAGGTGACCGAGACGTGTAACCAATGGCACCCCATACCATCACGCCGGGTGATACGCTAGTATGGCGATGAGGAATACACGCTTCCAATGTGCGTTCACCGCGATGTCGCCAAACACGGATGCGACCATCATGATGCTGTAAACAGAACCGGGATTCATCCGAAAAAATGACGTTTTGCCATTCGTGCACCCAGGTTCGTCGTCGAGTACACAATCGTAGGCTCTCCTGTCTGTGGTGCAGCGTAAAGGGTAACCGCAGCCATGGTCTCCGAGCTGATAGTCCACGCTGCTGCAAACGTCATCGGAACTGTTCGTGCAGATGGTTGTTGTCTTGCAAACGTCCCCATCTGTTGACTCAGGGATCGAGATGTGGGTGCACGATCCGTTAGAGCCATGCTGATAAGATGCCTGTCATCTCGACTGCTACTAATACGAGGCCGTTGGGATCCAGCACGGCGTTCCGTATTACCCTCCTGAACCCACCGACTCCATATTCTGCTAACAGTCATTGGATCTCGACCAACGAGAGCAGCAGTGTCGCGATACGATAAACCGCAATCGCGATAGGCTACTATCCGACCTTTAATAAAGTCGGAAACGTGATGGTACGCATTTCTCCTCCTTACACGAGGCATCACAACAACGATTCACCAGGCAACGCCGGTCAGCTCCAGTTTGTGTATGAGAAATCGGTTGGAAACTTCCCTCATGTCAGCACGTTGTAGGTGTCGCCACCGACGCCAACCTTGTGTGAATGCTCCGAAAAGCTAATCATTTGCATATCACAGCATCTTCTTCCTGTCGGTTAAATTTCGCGTCTGTACCACGTCATATTTGTGGTGTAGCAATTTTAATGCCCAGTACAGTAGTCAGAGAAGCATGAATTGATGATGAATGGGTTCGCATGGTATTCAGTAATGAGTCGGAGAGACCATTGTCTGCGAGTACGACGTGATGGTGACGTGGGTATTCTTCCAACGTTGGGATGTTACTTCTGGCTTCATGTTATGGGCAGCCATGGGGTATGGTTTCAAATAAAGGCTGGGTGTTCCTGAGTGAGCTCTGACAGCATAACGGTACGTCACGGACTTCCTATGTCTTCATATGTTACTCCTCAGGCAACAGTATCCTGCTGCCATACTTCTAAAGGACAATGCTCGTCGACATATGCCACGTGTCTCGATGAACTGTCTCGTGATGCTGAGGTACTCCCGTGGTCACCAAGATCCCCAGATCTGTCTCCTAAACAACCATTTCGGACGTTAACCCCGTCCCTGAGCGAGTATCCAGGATATCTAGGACCAGTTACCAGAGTAGTCGGTCAGCTTTCCTCAGGAGAGGTTACAATGACATAAGAAACCCCTCCTAACTGAATACATGGAGGCCTGTGGCGTGGGTGGGGTTGGGGGAGGAGTGTATGTATGAGACCACTTATTAGTGAGCCCATATTGCCAAGACCTGCTTCAATTTAACTCGACTCTGTAGCCACTGAAATAGCATCACTTACACTCTCAACCTCCCAAGTTTCACATCATTTGCTCTTCCTCTTGCTGGTGCTTCACTTTTTGTTAGGCAATGTAGCAACCTTAGCCATACCCACAGCCGCAGTCGAAGTGCATATGCTGGCGAGAGTGTACATACAGGAATGTTGTTGCTATGGAAATTAATTAATTACTAATGGAGGTAGTGACGATGTATTCCGTAGCTACATCATTATATATCAGAGCGTAGAGGGCAACGATCGTAAGTTTCTTGTTTTTATAGACGATTTGCCGTACGCCCTGTTCGTCTTTTTGGCGGAAGAATGACAACAGATAAGCCATCGACGCTAGACAGAGCCTGAAACACAGCACTTTCGCCATCTTGTTTCCACGACCGTCATTATTCACGCCCCGCGTCGCTTGTAATTGCAGGTTTCTTGCTGACGGCGGCAAGAATCTATTACCTAAAACGTCACGCTGAAACTACATAATTATGATGATGAGGACTGTATTTTCATGGTGCGACCGTTCTGCTTCTAAAAGCGGCTGTTGCAAGAATGAAGGACTGCAGTATTGCCCTTTCACGAAATATAGAACAATACAACACAGGCTTTCATCAAGGACGAAACTAAGTGAATTCCAGAAAGATTCATGAGATTCCAAAAGACCATATCTTCTACATGAATGAGGAGAGCGTAAGGTGAATTTTAAATCACGCTGAAACTAAAGGTTTACGTTAGAGTCAGTTCTCTGGTTGTCAGTATGGGTCTCGCTGGGGCAGTTTAGCGCAATCGCTTGTTCATTCATTGCGATAAGTGAGATGAAGGCAACACAGCCAGCAGAAGGCGTCTTGTCTTACGTTCTCCACTTCGTCAGTTGCATTTCAATTAAAACTGTGAGGCATCATTTTTGTGGAGAGTGGGGGCGTGAGACACGTCGGCTTCTTCAGCGTCCTTTTGCACCATTGGCCTCCAAGATCTCTTATTCACGACATACGTTCTTCTTTTTTCAGAGTGTGCTTGTGAGAAACACGTCCCAAGCTTTTGCGAACAAATCTAAAGAGTCGCTTTAGATCTATTCTCAAAAGTTTGGGACGTGTTTGACTCGTCTTCATGTTTGGCGGAGTTCGGTGAAGGTCACATAGAATATTCCTGAATGGTAATTGAGAACTTTGATTCTAAAGATAACTGTGAAAAGTACCCCAAGGCTGTTAGTGCGTGTATGTAAAAGATGTATCCTCATAAAACTGGATGGTCCTTTCGGAAATAAAACTTTGCTGTATTTTGCATAATTTTAAATTGACCCCAAGTTTATATCTTGATTCATTGTTGTAAAATCACATGAATCTTTCCGAAACGCAGAGTACTTTAAAGTTTTTTTCCAAATACAAAGTACTTTTGTGATTTTGTAATATTTCCCGGCGCAATAACTTGTGATAGTCTTTTCGCTTTATTTGGTAGCTAACAGTCACTTGCATACCCGAGCAGATTATCATCAAATATTTTTCTTCACCTTTTTACCCGAACTTTAGGTAGCTACATGTGTCAGTTTATTTCTTAAAGTATGTCACCTCTGATAAGCATCTAACAATAAAGCATGTTGTCTTTTTAGAACACTGGTAGCCTCTTCTTTACCATAGTAGTCTCTTGTTTTCCACGTGTACTCAGTGCTGTTTTCACTGTACCTTTCACCGCTTCTCTATTACTATGCTTCCTCAGTTTGCAGCAGCATAGCGAATGGACATCAGTAACATAAAAATCAAATCATATGCACGTAACAATAAAATTATGCTAATGAGGTTCCGAAGAATTCTCTAGTGTAAGCTCTAATTTATTAAATTACAATCTGACAACGATATCACAGAAATCGTAGGCGGAAACGAACATGACATATGCTGTCATCCGAAATTCGTCTACTTCTGTACGTCGATTTCCAAAAGTCGTACCAAAACTTACCATATTTTTTATTCCTAATCATCTAAACAAGTTTTCCATCTAGGATGTGTATAATATACGAGGGCGTCGCGACAGAAGGTGTTGACAGCTTTAAGCTATTGGGCTCAAAGCTTCCTTATATACAAATAACCTTATAGATCGGGCACCCACAGCTAAAGAACTTTTACATAATCTGAAGCACACGTATGACAGGATGAAAACATAGTCAAAATCTGCGAGAGAAACAAAGAATTAAAACGACACACAGTCCGTGGGAGGAGTCAACATCCTGAAATATGTTGGTAGGCGCCAAATAGAACTGCATGTTACAGCGCTAACCACACACTGAATACGGAATATTCAGCGTGGGCTATTGCTGTAACGTGCAGTACTAGTTGACGCCTGCCACTATACACTGAAGAGCCAAAGAAACTGATGCATGTGCGTAATATCGTGTAGGACCCCGGCGAGCACGCAGAAGTGCCACAACACGACGTGGCATGGCTTCCACTACCGTCTGAAGTAGTGCTACAGGGAACTGAAACCATGAATAATGAAAGGCTGTCCATAAATCCGTAAGAGTACGACGGGTGGAGACCTCTTCTGAACAGCACGTTGCAAGGCATTCCAGATATGCTCAATGATGTACGCGTCTGGGGAGCTTAGCAGCCAGCGGAAGTGTTGAAACTCAGAAGAGTGTGAAATTACAATTAAATCACTAAGCTTAGCTGCATACACCGAAGTGGCCGTGCGGTTAAAGGCGCTGCAGTCTGGAACCGCAAGACCGCTACGGTCGCAGGTTCGAATCCTGCCTCGGGCATGGGTGTTTGTGATGTCCTTAGGTTATTTAGGTTTAAGTAGTTCTAAGTTCTAGGGGACTAATGACCTCAGCAGTTGAGTCCCATAGTGCTCAGAGCCATTTGAACCATTTTAGCTGCATACAGGCGTTGATATACGTCAACGGGGACAGGTGAAAATGTGTGGCCCGTCCGGGACCCCGGGATCTTCTGCTTACATGGCAGACGCTCTATCCATCTGAGCCACCGATGACACACATGAATACCGCGACTGCAGAGACTTATCTCTGGCACGCCTCCCGTGAGGCCCACATTCCCAACTATATTCATAGTGCCCCTGCCCATTATATTCATTACTCGCGGCACACATTTTCACCTGTCGCCATTGACGTATATCAACGCCAGTATGCAGTTAAGCGTAGTACTTTAATTGTAATTTCATTCTAAAACAATGGGCTGCAAGGTCACCGATGGTACGTTCATAAATATAGATATATCAGAAGAGTGTGCCTGGAGCCACTCTGTAGCAGTTCTGGACGTGTGGGGTGTCTCATTGTCGTGCTGGAATTGCCCGAGTCCGTCGGAATCCACAATAGACACGAATGTATGCAGGTGATCAGACAGGATGCTTAACGTACGAGTCACCTGTCAGAGTCGTATCTAGACGTATCAGGGGTCCCATATCACTCATACTGCACACACACCACACCATTATAGAGCCTCCACCAGCTTGAACAGTCTCCTGCAGACATGCAGGATCCATGTATTCGTGAGGTTGTCTCCATACCCGTACAAGTCCATCCGCTCGATTGAAACGAGACTCGCCCGACCGAGCAACATGTTTCCAGTCATCAAGAGTTCAATGTCGGTGTTGACGAGCCCAGCTTAGGGGTAAAGAATTTGGAAATTTGTGGTAAGGTTAATGGGACCAAACTGCTGAGGTGATCGGTCCCTAGACTTACACACTACTTAATCTAACTCAAGCTAACTTACACTAAGGACAACACACACATCCATGTGCGAGGGAGGACTCGAACCTCCTACGGGGGGAGCCGCGCGAATCGTGACAAAGTGGCTAAGACCGCGCGGCTACCCCGCTCGGTAAAGCTTTGTGCCTTGCAGCCATCAAGGATACACGGATGGGCCTTCGGCTCCGAAATCCAAAATCTATGATGTTTCGTTGAATGGTGCGCACGCTGGCACTGGTTGACGACGTAGCATTGAAATCTGCAGCAGTATGCAGAAGGGTTGCACTTCTGTCACGTTGAACTTCCATTATCGGTCGTCGTTGGTCCCATTCTTGCAGAATCTTTTACCGGCCACAACGATGTTTGAGATTTGCTGGTTTACCGGATTCCTGATATTCACGATACTCTCGTGATATGATCGCACTGGAAAATCCCCACTTCACCGCTAGCCCGGAAATGCTGTGTCCCACCGTTCGTGCGGCGACTATAACACCACTTAAATTGAAACTCACTTACAACTTGATAAACTGCCACAGTAGCAACAGTAACTCACTTGACAACTGAGCCAGATACTAGTTATCTTCTACAGGCGTTGCCGACCGCAGTGCCGTATTCTGCCACTTTACATATCTCTGTATTTGAATTCACATGCTTGTACCACTTTCTTTGGCGATTCAGTGTATTTTGGTATCTTTTGACAACTCCCAGAGACTGAATGTCTTTTTAATTCTTTGTTTCCCCTGCGGACTTTGACGACAGTTTCATCCTGTCATAGTGGACTGTTATGTGCTGTCAGAACTCTGCATGGTTCGTATCGGGTGTCCATCTGCCGTTTCATCCAAGGTTTTACCGAGGAGTGATATGTTTTTATGCGCACTTGCACCTTGGAAGTCGTGGGACATCATATAATACTCTTATATGACCTGAATATATTCCTCCACGGTATGAAAGCGGTCGTCATACAGCAAAAACACAGTAAACAGCTATTGCGGATTTGAATTGCCACTCAGTTTAATATAGACTGTTTTACCGTCTCCGATTTTAAACTGTTTGATTGTCCTGCACATTATGTACTTCATTATGCATTTAATGTAGATGGGTATAGCATACACTGATGAAACTCCTAAACAACTAATTATCTAAAATGTTGAAATATGGCGTCCTTAGCCGGCCGGAGTGGTCGAGCGGTTCTAGGCGCTACAGTCTGGAACCGCGAGACCGCTACGGTCGCAGGTTGGAATCCTGCCTGGGGCATGGATGCGAGTGATGTCCTTAGGTTAGTTAGGTTTAAGTAGTTCCAAGTTCTAGGGGACCTCAGAAGTCCCATAGTTCTCAGAGCCATTTTTAATAGCGTCCTTAGATGCCATAACAAGCAAGAAAGCATCGCATATTTTCATTCCAGAATGTCAATATCATAATTTAGAGTTATTGGTCAAATCTCGCAAAATTTTACACAGTCGGTGTGGGGGTATATGCCAACTATTTCCTTACTCTGTAAATGTAAAAGTGTTTCCTCTTAATAGTGAGCTTCCAGGTATTCAGCTGAGCTATTGTTTCCACTTTCTGCACAAATTTTCGACGAGCGACCCATCCGTCTTTTTCAGGTGCTGCGAGTTTTGCCGTTGTGTGTAGTCATTGCCTGGACTCCAACCAGTCCGAAGGAGACGGCTGCGTCGGCCGTCGAAATATTCTGCACAAATTCTGAACGACTCGCCCGAACACCCGAAAGCTCAATGTCAGTCAATCACGCCAAGAAAACCTGAGAGATCGTAGTTTCTCTCTTTCTGCCTGCTTCACTTTCTTGATGACCACTTCGCTAAGAATCCGTCGTGTAATATGAAACATTTAGAAGTAACGCTACGGCACGTTATGAAGTGGAATAGTCCCATGAAGAAGGGCAAAGGAAAGATTTACTGGACCTGCAAACGCTTTCGTGCTCCATATTCTTTTGCGAGAGACTGTGGATGCTGCCTGAGCAGTTCCTATCTTCCCACAACATTCTACAATTAGTGGCTAAAATAGTTCATTACAGCACTCGACAGCAACGAAGGATTAAAAGTTTCGTCATAATGTTTGTGCTACAAGCAGCTGCCTGATCATAAACAGCAGCTAATATGACGTACACACAGTGCCTGGTCCACCCACCCTGGCATTCACAGCATGACGTCCGCGTTGCAGTTCCCGAGTTTCCGTTCTGTGTGAGGGAGAGAAACAATGGCCCGCAACAGCACAAAGAGCCACTTCCTGCCCGCACGTAGGGCACGGGCACAGTAGGGAACCACTGGAGTCGCGTTAGAGAGGCGACCCACTACGCTCCATTAGGACAGTTGAAAGTTAAGCGTCACCTTGGTAACTACTACAGCTAAATTATTTCATGAGTTGTTAACTCGTAGTTTCACTGAAAAGTTGCATTTCTTACTAAGCTCTCGATATCTGCAAACATAGTTGTCTTTGGCACACGTGTTAAGTGGGCGCAAGGACTCTCTTGAGTTCTGATCCCACGATCCAATCAGATTTCAGGCAGCGTGGTGGCGAACTGTGGAACGGCAGGTTTGAGAGAGATAATAGCGTGTACAGCCTAGTCTAGTCGCGCGATCCTGTTTCTTGAGTCGGTCGCTGAATGGGGCACTACGTCTATTTTTTTATTTTTTTTTTTTTTAAAAAAAAAGAAAAGACCATATAGCTGAGCAAAGGGTGAACACTTTTCCCATCTGACTTCATTAGTTGCTCACGGATACTGCGTTGATAAAACGTAAATCTTTTTTGTGGTTCGTACTACAAGATTTACCGTGAAGAATTTTAGGGAATCTCTCATGGCTTCAAATAGTTTCTTCCTCGTAGCATTGTCCGTCTTTGTGCCTTTGTGAAGAGTTTAGCCTTACAGGATTGATCTGCTATCACTCCATCCAAACAGTAGAGAATTTAAATTCGTCACACTCCCAATCAATGGGTTTTCTTCAGTGTTGCAGTGTTGTTCGAGATATCTAGACTTCCTTTTGTTTCAACTTTTCATGTGTTGTAATCTCCTGTGCATCTACATCTACACCTACATCATACTCCGCAAGCCATCTAATGGTGTGTGGCGGAGTGTACTTCCGGAACCACTATCTTATCCCTCCAACCCTTTTCCACTCGTGAGTAATACGTGGGAAGAATGACTGTCGGTAAGCCTCTGTACTGTAATTTCTCGAATATTCTCCTCCTGGGTAATACGCTCTGCTTGTAAAGCTGTATTACAAGAATGATGACTGTACACAAGTCGCTCTGCAGAAGTTCCGGACACTGAAGGGCTTGAAAAAGGGCGTTGGTCCGATGACTGCCGTCGGTCTGGAGAAAATGATTCGGAAATTCGAAAAGACGGGTTCTTTTGGGTGTGCAACCTCGTAGAGCGAGGAAACGAATTGATTCGACGTCAGTGGAAGCAGCGGCCACAACAATGCAGGAGGAGACGAGTGGTGGTGTGCAAACGTGTAGTGCACGCAGAACTGCCCAAACATTGGACATACCCGTGAGCACGGTGCGTAAAATCCTACTAAACTTCCTTCTTTGCTATCAAATGGTTCAAATGGCTCTGAGCACTATGGGACTTAACTTCTAAGGTCATCAGTCACCTAGAACTTAGAACTAATGAAACCTAACTAGCCTAAGGACATCACACACATCCATGCCCGATGCAGGATTCGAACCTGCGAACGGAGCGGTCGCGCGGTTCCAGACTATAGCGCCTAGAACCGCTCGGCCACTTTAGCCGGCTCTTTGCTATCGATTCAAAATTACCCATGTGCACGAGTAGCTTACTGTTGACCTGCCAACAAGAGAGACCTCTGCTTTAGAATTTCTTGTTCGCATAGAGATTGGCCGTGAAAGATTTTGTGGACAGACGAAGCCCACTTCCATCTGACAGAATATGTCAGTACACAGAATTCTCGAATATGGTTCCGGAAAATCCACACACGAATCAACCAGTACCACCTCATCCTGAAAAGGTCAATGTGTGGTGCGGGTTTACGGCATCGTTTACCATAGGGCCATATTTTTTCGAAGAGACAGGTGCTTCTGTCCTGTTAACTGTACCGTCACTGGTATGCGCTATGAGTGTCTTTTGCGCAACCACGTCATTCTAGCTCTCCAAAAGCGGATGGGGTCATTTTTATGCAAGATGGCGCACATCCGCACATTGCAAATCCAGTTAAGCAGCTGCTGAAGCGCCATTTCGGAATTGCTAGAATGATCAGTCACCATTTCCCTACAGCCTGACCGTCCCGATCAGCTGTTCTTAATCCGTGTGATTTCTATCTGTAGGGCTTTCTGAAAGATGTTGTGTTCAGTGTTCCGCTTGTAAACTTACCTGCACTGAAGGCACGCATTGCGCCGCATATTCTGAACGTGACCCCGGAAACACTTCGATGAGTTGTGGAACATGCTGTTTCTCGATTTCAGCTTATTGCAGAAAACGGTGGACAGCACATTGAACATGTGCTGCGCCACTCACACGGAAATTAATAATACGATTTGATTTTGATTGTTGCTTTTTATGCGGTTTTTGAGCTCATAATAATGAAAAAGCGATGTAATTGATGCTTTTTATGCGCTTTCCGGCCTCGGGCAATTAAAAACCGATTTTTGCCTTCCGATGTGGTATGATGTTGCCGTGGTGGATGAGCTTCCGTAACTAACAGTATCATACCTGTACACCCGTGCACGCTTAGTAGTATAGTTTGTTTAACGTCGAACGTACACCTTAGGCATTGTTGTATGAATGATTTGTCATTTGTAGTCGACCACTATTAAATTTTGATGCTTACAGCACCACCTATTCCTACATTTTGTAAATATTGGTTTTCCTTCTGCCATACGTTTCCCCCTTGTCCGATAATATTCCGTTGCAATTTGTCGCCATTCTGACCAGTGGTGTTATTTGAATGGCTCAAATGGCTCTGAGCACTATGGGACTTAACTGCCGTGGTCATTAGTCGCCTAGAACTTAGAACTACTTAAACCTAACTAACCTAAGGAGATCACACATATCCTTGCCCGAGGCAGGATTCGAACCTCCGACCGTAGCGGTCCCGCGGTTCCAGACTGTAGCACCTAGAACCGCTCGGCCACTCAGGCCGGCGGTGTTATTTATACAGCGGTGCGAAAGTTTTACTTTAATTATAATCACCCTGTACATTGTAAACAGCAACGGTCCTATCACACTTCCCTGTGGTACTACGGATGTTACCTTTGCATGTGTCGATTTTGTTTCGTTAAGAGCGACGTGTTGAGATCTGTCTGCAAGAAAGTCTTAAATCCAATCGCAAGTCTGCTCCGATACTCCGTAAGCTGGTATTTTGTTCATTAAACGGCAATACGGGACGGTGTCAAATGCCTTACTGAAGTCAAGGTTCAAAAATGGTTCAAATGGCTCTGAGCACTATGGGACTCAACTGCTGTGGTCATAAGTCCCCTAGAACTTAGAACTACTTAAACCTAACTAACCTAAGGAGATCACACACATCCTTGCCCGAGGCAGGATTCGAACCTGCGACCATAGCGGTCTCGCGGTTCCAGACTGTAGCGCCTAGAACCGCTCGACCACCCCGGCCGGCTGAAGTCAAGGAACACGGTATCAACATGGGTGCCGTTGTCCACTGCGATGTGGATCTCATGGAGGAACGGAGCGGGCTGAGTTTCACAGGATCTCTGTTGGCAAAATCCATGTTGATTTTTATAGAGAAGATGTTCATTGTTCAAAAACGTCATAATTCTTGAGCATAAAACTTGGTCCACAATTCTACGACAGATTTACGTCAACGATAAAGGTCTGTAATTGTGTGGATCTATGCGGCCTTTCTTAAAAACGGGAACGACCTGCGCTTTTTTCCAGTCGTTAGGTAATTTTCGTTGCTCAAGCCATCTACTATAAATAACTGCTAGAAGGAGAGCAGTTTCATTCGCATAATCTTTATTGAATCTTATAGATATCTCATCTGGTCCTGACGCCTTGAGCTTTCGTGTAGATAAACATATTCAATAGCTGATCTCAAACTTCAGGCGAAACAACTGATGGAAAGCATTTACACGGCGTTTCATTTGTATGTTTTGAAGAGTTTCTTATCAGAGTATGAGTTGAGAGATGCTTTTGGAAATAAATTCATTTGTGGCAACACCAGTGGCTGCAGCATCTTATGAAGGCAGTTTCAGCAGAATAAAAATGTTAAAAAACTACTTGTGATTAAGTACGAGTGAAAGCAGACTGTCGAATGCACCAGTCTTGAAGACAGATTACTGCAAAGCTGCTAAACTTGACTTCACTGATGACATAATCAGTGAGTTTTATTGGCTGAATGGAAGGAAAAATAAAATAAAATTACAATAAGAACACAGTTCCTGGACAAAGAGACTTTCCCAAACCTTATGTATAGCCCTTTTATTTTAATTAATAATTTATGCACTATTAATAACTTATGAGAAGTAAATAAAATCTGTTTTTTATTAAAGATCACGCTAAAATCAATGTCCATTGGCTGCTATAAACAGTAGCGCATAGATTTTGTTTACTTTCATTTTTTTTTCAAATGTTTACTCGATTTGCAGTTTTCTTACTATAACGGCACATTTTCACTTGCTGTGCGCAGTAATTTACATAAGTATCTTTCACTTAAGTAATATTTTTCAAGAATCATTCATTTTTACTAAACCTAATTACAAAATTATAAAATTTGATAAATACAATGAAAAAACTGCGGAAAGGTGGTAGTACGGGTAACAGGTGGCGATTGGAGGAGGGAGGTGGAGACGCTGCTTTAGCATTTCTGCCAAGAAAGCGAGATCAGCTCGGCAGGGCTCTGCGACCAGGCAACAGTGTACGTCTCAGGCATCTAGTCCCACTGGTTCAGCACAGGGCTATAGGCAGTCATGTTTCGGTGGCCAGCGTTTAAACTTCTTCAGAGCTCACACATCAGTTACCATGAGATTCCTACCTATTTGATAAAAGCATATCTTGATGACATCATCTCAGCATTTCTTCAGTCGTAAATCATTGAGCTGAAAGCCATAAGTTACGGAAATATTGAATTTTTAGAAATCTTAACTCCACCGTTTTGTTTACTAACCAATATAAATCAGTACACAAAGTGGAAAATCCAGGTTCGCTAACTTACCTGCGAAATATACCCGTGTCTTTAAGAAATTTTGTGCGCGATATCTTTGAATTTACTTGTTTATTTATAGTTTATCTAAGATACGTATACTTACTGTGACGCCCTTGCGCGTATTGTACCTGAGTTACTTCTAGAACTGGTGACTATCGTTTATAGCATTCACTTCATCTAGATGAACTATACTGAACTACAGGTACTAACACTGTGAGAGGATTATCTATGTAGAACTGCCCAAGGAGTTGTTAACGTCGCTGACTATGTAGTTAAAGACAAGAAGGAAAGTAAGTAAACAAGTAAAATAAATAAAATAACACCTAGTTCCAGAGGACTCCAGCACGCCACATTTCCACCAGAGAGGATGCTGCACTGGTCTGGATATTTCGACATTTTGTTCCAATCGATGCCGTCCGCTCGTGTTTCCCTATTAAACGAATAAATGCGAACCCACTCGTCAGCACTCGCGCCATCTGAACTAAATAACGAAACCTGCGCGTCTGCATCAGGCGTTATTTTGTACTCCATTCACGCAAACGCCTCTGATGGCATCGAGTGCGTTCCATAAGGGACTGCGTTTCAGTTTACGTTATTTCGGTTACAAAATGGAAATTCCCTGGAGAGGAGATAAGAAACTGGAATGAATATTTCGCAAGGAAAACAACCAAAAACAATATAAGTTTGAAGAATCCATAAGTGAACCTTTTATTGGGTGGCCATCGCATGTCATCACAGGAACCAACACAGAGAGAAAATTATTCAAATCAGTGATGGAGAAAGCTTACGTAATGCTTTAAAATTTAAAAAAATAATAATAAAAAAATCTTTTAATTTTTATATCGCATTTACATAACACATTTTAATTGTCTTGCGTACACGTTATCTAGGTCTTAAAATATAACTTCCTTAAAGATTTTAAGGAACTGTACTAATCGAGTTCAGACCATATGAAGATACGACCTTTACTAGGAAAAACACTTTACTTTAAATAGCTCGGGCATGTGTGTGCGTGTTGTTCTTAGCGTAAGTTATTTTAAGTAGTGTGTAAGTTTAGGGACCGATGAACTCAGCAGTGTGGTCCCTTAGGAATTCACACACATTTGAAAATTTTGTAAATTGGTTTGGACCAACTTCCAGTGCTACTGAAACACTCAGCACCGATTCAGAAATATCGTTCTTGTGCAACGTGACTAGCTCTTTATTCTCATGAAGCAAAGAGGGCTATCGACAGGAGATCTCAGACTGTTTCCACATTTCTAGATTCCCAGAAGGTTTTTAAAAGCGTTCCTTACACGTGACTTCTAGTCTAATTGCGTGCCTATTATCGTCTCCGTTGCATGACAAGATTCGTTATTTCCTGTCAGGAACGTCACAGTTCGTACTAACTGATGGAGGGCCATCGAGAAGAATAGAATTGATATCTGGAGTTTTCCAAGGAGATCTTATAGGCTCTCCGCTCTTTCTAATCTACATACATGTTTTGTGAGACGATCTGAGCAGACATCTTAGACTGCTTGCAGACGATGCTGTCCTTTATCGTTGAAGTCATCAGAAGACCAAGATGAATTGCAAAATGATTTAGACAAAACATTGTTACGGTGCGAAAGTAGCAGTTGACCGTAAATAATGAAAAGCGATACGTCATCCACATGAGTGCTAAAAGGATACCACTAATTTTCGATAACACGATAAATCACACAAAACTAAAGTTCAATTGTTCCCGACGACTGAGATGGGACAGACAAGTTGCGGCAAAGTTAAAAGAATTTGTTACACACAAAATTATGCAGAATATGTGTAGTGTTTCTGTGTTGTTCTCAATAGCTTGTGAGGACGCAAAAGATAAAGGATCTGCGGAACAAGGACATGACAAACTAACAGTAGATGATTGTGTACAAATAGTCCTGCACAACCGTATAATGTAAAATTAAGATCTAAATAAGGAAAACCCACTGAAGATGACACAGAGGTAGTGTTTCGGTAAGGTCACAAGAAAGAAACAGTGCTTCGCGCAATAGACGGTCCTTTTATCCAATAATTTCTACTGAAAACATGGCAAATGCAAGAGCCACAAATCCAAATGATGAATATTTTGGCTCTTTTTTTAACTTCCAACAACACAGATCAGTCTAAAGATTGAAACCGGTCATTGAATAAAACAAATACTTGCAGTCATAGATTGTAGTACTTAAAAATGAAAAGTATAATTCCATTTCTTGCTGCAAATAATAGTATGAAGAATTATTATGAACAGATTAATCAATGATCCTGAAGCTGCATTTTCATATGTGTGTATGGGACCTCACTTAATATACCATTTCTGCGTGGATGTATCGTGTGGTTATCATGTTGGTTTAGAAAAAAATGTTATCACAATTTTAATGAACCACAGTAATACATACTTCCATGAGGATGTCTTTTTAATAATGAAATTCATTACTGCTCAGAACTGTAAAACATAGTTTCCCCACTCAGCTCAGGCATGGCTGTTTCTGAACTATGTCCTTGTAATGATATGAAAAGAAGAGTTGTAAAAACTCTAAAACATAATAACCATGCGGTTAACTTACGTGCGTGTACAAACTCAACTGTCGACCTTATATTACACTGTCATAACTTGCGTGAATTAAGTTGTGCTGCCTATTTTAAACTGGGGACCGAAGGAGGTTTCTCAAGGTGCGGAACGTTCGAAAGGAAGGAAGAAATATTACGGTTAAACTTCCCCTCAACGACTAGATTGTTAGAGATGGAAGAAGAAACTTCGGATTGGGCAAAGATGGACAAGGAAATGGAGCGTGTCCTCTCCAATAGCAGCATCCCATGTGAAATATTCGAGGATATTGGCAAAAGATGTAACAACAAACTATTTGAATCAACAAGAAATCGTTAATTTCGTAATGGAGACATGCAGAGCATGACTACAGTAAGGCCGGCCGCGGTGGTCTCGCGGTTCTAGGCGCGGAGTCCGGAACCTTTTTCCAAAGCTGTTTCACAGAGGAAGACCGCACTGCAGTTCCTTCTCTAAATCCTCGCACAAACGAAAAAATGGCTGACATCGAAATAAGTGTCCAAGGAATAGAAAAGCAACTGGAATCACTCAATAGAGGAAAGTCCACTGGACCTGACGGGACACCAATTCGATTCTACACAGAGTACGCGAAAGAACTTGCCCCCCTTCTAACAGCCGTGTACCGCAAGTCTCTAGAGGAACGGAGGGTTCCAAATGATTGGAAAAGATCACAGATAGTCCCAGTCTTCAAGAAGGGTCGTCGAGCAGATGCGCAAAACTATAGACCTATATCTCTTATGTCGATCTCTTGTAGAATTTTAGAACATGTTTTTTGCTCGCGTATCATGTCATTTCTGGAAACCCAGAATCTACTATGTAGGAATCAACATGGATTCCGGAAACAGCGATCGTGTGAGACCCAACTCGCCTTATTTGTTCATGAGACCCAGAAAATATTAGATACAGGCTCCCAGGTAGATGCTATTTTTCTTGACTTCCGGAAGGCGTTCGATACAGTTCCGCACTGTCGCCTGATAAACAAAGTAAGAGCCTACGGAATATCAGACCAGCTGTGTGGCTGGATTGAAGAGTTTTTAGCAAACAGAACACAGCATGTTGTTCTCAATGGAGAGACGTCAACAGACGTTAAAGTAACCTCTGGCGTGCCACAGGGGAGTGTTATGGGACCATTGCTTTTCACAATATATATAAATGACTTAGTAGATAGTGTCGGAAGTTCCATGCGGCTTTTCGCGGATGATGCTGTAGTATACAGAGAAGTTGCTGCATTAGAAAATTGTAGCGAAATACAGGAAGATCTGCAGCGGATAGGCACTTGGTGCAGGGAGTGGCAACTGACCCTTAACATAGACAAATGTAATGTATTGGGAATACATAGAAAGAAGGATCCTTCATTGTATGATTATATGATAGCGGAACAAACACTGGTAGCAGTTACTTCTGTAAAATATCTGGGAGTATGCGTACGGAACGATTTGAAGTGGAATGATCATATAAAATTAATTGTTGGTAAGGCGGGTACCAGGTTGAGATTCATTGGGAGAGTGCTTAGAAAATGTAGTCCATCAACAAAGGAGGTGGCTTACAAAACACTCGTTCGACCTATACTTGAGTATTGCTCATCAGTGTGGGATCCGTACCAGGTCGGGTTGACGGAGGAGATAGAGAAGATCCAAAGAAGAGCGGCGCGTTTCGTCACCGGGTTATTTGGTAACCGTGATAGCGTTACGGAGATGTTTAATAAACTCAAGTGGCAGACTCTGCAAGAGAGGCGCTCTGCATCGCGGTGTAGCTTGCTCGCCAGGTTTCGAGAGGGTGCGTTTCTGGATGAGGTATCGAATATATTGCTTCCCCCTACTTATACTTCCCGAGGAGATCACGAATGTAAAATTAGAGGGATTAGAGCGCGCACGGAGGCTTTCAGACAGTCGTTCTTCCCGCGAACCATACGCGACTGGAACAGGAAAGGGAGGTAATGACAGTGGCACGTAAAGTGCCCTCCGCCACACACCGTTGGGTGGCTTGCGGAGTATCAATGTAGATGTAGATATTGACTGCTACGGTCGCAGGTTCGGATCCTGCCTCGGGCAGGGATGTGTGGGATGTCTGTTAGTTAGGTTTAAGTAGTTCTAAGTTCTAGGGGACTGATGACCACAGCAGTTGAGTCCCATAGTGCTCAGAGCCATTTGAACCAACTACAGTAAGGTTCAAGTGGATGCTTGTTGTAGTAATTATGCAGAAATGAAGAAGCTTGCACGTACAACGTACCCTCTTCACCTCCGATTGGTTGATCTCTAGACATTTTGATTATGGGCCTGAATAGATCGGAAGCAAGGCGTGGCTTACACAAGTAGCCAAATCGTAGCCGGGAATATGATCAGCTTACCATTGCAAATTATGGTGACATCTTCCTTACCTTCCTAACACGAAAATTGTAAGTAATTAATAGTGTATATTAGTTGTGTAGAAGTAGTGAAGGAAGCAGACCATCAAGTAGGTAAAAAGAGGACGGCTAAAAGAAATCCTTGGGTAAAAGAAGAGATATTGAATTTCGCTGATGAAAAGAGAAAATATAGACGCAGTAAATTGAGCAGGCGAAAAGGAATTCAAAAGTTTCAAAAATGTGATCGACAAGAAGTGCAAAATAGCTAAGCAGGGATGGCTAGAAGACAGGCGTAAGGATGTAGAAGCATATGTCACTAGGGGTAAGATAGATACTGCCTACATGAAAATTAGAGAGACCTTTGGAGAAGAGAGAACAACCTGTATGAATATCGAGAGCTCAGGTGGAAAAGCAATCCTAAGCTAAGAAGGGATAGTAGAAAGGTGGAAGGAATATATGTGGTGTCTATACAAGGGCGATATACTTGAGGTCAATATTATGGAAATTGAAGAGGACGTATATGAAATGGGAAATATGACACCGCGTGAAGAATTTTACAGAGCACTGAAAGGCCTAAGTCGAAACAAGGCCCCAGGAATAAACAACACTCCACTGGAAGTACTGATAGCCTTGGGAAAGCCAGCCATGACAATTCCATCTGTTGACTGAGATGTATGAGACAGGCGAAATACCTCCAGACTTCAAGAAGAATATAATAATTCCAATCACAAAGAAAGCAGGTGTCGACAGGGGTGAAAATTACCGAACTATCAGTTTAATAAGTCACGGCTGCAAGGTATTAACACGAATTCTTTACAGACAAATGGAAAAAGTAGAAACCGACCTCGGGGCAGGTCAGTTTGGATTCCTTAGAAATGGAACACGAGAGGCAATACTGGCCCTATGACTTGTCTTAGAGGACGATTAAGGAAAGGCAAACCTACGTTTCTAGCATTTGTATACGTATAGAAAGCTTTTGACGGTGTTGCCTGGAATACTCTCTTTCATATTCTGAGGATTGCAGGAGTAAAATACAGGTAGCGAAAGGCTATTTACAATTTATACAGAAGCCAGATGGCAATTATAAGAGTAGAGGGGCATGAAAGGGAATCAGTGCTTGAGAAGGTAGTGAGACAGTGTTGTAGCCTATGTCCGATGTTATTCAATCTGTATATTAAGCAAGCAGTAAAGGAAACGAAATAAAAATTAGGAGCAGGAATTAAACTCCATGGAGAAGAAATAAAAACTTGAGGTTAGCCGATGACATTGTAATTCTGTCAGAGACAGCAAAGTACCTGGAAGAACAGTTGAACGGAATGGACAGTGTCTTGAAAGGAGGACACAAGACGAACACCAACAAAAGCAAAACCAGAATAATGTAATGTAATCGAATGAAGTCAGGTGATAATGACGAGGTTAGATTAGGAAATGAGACACTTAAAGTAGCAGAGGAGTCTTGCTATTTGGGGAGCAAAGTAAATGATGATGGTCGAAGTAGAGAGGACATAAAATGTTGACTGACAATGACAAGGAAAGCATTTCTGAAGAAGAGAAATTTGTTAACATCGAGTATAGATTTAAGTGACAGGAAGTCGTTTCTGGAAGTAGTTGTATGGAGTGTAGCCCTGTAGGGAAATGAAACGTGGTCCATAAACAGTGTAGACAAGAAGAGAACAGAAGCTTTCGAAATGTGGTGCTGCAGAAGAATGTTGAAAATTAGATTGGTAAATCATGTAACTAATGGGGAGGAAATGAATGGAATGGGGAAGAAGAGGAATTTGTGGCGCGACTAGAAGAAGGGATCGGTTGGTAGGACATGTCCTCAGGCACCAAGGGATTACTAATTCAGTATTGGAGGGAATCGTGGAGAGTTAAAACCGTCAAGGGAGACAAAGAGATGAATACACTAAGCAGATTCAGAAAGATGTAGGTTGCAGTAGTTGTTCGGAGGTAAAGAGGCTTGCACAGGATAGAGTAGCATGGTGAGCTGCATCAAACCAGTCTCTGGACTGAAGACCACAACAACAAGAAGAACAACAACAACAGTTGTGTAGAACATGTTTGGGCAGAATTCTTTCCGCTTATCACGGCCTGTTTTGTTGCATACAAAATGAATGTTTAATTAAAGTACATTCGCTAGTACGCTGTTTCAGTAAGTGGAGTATGAGACAATGTATCTCAATTTCTGATGTCTCATGTACACTACAATTTACCTAAACTGCAACACACGTGGATTTAACAAAGCAAATCCCTTACATGTATGAGAATCCTAAAGCTGCACCAAGTCATTTTAATTTCTATCTATTGAAAGACTGACGAACTGGCAGGCTGTACGCTTATCGAAAACTGATACGTAGCAATGCTTGGAGCGCCACTACACATAAACTCTCGTCGTTACAAAACGCTCAAAACTAACGAAACCGGAATTCATATAATCACTCAGTAAACTGCAGTTTATGGATTTTAAATAACAGAAAAGAAAATAATGCTGAAATAATGAACGCCAGGCCAGACGAAAACCTCATAGCATATCTATAACCTAATAAAAACGCAAATATCAAAATTCAATTAACAAACTGCTTTTACCTCTTTCTATTTTTTTATAATACTGATTTTTAAGTTCTCAGTAATTACTCATTCGTTATTATAAAGCGTCTATTATCGCTATCCAATACACCCATAAGCATCTGTATATCTTAGCGAGATTCAACATAAAATTCAAATAAACAGAATTTCTTCAGGCATATTACATTTTTACTTTCGCAGTTATACCGGCACTTTCAGCGACGATAACAGTAAACGGGACTTTATCCGAGGTTACAATGAATATAGAATATAACAATTTACAACTATAGTAAATCAGTTTAACATTTCGCTGAAGCAGATACGCACGTAAAAGCACTGCCAAATTTTTCTTACGCAGACGATGACAATGTAACAGTGATGTTGTCATAATATGATGAAAGAGAATTTTTCACCAGTCTGTGTTTAATATGGCCACTCTGTATGACCACAGTGGCACTGTAATTATGAGCGGAAACCCTTTCAACTCACGGCCATGACAACTAGCTCAACACATGTGTGTGCATCACATATACCCGCGAGCGCCAACATTCCATCTTCTGGACTCCACATGCGATCAAAAATAGGTCCCCTCTAGAGCGGTTTGTTTTCCAATGCAAGTAGTCTGCTCTTACCCAGCCGCTCAGAATTACATGTAATTTAATAGATAAATGTTCATGTTTTTATAGAGTACTAACAAACGTAGTATACACAATCATTTTTCTGTCTTGTTTTACAAATACTACTACTAAAGATTACAACCAGCGCCGTTATCTTTCATGAGACCGGTGATCACATGAAGTTACTTTAGACGCCTGTGATGTGGAGTTATAACACCATAAACAGCTAAAGTGGAGAGCAATTTTAAACCGGTCTTCGAATTAACGACCGCAACAACAACAATAACAACAACAAAAGCCTTGCGTAACGATTTTCTATATTTCGGAGATAAGAAGACGACGGAAATTATATCATGGTATTACACCCAGAAAACAAATGGACTGTGTTCCTTGACACCAGAATATAAAATGTACGAGGTCTGCTCAAAAATTTCCGGAACTTTGTCCACAAAATTTTTCTACGCATACCTTTTACTTATTGTGCATTATTTCCTTCGAAATTCTCTCCTCCACAATTGATACACGACTACCAACGCTTTTTCCCTTCCAGAAGCAGTCTTGGTACGCCTGTTGCTGGATCGCGTGAAGTGCCGTCTGTGAATTTTCTTTTATCTCGTCTATCAATGCAAATCTTTGTCCTTTCAACGGGGTTTTCAATTTTTCAAATAAAGAAAGGTCCGCAGGGGCCACGACTGGAGAGTACGGAGGAAGAGGCAGCACAGTGCTTTCGTTTTTTGTGCAATAGTGACGCCCGAACACGGATGAATATGCGGGTGCGTTATCATGAAACAAGGGCTATGAATTGTCTTGCCACATTGCAGGCCGTTACCTTCACACATGTTCTCGCAGGCGTCACAACACGTCCCGATAAAACCATTGAGTAACAGTTTGTCCCTGTGGCACGAGTTCATGATGAACTAATCCTTCAAAGTCAAAGAAAACTATCAGCATGGCTTTGACATTTGACCTGGTTTCCTGACCTATTGTGAGGACTGAACCTTGATCTCAACATCATAGCCGTAGGCCCATGTCTCATTACCAAGAATGATTTTCTTAAGGAACATCTCGTTCTCATTTGTGCGATCCAAAAGATCTTCACAGATTGCGAGGCTTAGGTCGTTCTGGTCTTGTCTCATGAGCCGTGGGACAAACTTTGCGGCAACACGATGCATTCCAAGATGCTGTGACAGGATTCCACGACATCAGCAGATTGGAATGTTACACTCTTCTACAATGTATCGAAGAGTCACTCTTCGACTGGCAAGCACAATTTCGTTGATGTTCCTAATATGAGCATCGTCGGTAGACGTCGAAGGGTGTCCCACACAAGGGTCACCTTCAAATTCCTTTCGGCCATTTTTAAACCGTGTGAAGCATTCGTAACACCGAGTACGGCTTAAGAACTCATCACCGTATGCTTCCTGCGTGATTTAGTGTGTCTCTGTAAAGGTTTTCTTGAGTTTCACGCAAATTTTAATGCAAAGACGTTGCTCCTCTAACTCTGCCACTTCGGAATTTGCAGACAGTACGGTAGAATGTTCTACTCAATGCAGCACTGAACAGTAACTAACATACAACAATGAAACTTCCGGCAGTTTTATATTAAACACAGGCGTGTGGAGGGATGCCAACCGCATTTCGCTCCAACACCATTGGCGTGAAATTACGAATGTTCCGAAATTTTTTGAACAGTCCCGGTAAACATTGATGGATTTTGACGTTGCTGGCTGTGGCAGAGCTGTTCTAGGTGCTTCAGTCTGGAACTGCGCTGCTGCTACGGTCGCAGGTTCGAATCCTGCCTCGGGCATGGATGTGTGTGATGTCATTATGTTAGTCAGGTTTAAGTAGTTCTAAGTCTAGGGGACTGATGACCTCAGATGTTAAGCCCCATAGTGGTTAGAGCCATCAGAACCATAGTAACGTTAGCGATTCGTTCGTCACGATCATCGGTGATCAGATGGCGGTCAGGAGGCTTATCTTTCACCCTTGGTTTTGATTCGACAGTCAATATCTGCGCTCAATTTATAGCTGAACAGCGTTTGCAACATTCATTGTATGGTACAAGCGTGCTCCACCGATCAGTACACACTCCTGTAGAACAGCTACATCCGTTTCAGATGGGTCGCATTGGGGGCCTGCGGTAAGCATGATGGGAGTATAGGTGGATTGCTACACACGTTGGGCACAGTGTATCGGAAGTGTGTCGTTGCTTTCCACAGTGTTCTGTGGGACATTCCCACACTTGTAGACTAGGTTCTGGACTTCCAAGTAGTACAGGCGTTCGTCAAGATCGACGCACTGTGCGAACAGCAGTGGCCAATCAGTCATCATCCAGGGTCGATAACCGGCATGTGTTTTACCTGCTGTATCATCAGGGACCAGTGGAAACCCCCTGCTTCCAGCAGATTTAAGATCAAGTGTAACTCTGGACAGACTGCGACTGACACCACCACACCGCTAAGAGCGTTGCACTGGTGTCACGAAAGAGTTGACTAAAGAATGGAATGTTTCCGGTTGTCTTCAGTGATGAGACCGTCTCTATGCGAGTGATGGACGTGCACGTGTGTGGCGTAGACCTGGTGAGCTGCCTGTTCCAGAGTGCATTTGCCCCGACACACAAGTCCCACCACAGGTTTCATTTGGTGTTCCTGTCAGGTAAAGAAATTAGTACCCACTACATTTCGCAGGCTATTATCCCAACGCTACTGCCATTTCTGCGACAGGAAACTGATGTGCTGTTTCAGTAGGACAATGCACGCCCACATACCACTGCTGCTACTGCCATTTTTGCGACAGGAAGATGATGTGCTGTTTCAGCAGGACAATGCACGCCCACGTACCACTGCTTCGTGGTGTACAGCAACTGCCCTGGCTAATAAGACCACCGGATCTCCAGCTAGTCTGACTCGTATGGGGGTGGCCGAGCGGTTCTAGGCGCTACAGTCTGGAACCGCGCGACCACTACGGTCGCAGGTTCGAATCCTGCCTCGGGCATGGATGTGTGTGATGTCCTTAGGCTAGTTAGGTTTAAGTAGTTCTGAGTTCTAGGGGACTGATGACCTCAGATGTGAAGTGTCATAGTGCTCAGAGCCATTTGAACCATTTTTTGACTCGTATGGAAAATGATGGAGCGGGAACTTCACCATTTCCAGGGTCTGCAAGTAACATTGCCAAACTGGAAGAAAAGGAGCAAGACGCTTGGGATAATCTATCGCAGAACGCCATTCGCGACTTTATCACTGTTTGCATGCGAGAATAACGCCTGCTTTAGCACCAGAATTGGTACACCGTGTACTGATGCGAATGTTTCGACATTGGTCTCAATTTATCATAAACAAGTACGGTGAGGAACTACCTGTCACACCGCTTCTCAATCAAATTACCTTATTTTTTTCCGGCAGTATAATTAGAAACGGAAGTATTTTTGTTTTTTTTTTAATGTTGACGCATATCCTTTTAATTTGAAATTATTATCACCATGACAGCGTTAACTGAACGATAGTCTCTTTTTTTTGTGAGACACCATTGCCGCAGTGATACCGATTATGGGAGGTAGTTGGCGGTTAGGACTAGACGGTTGACGGTAACTTAATAGATGTGTTAAGTTTCAAAAAATGGTTCAAATGGCTCTGAACACTATGGGACTTAACTTCTGAGGTCATCATTCCCCTAGAACTTAGAACTACTTAAACCTAACTAACCTAAGGACATCACACACGTCCATACCCGTGGCAGGATTCGAACCTGCGACCATAGTGGTCGTGCGGTTCCAGACTGTAGCGCCTAGAACCCCTCGGCCACTCCGGCCGGCGTGTTAAGTTGTTAAGTTTCATCAGGATCCTTTCGTAATGGTGATCTAGGTTTAATTTTTTTATTTTTTTTTAGATGTCTCTTTACGTTGGCATTAGAAAATTTGCTGCCTTGTTGCTGGGACTGTCTCTTTACGTAGGACCTAGCAGGGTCACTTGGCTTGAATTTGTGTTTCCTGTAGCAGCTATCACGCGGCGTCCGCAGTGGCGTAAATAAGGTTCTGGGGGGCTCCCCCGCAAATAAATTTTGGGGACCTTGTTTACTAATAAACCTTCGAAGACCAAATACGAAAACATTAGGCATCTCCACACCATAATTCAGCTTTTACGTGGGATACACTCAAACGTTGATGTACTCATTTATTTATCCATCACGGCTTGAATTTTCTACGTCTCTGAATAACCAGCACGCTGCACAGAAATTGCGTTTATACACAAAATAAATTTGTACCGGACCGGGACCCAAACCCGGATTTCACGCTTTACTCTACCGGAAGCCTAAACCGCTTTCTCCATCCGTGCACGTTACACGGCCAGATACAAACGGTCCATATGTCGTCGCTCGTGCGTCACCACCTGTACTCGTACACACATTATGTAATTCCTGTGCAGTGGAGGAGATTTTAACTGAAAGTTGCTGCCTGGTTGCGGCGGATAAATAAGCTGTGTAAAATACCACACTGCGTTTAGTTAGGGGAATAGTAATGCCAAATAGTTCAACTTTCTGATCTGTTTCAGTATAATTGTAATAATAATCGTAGGTGGCCGGCCGGAGTGCCTGTGCGGTTCTAGGCGCTACAGTCTGGAACCGAGCGACCGCTACGGTCGCAGGTTCGAATCCTGCCTCGGGCATGGATGTGTGTGATGTCCTTAGGTTAGTTAAGTTCTAGGGGACTGATGACCTCAGAAGTTGAGGCCCATAGTGCTCAGAGCCATTTTTTTTTACATTCAGAACTAGTACCTATCGATTATAACATCGAAACTAAAATATTTTATAAAATAATTCCTTGTCATAAATTTTAACTTGAAATAATACTGTGTATGAAATTATATGAAAGTTCTCAGAAAAGTAACTGAGTTTCTGACATGTCGAAAATTCGGAAAATAATACTGGTGTCGACAACTACTGTTGAGGAAAACTAATGCTAGAGGAGGATGTCCCGTTACAGTCACTAACAAAACTGATCACAATTCTAATGCCCGAGTGACTTTCGATCAGCTGTTTACTTGCTCTGTAACACTGCGTCCCTCACAAAGGTACAAAGGAGACCCTATTGATGTCAACGCCAATGAACTGAAGGAAATACGTAATGAAGAAAGTAGTGCATTCCAGATAGCTCAGAACAACACGTTTGCGAAGTAACCGATTTTCGGCGTTTTATTCTTGTTATTTCCTTCAGTAAATGTAGAAACCGAACAAAGATTGAAAAATGTTAAATTAAATAGGCAAATGAAAGAAAATTTAGTCTACCCACCAACCGCTGATTTTCTCGAAAAGTGATAATTGATTGACTACTACAAAAAGATCATCAGTATTCTCGTATTGAGTCTAACTTTTCCCAACTTTGCTCAAAACTCATTTTGTAATCTGTAATCCTATCACTGTTTGGACATTACGAGCAGCCAGTGTTAAGGAGTAAAAACTGACGTTGAAGAACTCTTGTTTTTCGTTTTAATTCGTAAGTTTTTAAGGACTACAAGCAGATACGGACATGTTATGTATAGCCAAGCAGCAGATCAGCAGCTTTCTGTTTTTATTGCAATTATGAATGAACTGTTGACTTTTAACATTTCTCCTTATATTGCGTCGTAAGTTGGGTGTGGCTTCTCCCATTTATAATCGTCATTGATACCGCACTACGACAAATACTTCCAGACTACTGACAGTGTCATTTTGTAATACAAGTGATGTCTGACGATGACATTGGGAAACGACCGTATAGACCACTGGGGCAAGTCTTGCGCATTGCATTTACAAGCGTACCGTGCAACAGAGCACGCCACATGCTAACAGATACATTATTGGGTCACTAGTGTCGGCAATGCTGTACGACTTCCTATGGCACGTGTTTGCTGGTCGTTTTTGTCGGCATGGTTATTAAAACAGCACTGATTGCTTTTCCCATTTTCTGTAATAACGCAATATTTCAAAGCAATGCAAATTTTACGAATAAAAATTACTCACTCATTAAAAATATTTATTGAAAAACGGAAACTTTAGGCATCGCCGCTATGGTTAACTGATATATCGGTATTTTTACCCAGTTATTAGTAAAAATTAAAAACGTCTGTTATAACCGAGACCAAACAAATACCGAAAAATACCGTTTATTCAGAACTAAAATACTGATATCGGCTTTCAGCCAGTGGGTTTTTTCCATCCCTAATTAAAGAGCGCAAGGTTGCGTTCGCCTCTGTCTAATGAGTTTCCACTACCCAATTGAATAAAAGAAGCCATTTTTAAATAAGTCATTAAAGTCAATTCCCCGCCCCCTCCCCCCCCCCCCCCCCCCAAAAAAAAAAAATACGGAGCCACCGCACTGCACTTTGCAGTCTGCGAGGCCGTCATTTACACCACTAAACGTCCTTGTCGGGTAGTCAGTCAGAGGAGCACTGACAGCCCCTGACATACATCGTGACGTTAATGGCTGCTCAGGCATAAATTACATTTATGATTTACGCAATCCGAAGATTAACCGCCCTTCCGCACTCTGAAGCTACAGGTGAATATGTTGGACCAGTAACAAAGTGTCACGTTATACTGTAGCTTGAGACTGCTCGCAGCTCTGTTATGTTTCACCCTCTTTCCCTTTTCTTTCTCTCACATAGATATTTCCTGAATCTCACAGTATTTGATATCCACACATTTTGGTAACATTCAATACTTCTCATAAAACACCAAAATCTATAAAAGTTCGTACCTGAAACACTATCATGACAAAAATCATTGGATAGCAATATGCATTTATACATATGGTAGTAGTATCGCGTACAGAAGATGTAAAAGAACAGCGCATCGGCGGGGCTGTCATTTCTACTCAGGTGATTCACGTGAAAAGGTTCCCGACGTGATTCTGGCTGCACGAAAGGACTTAACAGTTTTAACGCGGAATGGTAGTTGCAGGTAGACGCATGGGATATTCCATTTCGAGAAATCGTTTGGGAATTCAATATTTCGAGATTTATAGCGTCAACAGAGTTCCGAGAACACCACATTTCAGCCATTACCTCTCACCACGAACAACGCAGCTGCCGACGGTCTTCAGTTAAATATCGAGGCAGCTGCGTTTGCGTGGAGATGTCAGTGCTAACAGACAGGCAACGCTTCGTGAAATAACCACAGAAATATACTTGCAACTTACGATGAGCGTACCCGTTACGAAATCTTGTGGAAATCTGGTGTTAATGGCCTTTGGCAGCGCGACTTCACCTGCAGTGCCTCTCCTGGGCTCGTGACCATATCGGTTGGACTCTAGACGACTGAAGAATCGTGGCCTGGTCAGATGAGTCCCTGTTTCAGTTGGTAAGAGCTGATGGTAGGGATCGTGTGTGGCGCAGATCCGACGGAGCCATGGACCCAACAACGCACTCTGGAAGCTGTTGGTGCCTCCCTAATGGTGTGGGCCCTGTTTACCTGGAATGGACTCGGGTCACTGGCCGAAATGAATCGATCATTGACTGGAAATGGTTATTTTCGGCTACTTGGAGACCATATGCAGCCATCCCTGGACTTCATGTTTTCGAACAACGATGGAATTTGTATACGGCTGGTCCCGGCGGAGGTTCGAGTCCTCCTTCTGGCATGGGTGTATGTGTTTGTCCTTAGGATAATTTAGGTCAAGTAGTGTGTCAGCTTAGGAACCGATGACCTTAACAGCTAAGTCCCATAAGATTTCACGCACAATTCTTTTTTTTCAGTTTGTATGGATGACGATGCACCATGTCACGGGGCCACAACAGTTCGTGATTGGTTCGAAGTATGTTCTGGACAATTGGAACGAATGATTTGGCCACCCAGGTCGCCCAGCCCAAATACCATCGAACATTTGTGGGACATAATCGACAGATAACTTCGTACACAACATCCAGCGCCGGCGATACCTTATTATTTATGGACGGCTGCAGATGCAGCATGGCAAAATATTTTTGCTCGGAGCCCCCAGCGATTCGTTGAGTTCACGCCCACTTCGAACTGCTACACTACGCGGGCAAAATTAGGTCCAACACAATATTAGGAGGTATCCCATGACTTTTCTCACCTAAGTGTATACCTTACCAGGCTTGGTAAAAAGACTAAATGCGAACAACACGAATACACTCTGGCTGCCGTCCTCCTAGTTATAGAGAGTCGCAGCTCTAATCATTAAATAGCTAAAGCAGTAGCCGGTCACCAAGTTCAACTTGCAAACTGCCTATCTAACAACTTGCAGGGGCAACAAAAATTTCATTTTCAGTATTTCTGGTAACTACTGACCGAATTTAAAAATTTTAAATGCTGTGATAATCTGTTCATTAAGAGGTATAGTTTTATGTTAGCGTAAGAAGACAAATACTGTGGTTATAACCTGTAAATACGTCTTGAGTTAATTTAATCCACAGCGCGAAAATTACACAGATATTTATCTAGTATATCAGAATAACAATACCTCCAACGAACTTTACACAACCATTTTCAAAACTTTTTCTCGCTGACAGCCCCCACAAAATGATAAAGAAAAACCATTGACCACTCAGTACATTTCCGCTGTTCATATAACACAGATACAGCATCAGGCATGACGTTTTAATGTATTACTTTTGTACTGCTACATTTATTCGCAACACCTTGTGCTGACAGTATCCATACATGCCATTGAACATACCCTCAAATACAGACACATCATACCCTTAAGTAGAAAACCCATGTCCTACAGTTAATGAAGCGCTTTAATGAAGCTACGAGGGTTGGAACTTTAATAGTGCAAATTATTTATGTACAGCTCGTACAAAATGGATACGTGTTTCAAAGTTTTACTGACCTTCAAAGTAGTCATTAGCATTGTGTATAACCTGTTGCCAGCGATGTGGAAGTCGAAGGATACTCTTAGCAGTGCCAGTTGTGTTGACTGTTCGGGTGGCGCGGCCAATTGTCCGATGAATTTGTAGCAGTTCTGAAGCGGATGACATAAAGTGTTTCCTTCAGTTTAGAAATCGACTTGAACTCACGAGGGCTTAAGTCATTGGAGTGCAATAGGTGGTATAGCACTTAGCAGCCCCATCAGTCAAACAAATAAGTAACAGCTTGCACTGTACGTGCTTGAGCATTGTCCTGGAAAATGATGGGCAGGTCCCGTTCAACTCTCGCCGGCCGCAGTGGGCAAAAATGCCTTATCACCACGCTGGCTCGCCGATCCCTGTTGTCCGAGCCAGAACCATGGCGCATCTGACAGCCGCTGCAGCAACGCTCTAATGTCACGTGACAAACCTCAAATAAGATGTTGTTTCAGTCGGAGTGTAGCCATGACCGTGTTTGAGATGATATGCCCTCAGGCGAGCTTTACACATACATTACACGTAGAACATGCAACTGACCTAATGCTGTCAAGAACCCTGTACCAAAGTCCTAATTTTTTCGGGAGGAAGTGAACCGTTAGTAGTTTCGACTTGAAATTAATAATTTATATTTATATGAATATCTAAAATCACTGATAGAAAAAATCGCAACACCAAAAATTATTATTGTCGTCCGATGACGTCCCATATGCGCTCCACTGGAGACGTATCTGAGGACGGAGCAGGCCAAGGCCATATATTGATACTCTGTAGAGCATTTTGGATTGGTACAGTGAGGTACAGTTGCGCAGCCAGGGTACGTGGGATAACGCACCAGACCATAGACCGTAACTCCAGCTGTAGGTTCAGTGTGTCTGGTACGCAGACAGGCTGGTTGCAGACCCTCAACTGGTCTCACCAACACACAGCAATCAGTGGCACCGAGGCAGAACCAGCTTTCACCAGAAAACACAGCAGACCTCCACCCTGCCCTCCAATGAGCTCTCGTCTCACAGAAATGCAGCAGCAAGTGACGGTGGCTTGGGGTCACTGAAATGCTGCTAAAGGGTTTCTAGCTCGGAGCTGTCCTTGAAGTAAGCGATCCGTGACGGTTCTTTGTGTGACTGTGGTGCCACCTGTTGCCAAAAATTGCTGCTGCAGATTGTAAGGTGTCAGGCAGATCCAACACCTTCCATGAAAACCTTGACATGATAAGCAAATGCAGTAGTGTGTCACATAGCTCCGAATAAATCGTGACAGTAAATTAACCAAAGTAATACGAGTAACGAGTGAGCAAATGGAATACCGCAGACTAACACAAGAATGCCTAAATGCATGTCATACCTTCCCACCGTGAGACAGACGCAGTTCCGAGGGGAGAAATGACAACAGAAGCCGAGAGCAGAACCGTGTTAAACTGGAAGTCCCTACGATAAGGGACGGATGGACACCCACGTCGCCAATCAATCGCTAGGACCACACCACCCGCAAGTTTTAGCGTGAGACTTTTTCGCGTCTCTATTACGTCAGGACCACCCCCCAGCCAATGTTAAAAGCTAGAGCCCTCCAGAAGAACAGTATAGATCTTACGATAACACAAAAAGGGCTACACCACCCGCAAGTTTTAGCGTGAGACTTTTTCGCGTCTCTGTTACGTTAGGACCACCCCCCAGCCCATGTTAAAAGATAGAGCCCTCCAGAAGAACAGTATAGATATTACGATAACATTAAAAGGTCCACACCAGCTGCAGGTTTTAGCGTGAGACTTTTTCGCGTCTCTGTTACGTTGCAAACTTTAAAAACATTGCCCCACCAGGAAAAGTATAACGTTTCTCACTGGATAGACAGAATTTTTGTAGGCGGAGCTTAAGGTTAACATTGAGACCCTGATTGGTCAGATGAAAACACAGCCACCAATCTGACAGAATTATTACAACTAATGACGGAAACCATGACAAGACAAAATAAAGAAATTGCGAACCACATGAAAATTCAGAATGCAGAAATGACGAAACAAAATGCAGAAACCACGAGACAAGTGCGTGCGATTAAAGAACCAAACAAAAATTTCAGTTACACCTAAGTCATATTGAAGACGAGGCAAAAGAATCTCGAGAAGTGATAGGAAACTTAATAACACGTTACAATCAATTGAGAACAGACATTGACAAGGTACAAGCGGAAGTACAAACATTGCGTAATGACATTCAGGACGAGATCAAAACATTACGTAACACCACCCAGGGAGAAGTCAAGAAACTAGAGAAACAGATAAACGAAATTACTAGACAAGCAGCAGGTACAGCGCGTGACATTGTTGAAAACAGTGTGTTACACAAACGTATCACAAAAGCAGCGCTGAAAAGATATGATAACCGCATAGTCAAAATAGAAGCGCAAACGAAGCGACAATTTCAGAAATTGCGAACAGAGTTGTTGCAAACCATTGAAGAGCGTTGTGAACCGGATCGAACAAGCACAGAGTCTGCAACGACATCCGTATCTGTAACAGCACCGGAAAAACAAGCAATTAACGAAGATATTACGCATTTGCGATTCCAATCACAGGCGGAAAGTAACATACGTGAAATCAGACAGCTGCACAGCAACAAACATGTTTCGAAATTTTTGATGAACAAGCGTCATCACAAACACATGCGGAACCACAAATGTATGTTTCAAGACAGTTTGGATCGAGCAATGAAGCAGCAAGGTTAGCCAGACAAGATACCGAACCAATACCTGACAATGGAAAGCCAGGTCGCGAAGAGTACAGTGCAAGGTATTCGGCTACACGTTCACAACCGATGGAAGAAAATTATTGCGTACCACTCCAACGATACTACGCAAGGGTAGGCGAACGTTACAGTGGACAACACCCAATGGATCTACCACAACCGGAAAGAACGACGGGAGAAATGATCAGAAACTAAAGTGGCGAAGGATCGTGAATTTCATATGGAACTATGACGAAGTACGACAACGATCATTTCCTCACAGTCAGAAAATTTCAGCACTTTCCAGAAGGAAACTCATTACATCCACGAACTTTTATTGATCAATTCCGAGTAGGATTACCAGAACACTGGACGCTAGCACACTAATTAGACTTTATATGTGCACACATGTCAGGAACAGTCGCAGAAACCATGCAGAATGTTGCAGCGACATGTCGATCGTACGAAGATTTCAGAGAGAAGTTTCTCTCACGATATTGGTCCAGCGAAGCACAGAACAGAGTGAAGTACGAATTATTACAGAACCCACATTTTGAAAATTCAGGAGAGAAGAGTCACGTGAAATTTTTCGAATTAATGGCAAAGAAAAATCAATGATTAGATGTACCATACAGTGACGGAGAGTTGCTTAAATTATGCGCGATGAAGCTACCATTGAAATACCAGCAATCATTAGTAGGTCGCGGAGGCAATGACGTCGAAGCATTTAAAGGTATTCTAAGGGAACTAGAGATCATATTTTCGGAAGATGACGCAAGAAAAAGACGAAGCGCACGTGAAAACGAAAGCAAAAAGCAATGGAATCCACAAGACACAGTACGAAGAAACAATAATTACGAACCATGTGATAACTTCGCACCAAGAAACGACAATATATTTCAACAAAGAACCGGTTATGGATTTAGAAGAGAATATGGCAATAACTACAATTCACCTACGAACGGCAACAACTATTACAGAGGAAATAATGACAACCGGAACGGGTACTGGAGAACCAATAGACCGACAAATTATCAACAAAGAAACCACTGTCAACAAGCTGAACAAGAAAAGAGAATACAGATAGAAGACGTGGAGGTAAGACCACCAAACCCCGATAAACGTTCGAATTGACAGCTAAGCGTCCATGCCAAAGAGAATGACGCACCGACCCAGGACAATTGCAGCACCTTGAACAGAGAAGTAAAAATCTTATCACGAGAAGAGAAGAAGGAAGAAACAAATCCGCAGGGACCAGATGAAAACGAAGACAAGAAACGAAGACAATATCGTGTTGGGGCGAAATTAATTGGGAGAATACTGACGAGGAAGATGAATTCCCAGAGGCATGCAAAACGAGTGTAGGAGGAAAGGACGAAGTAATGAGTATTGCAGAGCTATTTGAGATGGAAACCAGGGAAAGCGAATTCAATGAGGATAATGCGCAGTCGACAGAAGTTGAAAATAAGTTACGAGTGGGCACACAACCCAACGTATATAATGAAGGAAGTTATGAAGCAATAATTAGAGCATTTAGATGCGATTATGTGGAAGTAGCGACGAAGAAGGAGAAGATAGACGAGGATGAGGAAAAAGTAGAGGATGTTGAAGAAAGCGTAAATGAAGGATGAAATAGAGAAGAAGAAATAAAAGAGAGAGAAGTAGCAGTCGAGGCTTATCCTACAGAAAGTTCGAATTCACAAGGGAAATTCCTAAAAACACGCATGTATGATTCAGTGGAGGATTCGTTGATGCAAGAAGAAGAAGAACAGAACCAACCCTTTCAGATTCAACCACTTGTGAAGGCCATGGTAAAGCATATCCCAGTCAATATTGTAATTGATAGAGGAAGTGAACTGACTGCGATCTCAGAAAATTTATTCATGCAGTGTAATGCCAATGAGGAATTGTCAGTTCTGAAAACACGTAAGATTAAAGTAAGAGGTCCTATTAGAAACAATGCTGTGGAAGTTACGAGACAAACAAGGTTAATTCTTCGTGCCAAGGTCAAAAGATCGAAGCCAACTTCGTGATTATACCTAAACTAACTGTAGATTTGATTATAGGTGCAGATTTTTTAAATGAGAGACGAGCGATAATAGATATGGGGAAAGGTAGCGTAACATTCGCGAATGTCACACTTCTCTTTGAGCAAAAGCTAGAATTAGAAGAAATACCAGTTATAAACAAACAAGAATGATGCGAGATAAAGAGGATGAAAATTAGAATGGTATTCACAAAAGGGGGAATCGCCTCAACTCATGTTAGAAGTCCATAAGGAAATCGATGAAAAATTGCAAGAAGTTCAAGGTATTTCGGAACACAGTAAAAGAGAATTAGAGGGTATTTTACGAAATAAAGCTAAGGTATTTTTACCTAAGACTGGCAGTATTAAACACGTTCAGTACAAGTTTGAAGATTAATTTTATTACTGGTAAATAATCAGCACAATATTTCAAGATTATGTTGCAGATAAGATCGTCAGGAGAAAGAAGAATGGAGAGAGAGGAAGGTGGGAAAAAGAAAGTAGTTTCAATAAAAACAAAAACAAAAATAACACCAATAGTACCATAGATTAAGGTGAAGGGATAAAACGTAGATAGTCTAACAGCATGAAATACTAAAATGCTATACACCATGACACTACACAAAAATAAAAAACGAATTTGAGGATTTTTGTAGACGTTAAGACTCAAAATATCTTAGAATTGTAACATGGAAAGGGCACCGAAATTTGTAAAGCTTTTAAGAAGGCGTAAAACAATGTAGGTACTAGACATATGTTAGATGATTATAAGTAAAACTTTTTGTAAGAACCACTGTAAAAACTCCAGCAAGGATGAGATGCAACGACCCACAAGTTGCAACATGAGAAATATCAAGAAAGAAAAGGACGTAATTAGCAAGGCACGATTCCTACAAGACAGAAGCGTCGAGAGAAGGGAAAGGACAGCGAGACCAACAGAAGGCCCTTGTAGCTGAAGTGGGCTGTATATCTGCTGGGACAGAATGCGGAACCCTGCAGAGACACGACAGGACACCGAATGCCAGAAGGAACCGGTGCAGGGACTGACAAGCAAACACCGGACTTTCACCACTCATAAACCCCTGAATGCCCCCACTCAGCAGAGCGAGCAAAAAACGGCCCGACGAGAAGACCACTTGGGCAAGCCACCACTGGCAAAAAATATGCTTAAAAGTCACACTACCGCTATTAAAAAGCAGGCTGATGCACGAAACTGAAGAAAACTTCCACAAAGTAAATATGATATGCCCAAACAATTTATCAAACTGTTACTAAGAGGAGAACTTCAAAGCGACTAGTTATCAATAAATATTTCCATATCCTGCCCAGAGGAGAATCAAGAAGTAAGGAAGAAGCAGTGAAAAAGCAGGAAGAACAGAAGTTGAAGATTCGCAAGATTGAGACCAAGAAAGAAGATGGGTGAAGAATAGACGACATACCTTCCCAAATCCCTATCCTATTGTAAACTAGTCGTCTACAAAGTATTACAACGAAAAACGACCGCTTTCAGCGACACATAACGATGACTTTCACGCATACAAAGCTAGTAAACCACGAGATTCTGCACTCATAGCTCCATTCCATTATGGCACCTCCACAACAGCAACACACACTTGCAAAGCCAACAAGGAACGACGAACGAAGCTGTACATCAAATACTTGCCCACATCCATCTCGCTCAAGTCCATCACCTTCGTGCAAAAACATTCGCCAACCTCATGCTTAAACATTCATAGGATTGTGGGAATGTGTGAAATCAAATTATGAGATGTAGGAATCGTGCAAAAGAAATGTGTGAAAAACTAAATAAGTTAAGCACACCAGACAGCTAATAAACTACAAAATAACGGTCATTGACTATGGACTTAAGTAAAAAATAGACTATCGATAAAAATAAGTCATTAGTTCTGAAATGGACAGTACATAAAGAACAAAAGTAAGGCATAATAAACACTAAAACTATATGCCACTTATTTTCTGCTCATAAAAATAAGAGAATAACTATATTTTACTTATTTTCTCCTTATAAAAACAAAGAATAAAAAATTATCTTGTTGAATGTTTTCCCTTTTTTTACATTTGTACCATTGGTTAGGATAATATCTCAATACTTGTGTATGTATATTTCCTTGTCAAAGCAATTATTGGAAATAATTCTTATTTGTTAGTGTAACAATGCTGAAATGAGTGACTAGAAACATAAATATTTTACTTGTACTTGGTATTTAGAACATGTGTTAGGAATAGATTTTACTTAATTACTACATTTACAAAAACAATATTTCTAAGAAAATCGATGTGAAAGACTCCTCACTTTCGGTAACAAAATTCATAAAAAAAACTTCACAATTAAATAAAGAAAGAAAATAATTAAAAAATATAAATTAGTAATACAAACTAGCATAGAACAGAATTATGTGGCTGAACAGTAGGCAACAAAATTTAGATAACAGAATAATTTTTGACTGGCTTGGACAACAATTCAATCATTGCCTAATTTCAGTGCAAAAATTATGTTCGAAGGGTGGTGATATGTAAGGTGTCAGGGAAATCCAACACCTTCCATGAAAACCCTGACATGATAAGCAAATCCAGTAGTATGTCACATAGCTCCAAATAAATCGTGACATTAAATTAACCAAAGTAATACGAGTAACTGGTGAGCAAATGGAATACCACAGACTAACACAAGAATGCCTAAATGCATGTCATACCTTCCCACCGTGAGATAGACTCAGTTCCGAGGGTAGAAACGTGAACAGAAGCCGAGAGCAGAACCATGTTAAGCTAGAAGTCCCTACGATAAGGGACGGACGGACACCCACGTCGCCAATCAACCGCTAGGACCACACCACCCGCAAGTTTTAGCGTGAGACTTTTTCGCGTCTCTGTTACGTCAGAACCACCCCCCAGCCAATGTTAAAAGCTAGAGCCCTCCAGAAGAACAGTATAGATCTTACGATAACACAAAAAGGGCTACACCACCTGCAAGTTTTAACGTGAGACTTTTTCGCGTCTCTGTTACGTTAGGACCACCCGCCAGCCCATGTTAAAAGATAGAGCCCTCCAGAAGAACAGTATAGATCTCACGATAACATTAAAAGGACCACACCAGCTGCAGGTTTTAGCGTGAGACTTTTTCGCGTCTCTGTTATAGTGCAAACTTTAAAAACATTGCCCCACCACGAAAAGTATAACGTTTCTCATTGGATGGACAAAATTTTTGAAGGCGGAGCTTAAGGTTAACATTGAGACCCTGATTGGTCAGATGAAAACACAGCCAGATAGTTTCTTTAAACCAACTTCGGTAAATTGTAGTAAGGAGAAGTTAGGAGAGAGTTGCTTTGGAGATGGAGAGGTGAGCGGAGCTGTGCTGCCTGCCGCCCCCTGATGAACACTGACAAGGTAATGAATGCATGTGATGCCGCATAACAGCGGATAAAGCTTCACTCAGAACTGCAGAAGTCTCATCTGTTACACCCCCTTTTTGCGTAATACTAGTGTCGATCGTCAATTAAAGCTCATGGTGTTCGCATTTGCAACTTGAAGTAAAAAATCTGAAACGCGATGATTTTTCTGTTATATAGTTATTGAGAAGCCACATCAGCCACTGTAATTTACGACAAGTTAGATAAGTAATTAAAGATAATTGAGGGTCACTGTAGACCATTTTGGTAGTTTTCTCTTTTGTGAAACTCGATTTAAACCTAGATTATAGATGTGATATGACATAGGTCATCCTTCGATCCATTGCAGAACTTGGAAACCCATTCAGGGAATATTCGTTCACTTTTTTGTTGAACGCAGTTGATTTTTACCATCCTGTATTAAAACATTTTCTTTTATCAATAGTCAATTTATAAACAATGTTTTGTGAGTAGAATAAAATTTCCAATGGTAAACTTAACTGCTTTTTCGACGTTATTTTACCAGCTAACTGAAAATAGGAAGGCCTTGAACCCCTTAAACTAAATTTAGTTAGTATAAGATTCTTTTACAGGGAGTGCAGTGGAGCTGACGATGAAATCATTAAGTATTTGGTTATATCATCGTTAGTCTCACTGAACTCTTCTGAACTCTACATGTCATGTGTGGTCTGGCGTCTCCTTACCAGCAACAGGTCCCAGGTTCAAACTAGTCAATTCCCTAAAAAACACGCTCATAGCGTCGTTGCGCGAAAGTGGTAGGGAGACACGATATAGAACAGACAGACACCATGCAGAATGTTAGAAGATGCATACGATGCGCCACAGCTATACGCCAAATACGATGGGCTTCACTCTCGGTAGCGACGGGTAGCCGTCAAGAGCCTGACGTTCTTGCTCCTTTCGCTCCATTTTTGACAGCATTTATGAAAAAAAATTATGTAAAGCAGCGCTTGCATATTTGTGAAGTTCCAATAAAGCCACAAATTAATTATTTTCCACATCTAAACGCCTGTTAAGTTTTGCAAGGCAGGTAGGCAGCAGCAAAACTTGCGTCGCTAACAATACGTTCTTCAAGCCTCAACTTGCCTGAGAAATACGCATATACAGATTTGTTGAGTCAGCGTTATGTGAGAGGTTGATAAAGTATTGCCTCGCTGACAAAATACTTTTGATTGTTCCAAAAAGTCTCACATGCCGTAGCGTAATATGACATGCAAGTCACTTCGCGAACCAGTCATGGCCACTAAAGTTTAAACTGCACTTGTCAGTGGGAGCAAACAACGTTATTACCACATCAAAAACTTGCCTGAAATCAAAGTCAGTTAAACATTATTGTGAGCCCACAAATTAGCTATTTTGCACATCTATGATGTTTGTCACGCATAACAATGTTCTTCCCAAGTGTAAAATAAATACAAAAATAAGTCACCAACGCAAAGAAATGCAATGTTTACACCAAATTGCTTTCTAAAACATGATTTTAAACTCTAAAGTAAGTTCCACAATGTGATTATCGTGAATAAACACATGTGGTCTGCTAAACAGGCAGGTAAACGTCTTGTGGACTATTAGAACAGGTATAACACATATTCTTCATAAATAGTTAAAGACCATATTTCTTACTTATTTGAAGAAATTAACATCATTAACATGAAGGTGTCAAAAAATAAATTTTACTTTAAATACCATTCAGAAAAACTTTAAAAATACTAAATAAAATCAACAGCTGCTTTAAGCTCCTGTTGGTTTTCATCACAAACAGGCAGTGGCGTTCATACTTCGATCGGTGTACCACAGTTGGTTTAAAATACAACAGAGTCCAAAATTAATTATTTCCTCAACTATAAGGCTTGTCAAGTGGCACGACGTTATTTCCAAGACTAAAGTGTTCTCTAAAATACGTCAGTAACGCAAAAAACTGCACTGGTTATGTTTTTCAGATACACACGTATCTCTCAGCTTGCTACCTAAAACATGGAAGCTCTTTTCATCACTAAATGGCTGCAAATAACATGCTAAATTAGCAACTGAGATTATGAGTTAGGCCTAAAAGAGCAATGTCATAAAACTAACCTGACCATGCTTATAACTCCAGAAAACAGTTATCACCTAAAATCCTACACCAGGCAGTCAAGCACACAAACAAGAACATTATTATTTTTCTTGCACTTGGCGTAAGTCACAACATACATTAAAAGTAGATATTTCCATATATAAATTGTTCTGATACTCAATTTTAGGAAGAACAAAGTTAATACATGACATTCCATACTAGAAAAATGTAGTCGATGGTATTGATTAACAACTACCTGTTTCCACCCACGAGTTTCTGTCGGTCAGTCTGGTTATATGGAATGGAAAGCAGATAGAAAACATGGGAATTGGATATACATTCTAATCTCCTTCTCCCCCTGTCTCCTTACATCTTCTCTCTCTCTTTGACTGTCTCCTCCTCCTTCCCCCTCTGTCCAACACCTTCTCCTTCCTATCTGTGTCTTTCTTCTCCACCCCGTCTCCCTCCATATCCCCTCCCCCCCTCTCTCTGTCCAACACCTCCTCTCCGCTTTCTATCTCTATTTCCTTCCACCCCTCTATCCATCTCTCTGCCCCCTCTCTGACTTTAATCCGTTTCATTGTTACTGCGTATTCAGAATGTGTTGTAGTATTCTAATCAGCCAATAAACCATAAACACAGTTTTCCTGTTTGCTAACTATGTTTCACTACTATTTTCGTCCGAATTTTCTTTAAAGTATTATGCAAAAATTTAAAGTAAATTTATCAAGAAGTTTTCGAGACTTTTAGCAATAATATTTCCCCTTTATATATCACATACTTACTTATGTATCACATACACGAAACAGAGTAACTTGCGCACTTTCAGTTAAATTAATGAGTGATGTGGTGGCCCTCAACTACGTATCCTCCGACTCAGAGTTGAAATATTAACGTTTTGGCTGGTTTCATTGTCTACAGACTGGGATACGTAGTTGCCACATTACAAGCCAAAGACTGCTGAGTCTACAGTATACAATATGAACACACACATGAATCGAATTGTCGAAGGTTCCTATCATCTGGCAATTGCGAATTAATATAGAAATTTATAAATGTAAGATTGCAATTGAATGAAATCTGTAGGTATTATTTTTAACGACTTTAAATGATGAGTACGATAGTTGAGGTACTTTTGAGAATGCGGTATATTTCTGCAAAACACTTATTGGTGTCGATAGTCCAACAATTAAATGAAATATACGTTGAATAACAGGGAAACAATAGATTCCTACCGCGTGTAATTAGTTATGAACAACAACATAGCTCGCAAGATATTAACTTCTAAATGCACACTACGTCTTCACTGTAGAAGCCACGGAAATCTCACAAGTGCACAAGACGGTACTCCGAAGTATTTCTATCTCCCGCAATCAAGCGCAAACTGCTCCACTCCAAGTCTTTCCCGCGACTGTTCTTCGCTCCTTCGCGTCCAGCACTCTCTGTGTCCTGTCCCGTGCCGTCCGTGTCCTGTGCCGTCCTGCCCAGAACTCTTCTCCTGCTTCCATCCTGAATCCCCATTATCGAGTGCTGTGATTGGCTATCGTGCTCGCACCAGGACTTCAAGCCAACGCACCCACACAAACATAATGATACACTTTCGTAATACTGAATTTACATTTAAATAGCTTGAAATTAAATAAATATTTCTACCGCTGGACCAAGAACACGCTCTAACATACATTACTAGATACATAAAAAAATTAAATAAACATGTATCATTGGAGTAGAACACAAGGTAAGCCAGTAGCCTAATGCCTCTGTGCTAAAACACACTAAATATTTATACAATTTTTTCATGAATAGTGTATATCTGATATAAACAAAGACACAGATGAATAAATATATTTATAAGCATGCTACTACCGTTTTTTCGTTTAACTGTGGAGTACTTAAGGCCTGATGCGATCGATAGTAATTGTCCATTTTAACCTCCAATAACTCATGTACTATTCAAGTTACATGCCTGTAATTTATAGCAATTTAGATTTACACTAATAGCATTCTAAAGACATGTCAATCGACGAAATCGGATTAAGTGTTTAAATTTTGAAAATTCGTTGCTTTGTGTTGCTTGTATATTTTGCAGTCATACAGTAAACTTTAAACTAATAAAAATATTGAAAATCTGATTACACCATTAGAATCGTCATTCAAATAATGGTAATGCACATGTTTCTTTTTGAGGTATCATGATTCATCTGGCTGTTATTAATTTCTATACGAACTGTGAAATATCTGCCATCATGGTTTCACAAAGTCCGCCATCTTTGGCACTCTCGGCATACAAGTCCCTTTCACCGACACAGCGTCACCAAGGAATTGCCAGCCATGTGGTCCGGCCATTGTGCGGCATCACGCGGTCGCTTAGCTGACGTTTCGCACCCCGTGGTTGCTGCTAGGCAGTGACCCGCCCAGAGGCCCCAGCTCGGCAACACCAACTCTGAACTTAGAATATTTTCAGGGCGCTACAACTCACCTGTTACCTCACAAACTGCATGTAACGACGTGTCATAAATTCAAAGCATCCAGTGAAGAACTTTAAGACATTTTAGATTCTGCACAAACGAGCATGAAGATTTTGTTCACAATGTATCCCCACCATATGGCTCTCGAGTAGGTATGTAAAAATAATTGCATTTTCAAATGCAAGATTGTATCAGAATTTCAAAGCAGCTGGTGATGAACGTAGACTTACGATTTTGTAAAAATGGCCATTTACATTTTCATTCTTCCCTCCTTAATTTTTGCATATATATTTATATATTACATGTGCAATTTTAGTGGGTGTATAAAAACATGCAAGTGTCTGAATGCAACATTCTTCAATGTTTCAAAGCTATGGATAAAGAACTTTTGGAGATTTAGGATTTTGTGCTAACGAATATTTACATTTTCATTTATATATGTGTAAAGAAGGGATCGCTTGGTAGGGCATAATCTGAGGCATCAAGGGGTCACCAATTTAGTATTGGAGGGCAGCGTGGAAAGTAAAAATTGTAGAGGGACACCAAGAGATGAATACACTAAACAGATTCAGAAGGATGTAGGGTGCAGTAGGTACTAGGAGATGAAGAACCTTGCACAGGATAGAGTAGCATGGAGAGCTGCATCAAACCATCTCTGGACTGAAGACCACAACAACAAGAACATGTAAATGTTTATTTGTACAAAATCGTAAATCTCCAAAAGTCCTACTATGACTGCTTTTAAATTTTGACACAATGTTGTACTCAAATATGCACATTTTTATGTACCTGTAATGCCTACTGAAGCGCCATATGGTATGTATAAATATACATACAAACACTGTCAACGAAAGTCTCCTGGTCTTTGTTCAAAATCTTATATCTGATTCCTTTGAAATTACGACACAACATTGCATTTGAATAAGCACAGGTTTTAATGGATTATGTACCTACTGGAGTGCCATACGGTGTATCAAAAACAGCATATGACACTCGAATAGGTACACAAAACACATGCATATTGGAATGCAACATAGCATCAAATTTTCAAATCAATCAGTGAAGAACTGTCAGAGATTTACGATTTTATACAGAGAACATTCATACATTTATTTGTATAGGTAGACAACTCAGGCTGCCTACATTTTACGTGCGATAACAGCATTTAATGAAGACTGCAATATTTACTAATCACAGCCAAAGTGCCAACACTCTCTGGACAAACAAACTGAGCAAACATTATGGTAGCGTGGCGAATTGTGGTCAGTGGAGAGAAAGGTGGTTAGTGGAAAATTATGGCCAATGTAGAATGACATTCAGTGGAGAATTATGATCAGTGAAGAATTATGGTCAGTGAGGATCTAAAGTCATTTGAGGGTGTTGGTCACTGGAGAATGCTGGCCAATGGAGAAATGGTCAGTGGGGAATGATGGTCAATGGAGAACGATGGTTAATGGACTATGATGGTTAATGGAGACAGACAGCCCATGGAGAGAATTATGGATAACAGAGAATTATGGTCAGTGGAGAAGTTTGGTACATGGAGAACTATGGTCTGTGAAGAAAATGTTGTACACTGTAGAGAATGATGAACAATGGAAAACTATGGTGAACAGAGAATTGTCATCAGTGGAGAACGATGGACAATGGACAATATTATGGTCAATGGGAAATTATAGTCAGTAGAAACTCATGGTCAATGGAGTGAATGATAGTTAATAGAGAGAATGGTGGTAGATGGAAAATTATGGTCATAGTAATGATGGCCAGTGGAGAATGATTGTCAATAGAAAGAATGATGGCTAATGTAGAGAATGACTGTCAATGTAGCAAATGGTGGTCAACTGAGATAATGATATTGACTGAAATTATGGAAAATGCAAAATCATTGCCAATAGAGTATGATAGACAATGGAGAATGATGATCAGTGGAGATTCATGGACAATGGAGTTTCATGAACAGTGGAGATTCATATACAGTGGAAATACGTTGATCATTAGAGATTCATGACCAGTGGAGATTCATAATCAGTGTGGAATCACGGTCAATGGAGAATCATGGTCACTGGAGAATAATGATCTGTGGAGGATGATTGTCAGTGCAGAGAATAATTGTCAATTGAGAGAATAATGGCCAGTGGAGAGAATGATGATCAGTGGAGAACTTAGCCAGCAGAGAATTAGTGTCAAAACAGAATGAAGGACAGTGAAGTATGATCACCAGTGGAGAGAATTATGGTCTATGGAGAATGGATATGGATGGTAACCAGTGAGTGGTAACAGTGAATGATAAACAGTAAACATTACCTGTTACATGCTAACTATTAACTGTAACCCACAGTAATCACTAAATATTACCCTTTATGCATCAGCCTTTTGTCATTTATAATTCACACCCATACTCCACTGATCATAATTCTCCACTGGCCATCATTCTACAAAGACTAAAATCCTTTACTTACATTAATTCTACATTGACTATAATTCTTCATAGACCATAATCTTCATTGTTCATCATTCTCTCCATTGTCCACTATTCTCCATTGATGATAATCCTCCACTGACAACAATCCTCTTTAGAAAATAGTCCTCCACTGACAATAAACCTCCAGTGACGATAACCCTCGATTGACGACAATTCTCCATTGACCATCATTCTCCATTGACCATCATTCTCCATTGACCATCATTCTTCATTGACCATAATTCTTCAATGACCATAATTCTCCACTGACCAATATTTTCTCCACTGACTGGCCATCATTTTCCATTGACCTTCATTTGACACCTAATAGTATACATGGTAATGGTGGTCAGACATTTAAACATCTGCCTCTTCCACTACATTGTCTCATCATTAATTTTCATCACACATCACAAAATTATGCACAATTTTTCCACAACTGGCTCATTAAAATCTTTCTGATTTATGCAACGCTCTAAATTTCCTCTCTCTGTAATGCTTACTTCAACGAGAAAATAACATCATAATTAATATTGTAGAAGGAATACAGTTCGTATAACAGCAGAAGATGACAGCATTTCTACTGTGCTGGTAATAGGCATTCTGATCATACTGCCATTCTAAATACACTCCTTTTTGTGATGTTATCGTTGTTTATTTTGCTTCTAGGTGTACTTTTTGCAGTAAGTTATATCTTCAGTAGTGCTCAAGATGAATGTAATGTTTCAATAAGAGAGCTGTTTGTGTTTCAGTAAGCTGTACAGATAATTCAAGTTTGGAATTACTTACTTTGAAGGTCCACTACCCTTGCAATTTGTGGTAGTAATATTGAACTCTCGGTTTTACAGACCAGTTTCACACATCAGTGTAACATTAACAAATCTTGGTCCATTTAAAGCTCTTAGCTAAATCTGAACTAGTGCTCATGTGCCTGTTTTTGTACACAGTTTTATACATTTAGTTAAATTTAATATGTGGAACAAAAATCGTGCCCTGTATACCAAACCATAATCGATTTAAGTAGTTCCCAATAAGCAAGACGTGTGTATTTTACACTTTAATAAATAATTCAGACAAGTAAATATATAATTTTCGGTTTGCTGTGGATGAAAACAGTGTTTTGTTCTCGAAATCTTATATATAATTCAATTTTATTTTGGTTGAAAGTTTTAATTTTCGAGATCTGAAATTATACTTGCATTTTATGGTAAGCAACCTACATATTTTTTCTGTGTACAATAAATCATAAATAGTTTTATCAAAGAGTTTATTTTCAAGATACAAACTGTCTTATTGCACAATCTTCTTTGGAGTTATTTCATCTTGGTCATTGTCTTTGGTTATATTATGTGCAAACACAGGAAATTTTCTTGTTGCACCTTACGAAAAATATGCTTTTTTAAGTGCTAAATGGAAATAAAATCATCCAGGACTTCTTCTTTCTTTCTTCCTAATATGTTGTTTGCTCAGTTTGTTTTCTAGAGAGGCGAGGAGGACGATGGTTCAAACCTGTGTCCGGCTATCCTGATTTAGGGTTTCTCTGATGTCCCTAAATCGATTCAGGTAAATGCCAAGATGGTCTCTTGGGAAGGGCATGGCCGACTTCCTTCCCCATCCTTTCCCAATCCGATGGGATGGATGACATCGCTGTTTGGTCCCCTTCCCCAGATCAACCCACCAACCATCTACATATGTGGGCATGGGTAGAGCATTAGGGTATTTAATTTACGATTATAAACCATGTTTTACACAACAAGTCGAGGCATTTCAGTGCATGTGAAAATCCATTGTGATACTCGACATAAATGTTGCAGTACTTTGCGTTTCTGATGTATTTTTGCAGACAAGTTAGTCTTGAAAATAACGTTGTGAAACAATTGGCAGGCATCATAGACATGGAAAATATTTAATTTTAGGCTCTGTTGCATCTTAAATCCAGGCATGGTAAGCAGATTGAAGTATGAACGCCACCACCTGTTGGCGACGACAAGCAATAAGAACTTAAAGCGGCAGTTGATCTGATATCGCATTTTTCAAGTTTTTCATGATAATATTTAACGTAAAACTTATCTCTGATGACTACATATTACTAATTTCTTAATTAAATTATACAAGCAAACGTTGGATTACAACCATTTATGGAGAGTATGTTTTATACTCGCTCTCGTTTTCCACAAGGTGTTTACTTGCCTGTTTAGCTGGCCACATGAGTTTATGCATGAAAATAGCATTGGGGTACTTACTAGAGTGTTCACAATGATGTTTTGAACAGCAGTTGGGTATAAATATTGCATTTTTAGTTTGATGACGTATTTTTGCAGATATCTGAGGCTTGGAAAGAATATTGTGGTATTTGATAAGCACGACAGAAATGAAAAATAACTATGTCAACTGATCAGCGACATAAAGAAATCAAAAAATGAACAAGAAAAGAAAGGTTTGCAGTAATATCAGTAAATTAGAAATGAAATGAAGAGGAAGCGAAAGAAACCAAAGGGAAATTGCTGCAAGAAAAATATGGAGAAATGTGGGATGAAGCAGCCACCAGTACGACAGATTCAGCTTACAAAAAAGTCAAGACAAGTTTCGGGGAAATTAAAAACAAAGGCCTCACTATCAAGAGTGCAAATTAATGAGTACTTTGTGGATATCGACGAGGAGTACATATGCTGACGTGATAGAAGAAAGAATGTATGTCAGTGAGGAAGACATGGTCGAAGTTTGACAGACTTCTGGAACATTTTCGACCAAATAATGCAAAATCGATTGATTACATTCCTAAAATCATTGGCGAAAGCGGAAATCAAAGTACGTTTCAATTCAGTGTGTAGAATGTATCACATTGCAGACATATGATCAGTCATTGGTAGAATATCATCCACAAAATACCAAAGATAAAAAGAGAAGATATATGTTAGAATTGACACATTCAGCATACAAGTTGCTGACAGAAGTAATATATGAGAGAATGGAGAAATGACAACCAGTTTGACTTCAGAAAAGGTAAAGAAACCAGAGACGCAGTTGTGAATTTGTGCTTGATGATGCAGGTAAGACTTCACAAAAATTAAGACATGTTCATAGTATTTATCGGCCTAGAAAAAGCTTTAGACTACGTAAATTATTGCAATATATTTGAAATCCCCCTTAGAAAAAATAGGTATAACCTATAGGGAAATACGGGTAATATACTTCATGTACGAGGACCAAGAGGGGTCAATAAGAATGGACGACCAAGAGGAAAGAGCTTGGATTAAAATACGTGAGACATGGATTCAATGTTTCGCAACTACTGTTCGATCTGCACATCAACGAAACAATGGCACGAATAGAAAGATTCAGGAATGGGATTAACATTCAGGAGGAAGGGAAATCACTATTAAGATTCGCTGATAACATAACTATCTGCAGCGAAAAAGGGGCAGAGTTACAGCACATATCGAATGAAATTAACATTCTAATGAACACAAAACATGGAGTCAGAGTCAACCTAAGAAAGATGAAATTAACGAGGAATACTACAAATAGATTAATGATAAACATAGCATCCAAATTGGGATCGTAGAGTAGACGAAGTACAGGTATTCTGCTTACTTGGAAGCAAAATAACGCATTTCGAAAGACTTAAAAAGCAGAGTAGCACTGGCAAAAAAGTATTCCCGGTTGAAATACGTTTACTAATATTAAACACAGGCCTCAAACTGAGGAAGGAATTTCAGAGATTATGCGACTGAAGAACACCTATTGTTAAAGTGAATAAAGCGTGGGAGAAATGAAAAAAAAGAGTATCGAACAATTTGAGATATAGCGATATGTAGGATGTTTAAGCAGACTGATAAGATAAGAAAAAAGATCCTTCGCATTGGCGAGAAAAGAAACATGGGGTAAATACCGACCAGAAGAATAGAACATACCTCACCCTTGCTCCAAAGTGACACAGTTCAAAAAACTTATTTATGTTACAGAGTTGAAGAAACAGTACCTGCTCTGTAATCAGGAGCGTGATTCTATGATTTCACAATTTGAACATTACAAGACAGCTGTGTTACATTCATTGTTTGAGGTAGAAATGTACTCATAACAACAAGAGCATTGCACTGTTACTAAAGTAGTCAATTCCATAGAGAATGGATTATTGTTAAGAAGTTCAAAACACTATTATTTTAAGTTGTGTCTTTCATTTGGATTGAGGTTACAAAAAATCAGAGTGACATTTTCATTTGACTCACTTTAGCCAATCGTGGTAAGTGTAAAATGGTTGAATAATGTGGACTGTGCCTATTCTGAAGAATCGTTTCAGGGAGTTTCCAGTTACATCAGTTTTAATTAATAAACTGAAAAGTTACATTTCTGTGCTTTGGCCAGAACCACCTCCTAATTTTCTTATTTAGTCACTTTTAGCTCTCCAATAGTTCTGGCTACGGTACGAATTGTAATATTTGCGACGATTTATTGTTGATATTTTGAGGTGCTTCACTTTAGAAGAATTATTTTCTAAAATTCTCAGTTGCGTTGGTTTTGAGGAAGTAGTTACGACATTGTGTCACTTTTTAAGGATATACTCATACATTTCCTTTGCTGTTACCTTTTCGAATGGAAGAACGATGTTGTCATTATTGTCTGCCTGTCATTTTTTTTCTAATGTGGAGTGATTTATGAAAAAGAAGCCCATATAACAAAGTCAAGGAAGAACGTAACAAAATACTTCAAGAGCTACATTGTCAAAGAAATGCATCATCTATAATGGAATCCTATCATGAAATAGGATCAATTGTTATTGTTTCAAATTCTGAAGGAGACAGAAGTGACATTTATGGTGCTGAATTTAGGTCATAAAACAGATTGCTTAAAACATATTCTGATCAGTTACCTCTACCTGAAAATAACAAGAAAGTATTGTAATTGTTATTACAAAGACGTTCTCATTATTTGTTGAATTTGTGAACTGTTCATTAAGATTTGGTGACTTTACTTCTAATAACTATTAGACTTTTATAACGCTAAATGATACCATAATTTGACTTATGCACCCGAATTTGTGAAAGGGTTTGTTAAATATATCTAATTTCCAGAAACGTAACGTATTTGCAGCAATGTGTCCTAGGTAGTGTGCGACTTAATTAGAAATGAAACATTATTAACAAGAATAAACTGAATACCAGAAGTGATAAATGTCTATGTTTTATTCTAGAGAAGTATCTGAACTCAAAACAATCAACAGTTATACAACTGATCAAGACACTCAAAGTGATGTAACTAAAACAAAGGGAAGTTCCTTGGGGTTTATGTTACAAATGACTGAAACGTCATTTGATCCTGGTGTCACATCCATTCTCATTAGCGCTAATAAATTTGTTGTCTTTATAATGCTCCGTTATTACCAAAAATATTTTTCGTGATTCATGGAGAACGTAATATTTTGCGGTGCGTCACTTTCTTACCAAGAGTACGAAGTGTTAAAACTTCATGGAATAGCTTGCGTCGTAACAGAGAGAGCAGTAGATGTCCAAAACTGTAAGGGAGGACCGATATTGGAATACAAAAAAATAATTGGGCACTTTGGGTTTAGGTGAAACTCTGAAATGAAGAGATTGGCACGATCACCTGCATCAAACTATTGTGAAAACTTAGTATCGCTTCTCCCACCCCTTAAAATACCTATTGCTAAATCTTCCCAGTCAGTGTGAACTCTTCAAGGCTGTGAAAAATTTGCAGGATCTAGTGCTGTCTCCTTGAGCATATCACTAGAATTCGAACTGGGCGATGAAATTTCCCTTCTCATTCTCAGTAGAACAACGCTGGTCTTCCACTGGAAGTATTCACAGTAACAGTGGAAAACCCAGATATGGATTCTCAATCAGTCCTTTAATTTATGTGCCTTTTCTTTCAGTAGTGAGTGAGATCTCTACGAATTTTGGTCTTTGTCAGTATGAATTGATCAGGTCTCTTATCATATCGTTAAAACAGATAGTTGAGATTTCGAGGATTAGAAAACAGTGAGAGAAGCATATGCATAATATAAATGTTTTTAAATAGTGCAACATAAATATTACGCTCAGAATATGGCAGCGTCATTCGTTTAGGCATATTTTACTTGGTTGCAGAATGAAGGCGTAGCTAAAATTATTTATTATACGAACAAAAATCTACAGAGAGAACAATTAGGTGGAAATTTGGAAATTTTTGCGAACACTCTTAACTTCAGCAGCGCTGGCGCAACAGCTCAATTTTGCCAACTCGTTTTTCGGTCTCTTTGTGTGGCCATAAATCAGCAAAAGCTGGTTAATTATGCGTAATATGCATGCGGAATTGTGGATTCAGTTTTTTCTTCTTTTTGATAATTAGCTTCAAATGTGTGCCGAGGGGTGAGGTGCTAATCGAACCACACACAGATGGGACATTGTGTCGCGCTCGTAGTGGGATTAAACTGCGCTTTCATAAAGAGCTGATGGTAGCCATGGTATGGGAGTGCGCATCAAACGACATCAGCAAACTACTCCAAGCGCGACAAAATAAAAATACAAGAGAGTGAGACACTGCTTAGGTAAGAAAGAATAATTCATGTTGTGAATTCTTTGTGGTAATGACCACTGGAAATCAGAAACACCGATAACAGTTCCATAGAACTGGAGTGAAACACGATAAATAATATACCAACTAAATTCGTGCCTTACAGAAAAGATATCAATATATATAGAAATAAAAATAGGTAGAAAAGAAATTGTTATTAGATTATGTATCTTAGAGATGCCATATAATACATCATGAGCCAAATCAATATGAGCACCTGCCTATCAGCCTGTGTGTCCGTCTTTGGAATGACATACATCACTGATTCTGCGTACCAGCGATCCGACGGTTTGTTTGTAGATTTGTGGAGATATGTAGCATTAGATGTCTACACGTAAATAACAGGCCGCTGATATGCGTACGTGGTAATGGCGCTCTATAGTCACCCAGATGGGTTCCACAGGATTTACATCAGGTTTATTTGGTAGCCGAAACATCTGTCTGAGTTCACTATAGTGCTCCTCAATCTACTGTAGCACGTTTCTGGCTCTGAGACACCAACAATTATGCTGCCGAAATATGACATCGCCGCCGGGGAAGACATGCATGTGGTTCGTAGTTGTCAACATGTCTTAGATTACTACCACAGGTCCCATGAAAGCGCAGGAGAATGTCTCCAATAGCATAATACTGCTGCCACCAGCATGCGTGAGAGGCGCGCTGCACGTTTCGAGCCGCCGTTCATCTGGATGACAACGTTTGTCGAGACGACCAGCGACCTACTGTAACAAAAATATGATTTACCCGCAGTGTCTACACGTTTCCATTGATCGACGGTCAAATCCCGATCGTCTCGTGCCCACTGGAATCGTAATTGACGATGTCGTTTGGTTCAAATGGTTCAAATGGCTCTGAGCTCTGTGGGACTTAACATCTGAGGTCATCAGTACCATAGAAATACTTAAACCTCTCTAGCCTAAGGACATCACACACATCCATGCCCGAAGCAGGATTGGAACCTGCGACTGTAGCGGTCGCGCAGTTGCAGAGCGAAGCGCCTAGAACCGCTCGGCCACACCGACCGGCTGTCGTTTGGTCAACATTTGAACACGTCCGGGTGGTCTGCTACGGAATTTATGTTCAACAATGTACGATGAAGAGTGTGCTCCGAAACACTTGTCCGTGTAGAGATGTTACAAATACCATCTATCCTACTTTACAGAGCAGACAAGCCTCCGAACCCTACATTCTGTGAAGAGTCGTGGACGTCCAACTATTTAACTATTAGTGGCAGTTTCACTGTTGTTCCACCTCTTCCCGTTGATGCTCACGACAGTAGCGCACGAACATTCCACCAGCTTCGCCGTTTTCGAGATACTCGCTTATCTCAATGGATTTCCCTATTTCCAGCCCATATCTTCGCTAGTGTGATCCCCCGTCTGTGTCTGCTTCGCTCACATACTTTTGTCACCGCGTCACGTGCACTCATCACCACCAGGCGACATTCATCTTAGCGGTTGGCAGTGGTCATAATGTTTTGGCTTATCAGAAACCCGAAATAAAACACTGTAATACAGCGAAAAGATGGAAGTTTATATATCTACGAGTACTTAACACTGAACTATAAGCTAAGTGTACTGGACGTACTTGAAACACAGATCATTGGACAAATATGTGTGCAAAACAAACTAAAACGACTCTGAAATTAAAATGAATAGCTCTGCCAAAATATACGTAAGTACCGGAGGAAATGGCAAACCGAAAATTTCTTTTTGTTGGAGATATTTACGGAATGAAAGCGAACAGGAGATTTGAACAACTATTCCCGTTTTCCTGAAAGGATAAGTCAAAGATATTCCGAATTACAAAAATAAGCAAACGACTAAAAATAATCATCAAAGAATAAGTAAAAACAGATAGAAACAGAAATAACATGGAAAGCAGAGGAACTGATGTTACATGACCCCAGTTGATGAACAGCCCTAAAACCTCGAAGCGAGGCGAAGATTGCCATAGATTTTTCTTTTATTAAAAAGTCGTAACGGGTATCCTTCTATGTTTATGGGCCTTTTTGTATTTGTCTTTCTCCACATAAAGTAATATAGTGCAAATTTATATGTTTAAAATTTTAAGATTAGAAGATGAAAAATAGAACTAATTTAAGTTTGTAACTTTGGCATGCTGTAATTGCAATAATTCATTCAGAACACTGATGTTTCTACAAGTAAATTTATTGCCTTTATGTACTATCTCGATCTGTTACTCACATTCACAAACTCCTCCGGGTGTGGAGTTTGTCACGCCTATGTAAGAGTCATTCAGATTTACTATTTTGTGTGCAGGGGGTAAATGCCGTCTGAAAATTACAATATTCTCTTCAACTGAAGTGTGTCTCGGTAGTTTTCAATATTCCGTAACCTATCCTTGTGCAGGTGTTTTTATTTCACTTTTTTAAACTTTTCCTCAAGAAGAAAAATGTGTTATTCAATTATTAGAGCAAATAACTAAAAGAAATTTTGGATAGCTTTTATATTCAAGTATGAACTAGATGTTTCTAAATTACAGAAATTTCCATTGTCCAACTTTTGATCACTGCTGCTTGTTATATCTTAGAGAAAAAGGTATATTAACTTACACATTTATGGACACTGCAAATGTTCCAAACTTACGTTTTATTTATAACGTCACTGAGCACTTTTAAACTGATCTCATATTGGAAACACACTCACTTAATACATACATATTACAAGTTGACTGAGTTTTCCAATTATGAGAGTACTGAAGGACGATCTCTTTTAATTGTTAAAAACCATTCCAAAAGCCAAGATCGCCCAAAATACTTTTTATTCAAGACAACCGGTTTCAAGAGCCTTAGCCGTCATCTTGAGGCGTTAAATTTTTTTTTGCAGTGAAACGTACTCATTATATGCTGATCTCATACACAACATGTCAAGTGGATATAGCTCAGCGCGTTATAAGCGTTTCTCTTCGATACAATATTTACAATATTTTAGCGATGGTAAGCGTTTATAATGTGCTGAGTTTCGTTCACTTGACATCTTGTGCATGAGGTCAGCGTAAAATGAACAAGACTGATGAAGCCAGTTGTTCACAATAAAAAATATTTTGTGCGATCTTGGCTTTTGGAAAGGCCTTAAAAGCGTTTCCGTAGGTTTATAGCGTCTTATAACATTGACATATATGGCCTTGGTTAGTGCTCCATATAACCTAAACTAAGTTACTGCTCCTAGGAATAGGAACATACAAAAGTTTAACAGTCAGAAAATCCCACGTATACACAGCAAACATGCAAAGCGGAAACGGGGTGGATAAGTAATGAAATATTGCAGATTACGAATACAAAAGTGAATGTACAAGAAGACAAACTACGAAGCACTCTATTCCATACACCGTAACCTGGCCTGTGAATTATGACTACAGATGTAGAGATGAGAACCAATGAAATCAATGACACTAGAAGGGCATGGAGAGCTATAAGGGAATTAGAAACGTATAGTCATGCGAAAATAATTTTGTGCACAGTTAGGTTACGCATACTGTTGTTGATAATTCTTCCGGGTTACATGGCCGTGGTCCATGGAATTCTTCTATTCCTAACGTTTCGTCCAATACTACGTTGGACATCCTCAGAGTTATGGCTGGTCTTGTTGAGTCCTGCCGACTGACGACTCGGGCGTCGGAAAGCGGCCTAAATACCGAGGAAAGTGGGCGTTGTCTAGCTTGCACATAGTAGCAGAGAGAAAACTAGTCAAAGATAAAATGTAACTATCGATAATTGTCCGACATAGATAAAAATCACTTATCGATTCTGTAACGCCACTGTCCATATCTCGCTTAATTTCAAGGCCTCTTCTTTTCTATTAAAATTATCTTCATGTTTATAAATTTCAATAGTCTCCCTATACAGTCGTGGATAATAGTTCGTGGTAGCACTTAAAACTGTAGTTTCAGAAAATTTAACTACTTGGTCACCTGACTGAAGTTCATGTTCCGCAACGGCCGATTTATCTATTTTTCCCAGTCGGCAAGACTTTTCTGCTCCTTTACCCTCGTATTCACACTTCTTTTCGTAGTACCAATATAGACCTTGTCACAAGTACACGGAATTTTATACACACCGCTAGATGATAATGGTGGCCTTCTATCTTTAACAGAACGAAGTACTTGTCCAATTTTTCTGGTAGGTTTGAATACCGGTTTCACTTTATGTTTCAAAATTTTGCCAATTCGATCTGTAACCTTACTAATGACGGGTAAAGACACCGTCTTCTTCTATTGTGGTGTACCATCCTTGTCCTTTGGCCTGCTGTAATTAGGTCTTAAAACTCTACTAATTTCTTTGTTTGAGTACCCATTCTTCGAAGGCCTGTTTAGATAATTCAGTTCCGTATCCAGATGTTCCGGCGTACAAATCCGTTTGGCCCTGTCCACTAAACTTTTGATTACACCTCTTTTATGCTGTGGGTGAAGACTGGAGTTCTTATGAAAGTATCTATCAGTATGTGTGCTCTTCCGAAACACTTTATGTTTTAGACTGCCATCGGTCTGTCTCATGACTAACACATCGAAAAACGAAATAGCCTGGTCTTTTTCCACTTCAATGGTAAACTGAATTTTAGGGTTTATGCTACTAAGATAATCAAAAAATTCGTCTAAGGCTTTTTTCCGTGTGTCCAAACCACGAGTGTGTCGTCTACATAACGATACCAACAACATGTGCAAGCTAGACCACGCCCACTTTTCTGGGTATTTAGGCCGCTCTCCGACGCCCGACCCGTCAGTCGGCAGGACTCCACAGGACCAGCCATACCTCTGAGGATGTCCAACGTAGTATTGGATGAAACGTTAAGAATAGAAGAATTCCATGGACCACGACCATATAACCCGGAAGAATTATCAACAACAGTACCATCCGGTCGTGAAAGCCTTCATTGTATGATTAAGTTACGCATAATTTCGGAGAAAATAACAAGCAAAGGTGTTAAGATAATGGGTAGTTATAATTAAAGTGCAATTATTCACGGAGGTTCTGTCTGTGTTATAATTATTGTTTGGTAGAAAAACTTGGTAGTTATGCTAACGTGTTAATGCGGAACTGATTTAAGCTGGAAAACAATTAGTTCCAATATTGGCCACCAGGTGCAAAAACGGTGATGTATACAGTTTGTATGACTTTGTGACATCAACGCTGTCATTTGACAAGCCATAACGTGAGTGGACAGTATGACTATTGAGAAAAGAGACTGTGAACTGTTAGTGAAACTGTTTTAGGTGAACAGCAGCAGTTACAGTGAAGCATCGAGAGAATATCACTAACTGAATCGTCTTAGGAGAGGCTCGTTGTCATTAAATGGTTTAAAGAACATGATAATGAAATTCAAAAACACAGGTGAGCTTGGGGCTCCACCCGGAAAAGGATGGCGTCCTATCCTGGTGAAAGTTATTGAGAAGGAAACGTACGATGCATCACGTGCGCCTGGATAGTGCTAGCTCTGGCAGTGTCACGAGAACTCTCCATCCCGTGGTCGATAGTGCACAAAATTTTGTGGTCTATATCACACTGGTACCCATACAAATTCCAGATGGTGCAGTAACTGAAACTTCATGAGCGGCAGAAAAGTTCTCACTTTGCTTTTCGGTTTCTGCCACGGATCGAAGTTGATGGCATGTGGCTAGGCAATATTCAGAGGCTTGACAAGGCACATTTTGCACTACAGGGTGCAGTGAATACACAGAACTGCCGAATTTAGGGTACTGTCAAACTACCTGTTGCGCACGAAGAGCCGTATGTGACTATGAGGTGTTGAATCAGGAGCGCCTCCATTCCCCGGCCCTTCTTCTATGAAGAGAATACACACAGAAGGCCTGTCAGGCGTAACGCGACGCCTGCACATTATCGATACCTCCTCGTACAGTGTGTACTTCCCGCTTTGGAAGAGCGCATCTGTGTGGTAAGCACTTTTTTCATGCAAGATGGGTCAACGTCTCATGTCACCCGCCCAGTAAAATAATTGCTAAAGGAAACCTTCCAGGAACGTGTCACCCAATGATTTTCCACATGCATGGCGTGCAACATCATCTCACTGAATTCATGTAACTTTTGGCTCCGGGCATATCTAAAAAAAAAAAAAAAAAAAAAAAAAAATTAAAGAAGAAGCATTTACCACGGACACTTTCGGTGCCTACTGATCTGAAAGCCAGTATATAGGAAAATGTTGCTCAGATTTCACCGGGACAGCCGCGAGCAGTTGTTGATCAGGTTGTTCTACGAATGAAACAGCTCGGTGACTTCTCTGGTACTCATATTGAACAAACTGTGTAAGCAGCAGTAAGTAATCAAATCAAAATTATGCCTTTGTCACTTGTTTCACATCTTCTACCCATTTCTAATCAATTACATATGGAAACATTTCTATACATCTTTCTTGTATTCACAACACCGGATTTCTACCAGATGGAACTCATTTTTTTTCAAGCCATAAATAGATTCTCCATTAATGCATTAACATTCGTACTAAGTTCCTCTGCCATACTAGAATTACAGCCCACACTGGACATCCATGAACAGATGCACTTCAAGAAAACCCCGCATGAAGTTCAGATGGTAAGCCATGTAATACACGATTGGTAGTAGTATATCGGTAGCTTCTACAATGGACAAGACCTGAAGTACATGGAACAGAACATGAAAATGATGCTCAGCAAGAATATATGAATCTCAATACAAAGAGTAATTACAACAAATTACAGTAAATGAACAGTTTGGCAACACTCATTCAGTACACTGTAATTTAATACTCCTGTCTACTTGAACTGACAACAGTTTACCATGACGCTGCGTAATATTTAGAAAACACTGTTACCCAGTCTACAAAAACGACAACAATAATTTTGATTCAATGTGTAAGTTGTATTGGCAATTAGACCGTATGTGGTATTTGTATTATGTGTTCCTTGTACATTAGCCACTTTTTAGATCGTAAATCCACTCTCAACTTCCCTCCCTATACTGTTCTACTATACTATTGCAAGTAAAGGCCACTAACACGTAACAAACGTGCTGAGCACCTGAACTGACATTTCCTGTATAATGTCATGACCAAAGAGTCTGTATATCGGCATTTGCTTTTAGTTTCCAAACTTCAATTTCTTACACACTATTGATTTATAGACGGTAGTTAGTTGGTACCTGGTGTTAGGCTAACAACTCGAAGCAAAGTTTCCACTGAATATATATTAGTGAAACAAAACAAATTTGTTTGGACTTCAGCATTAAATTACAAAGAATATGTCGTTTTTTGGTTGTAATAGCTGTTGGTAATGGCATTCACGTTACTCTGTTAAGTAAATCAACGGTACAATTTGAGGTAGCCACTGGAATACAACCAGAATAAAAACTTGATTTTGCCATAAAGTAAACTCAAGTAACATTTTCCTTGAACCATTAAATTCGCATGATAGCACAAGTGCAAAAATACGAGATCGAGTAGTACTATCCAGAAAGAGCAATCAATTCAATAAAGATTTCACTCACTGTTAACCAAGACTGTCCAGCACCCAGTACTGTTCAGGTTCACTTAAAGCTAATCATCCGTCAGCCTTGTCACCCTCAAGAACTCGTTCTTGTAACATCTACAAGCTACTACGAAAGCTACTATACACTGAAGGAACCATGGAATTTTAAGACATCGCTCAATGAATGTCAAGGAAAAAGGATGTGGAGGAGGAGGAGTAGGAAATTAGTGTTTAACGTCCCGTCGACAACGAGGTCATTAGAGACGGAGCACAAGCTCGAGTTAGGGAAGGATGGGGAAGGAAATCGGCCGTGCCCTTTCAAAGGAACCATCCCGGCATTTGCCTGAAGTGACCTAGGGAAATCACGGAAAACCTAAATCAGGATGGGCGGACGCGGGATTGAACCGTCGTCCTCCCGAATGCGAGTCCAGTGTGCTAACCACTGCGCCAAAAAAGGAAGTGCAATTGTAGTTTGCTATCTGTTAAAGGACAAGCAATTTCGTCAGTACCTAACATCTTTTACACTTTTGAGAATTCATTTTCAAGTATTTGACTTTTGATGACACCAACGGAACTTCTGCTAGCGATTCTGGTGTAATTCGGTGCTATTCGTAGCAGAACTGGAATTTTATACGCTTGTTAGGTCGGGTTAGTTAGTTCGATTCTGGGACAAATTCTTCTTGGAACGTACATTGTGTCTGAATGAAGAGGCACTGCTGCTTTAGCTCATCGTGGTAAACCCATATAATCTCAAATACTAACACCTTTTGCTGGCTAGTTGGTCAAATAGTTAATTACACACCATAAAATCCTTCTCGCACTATCGATTTGAATTTTCCTCTTTAACTAGTAACGGTATTTATTCACAGTATCATTGTCTTTACACTATTTAAATCTCACTGACACTTTATCCGCCCACGATGTCATAAGCACCACGAACACATCCGCCAAGTTCCCAAAATGTACTCCCTCTCTGATGCTAACTCGATCATTGCTGAAATGCCAACCAGGAGAAAGCCTTCCCATTGGATGGAGTACGGCAATTCATATTTTCGCCATAAGATAATTTGCATAAATGTAATTGTTCGCAAAAGCGTTTTACTTCATTTACAATTTTCCTCTTTGTATCATTTCTCATTTTGTTACAGAGAGCAAAATCTCCTTTAGCTTTTCCAATTATTCTTTTTGCCAACACGATAGTCCAGCCTTCCAGGAGTCACTATTATCTTTTGACGTATGCTTCACCTATCACGTTCCACATTCCTTACCTCGTAAGGGTATGTTTTGGCGCGTGTCATTTTCCACTACTCTAGTAAGAAAAGGAATTTCTCAATGCTCATTGACGACTACCCCTATAACATTAAAACCCTTAAATGATAAATTGTTCTGCCCAGATGGAACGACCGAATTCATTGGAATGATATTCCTCGTCCTTTCTTGGGATACGTTTAATATATTCTGCTAGCGGTCTTCGCCTCGCTAGAACCATAACTGACATACTGCCCCAGCCTACCTCACCTTCCCCTTTTTTGCCGGCCGCGGTGATCTCGCGGTTCTAGGCGCGCAGTCCGGAACCGTGCGACTGCTACGGTCGCAGGTTCGAATCCTGCCTAGGGCATGGATGTGTGTGAGGTCCTTAGGTTAGTTAGGTTTAAGTAGTTCTAAGTTCTAGGGGACTAATGACCACAGCAGTTGAGTCCCATAGTGCTCAGAACCATTTTTGAACCTTCCCCCTTATTTCTATCACATGATTTAAAAATTATCAATGTCAGCGGCAAACCCTGCTCCATGTCTTGTACGAAGCATGAAGCAGAATTTATGTTCTGTCATGACTGATATCTATAATTTGAAGTTATACACCATTTCGCGTAGTTACTTTCTCCCTGTAAATAACACCCTTCACATTTCATCATAGGAATGTATTGTCAGAAGTGTTGAAGAACTGGTTGAATAGTCCCAGACGCTCTTGGTCCACTCCAGCACAAGAAAAGCACGTGACCAAGTCAGTACGTACGGTATGAAATGAGCATCCATTGCACCGCTACCAATATTTCCTTATCAGTAACGGGCACACCACCTAGATTCGTGGCTGTGTTCCGAAGTTCGTACATTTGTTGCCTTTCATTGTTTCGTATATGAAAAATTATTCCGTGAAACGATCATCCGCTTTTCTGCGTCACACACTCGAACCTCATACATAATGAGAGTATTTCCCTGCACGAAAGCTGTGGTTCTAGAGAATGAGACATTGCTCATTAAGTATAAAAACAATAACACAAACTACTTACATAAAAAACGTATGAAAAATTACACGGTGATTGAAAGCACATTTTTCCATCAGAAATAAATAAATAGAAAAAAATAAAATTACAACAAAAAAACAACAAAAATAGATTGTGCATCACATTCGGGATGGCTAGACAGGCGAATTTTGTGAGGAGCAGCGTTTGTTAAAAACATCTCAGCTACATATCTATACATCTTATTTGAGAAATATTTACTGCGGTTTTTGCTGATGGCGTATGCTAAATTTTGAGAGTAGTGTTGTCTTCAATCCAAAGACTGGTTTGATATACAGCTCTCCACATGATTCCATCCTGTATCCTACATCCACTTTCACCCGCTTACTGAATTCAAACTTTTTTTCCGCTCTATAATTTTTAACACCCCCAAACTACACTCAGTTCCCTGTGTTATCAAACTAACTCCTCCTTGACGAGTCAGCATGTGTGCCATCAAACTACCCCTTCTTTTAATAAGTTCGAGTCATGAATTTCAGTTCCACAAAATGCTACACTCCAGACATACACTGTTAGAAAAGGTTTCCTAACATCTGAAACTAATATTGTCTTGAAAATAATTTACAGAACTAAAATCAGTAAAAGTAATAATGCCCTGCGACTAGGGCCTCCCGTCGGGTAGACCGTTCGCCTGGTGCAAGTCTTTCGAGTTGACGCCACTTCGGCGACTTGCGTGTCGATGGGGATGAAATGATGTTGATAAGGACAACACAACACCCAGCCCCTGAGCGGAGAAAATCTCCGACACAGCCGGGAATCGCACCCGGGCCGTTAGGCATGACATTCCATTGCGCTGACCACTCAGCTACACCAGGGGTGGACAACAGTAAAACTAAAACAAGGACAATGGAGTTAAGTCGAATTAAATATGTATATTTTGATGAAATGTGACCAGGAAATGAAACACTAATACCAGTGGACGACACTTGTGGTTTGGGCAGTAACGTCATTGATGATTTATAATGTAGAGAGAACATGAAATGCTGACTGGCAACAACGTGGAAAGATGTTCTCAAAAAGTTAAGTATACTTACATTGAAAAATGATTTAGTTGTTAAGGAATCTTTTCAAATGTATTACTTAAGTATGTAGAGTTAAATAGAAATAAAAGGTATAACATGCAATTTGCGTGAGGAATAACTGTCTCATGATTCACCCAATTCCCAGATATAGATCATTTTTACTAATACTGAATAGCAGGCCCACATTGATGAAGTTAGTACTGTCAATTCGATTATTTTGTTTCTGATCTCGTTGTCTTCTTTTCAGGAGCTTAATGGTCTCATATATCTTATGTACTAAGAAATCAAAACTTTCTGGGATTGTAAACGTTCATTCGGTCATCAGCTACGGGACGAAAAGTTTTCGCACTTTTAACCTCTATATTCTGGAAAATGACACTCGATTGACTGACGAAACTGAAACCCATCGACTTCCATACGAAACATAATTACTCTTTACAACTTCTACAAAAGAAATATTTCTTATAACTCTTCCTGTAAAGAGCCAGCAGGCAGAAAGATTACACACGGTGATGATTTGATTTTAAAGGAAGTAAACATCTTGGTTACCTGTCCCCAGTATATATGTATAAATACAAAGAACTTAACTATTTACATCTCTGGTAAGGATCTTATTTAAATCAAGTGATATATTCAATGAAAATGAAAATAGATTTACATATTTTTTATGTTGAAACATCAAATTTCTCGTTATGACAGAAAATTTAAACAGTCAAGCATAAAATAATGCATTTTACACAGTCCAATCACATTAGTGTGACCACCTGTCAAAGGCCTGAAAAACCATACTCTGCAGAGTGGGTCGCTGCGAGACGTACAGGGCCGCGCGGGGTAGCCGAGCGGTCTAAGGTGTCTTGTCACGGTCTGCGCGGCTTCCTATGTAGGAGGTTCGAATCATCCTTCGGGCATGGGCGTGTGTGTTGGCCTTAGCGTAAGTTAGTTTAATTTAGATTAAGTAGTGTGTAAGCTTAGGGACCGATAACCTCAGCAGTTTGGTCCCATAAGACCTTACCACAAATTTCCAAGACGTACAGGGCGGGATTCAAAGAGGTTCTGGAAGGTAGCGACAGGGATATGGAGCCATGTCGACCCAGTGTTGCGGCCAGCTGCGCCAGGTTCTCGGTAAAGGATCCATGGTGTGTACAGCCCAATCGAAGTGGTTTCACAGATTCTCGATTAGGTTTAAATCCGGAGAGTATGGGGGCGATAGAAGTACGGTAAAATCACCGTGGTGGTCATAGAACCACGCACATACAGAGCTGAGTGTCACATTGCGATGTCCCGCTGGTAGATTCCATCCTACCGAGAAAAAGCATACTGCATGCAGGCATGGACTTGCCCCCAAGGATAGATGCATACTTGTGTTAATCCACTGTGCCTTCCACAGTGACGAGATCGCACAGGAAATGCCACAAAAACATTTCCAGACCATAACGTTCCTTCCTATGGCCTTGACCCTTCCGACAGTAATTGCTTCAGGGCGTTTTGCTTCAGAGGTTTCATGTCGTTCACACCAAAGGCCGTTTGTCCGGTGGAGAAGAAAATATGATCCATCTGAATGGGCCACCAGTCACCAACCAGGGGACGTCTGTTAGCGGTATTGGAGTGCAAATTCCAGCCTTCGTCGCTGATCAACAGCAGTCAGCGTGGGTGCAAGAACCAGGCGCCTGCGGCAGAGGCTCACTCGTTTCAACGTCCGCTGAACGGTCGTTGAGAAGACACTGTCGGTAGCCCTTTGGTTCATCTGGGCGGCCAGTCGCTCAACAGTTGCTCGACCACTCGCCCGTACACATCTCCCCAGCCGTCGCTCACCTCTGTCGTCTATAGCTCATATTGCACCGCAGTTGCCTCGGCGCCGGTTTTGGATAACGCCTTTTTGAGATGCACAGTATTGTACCCAACGGAACATAAACATTTACTTAGCCATTTCTGAAATGCTTCCACCCTTGGTCCGAAATCCAATGATCATTCCCTTTTGGGCCTCGAATAAATTGCTCCGCTTCCTCAATACGACGTCCGCACTGTTTTCCGCGTCCCCCCCCCCCCTTCGGCCACCGCAAAAAAGCGTTATATGCTCTCCACTGCTAGTGCTGCCGCCTGTCTTCTGTGAGTGGTAAGTGCACGCTGACTTCGAACATAGGTGGTGGTCTCATTAACGTGACTGGACCGTGTAGTAAACAAAGGCTTTGCGTGAAATTTATTGACACACAGTCAACAAGGGTTTAGAAAACACCACTCTTGTGAAACACACCTAGCTCTTTATTGGTATGAAGTGACGAGTGCTACTGACAAGGGATTTCAAATCGATTCCGTATTTCAGGATTTCCGGAAAGTTTTTGACACTGTACCACACAAGCGGCCTGTAGCGAAATTGTGTGCTTATGGAAAATCGTCTCAGTTCCGTGACTGGATTTGTGATTTCCTGTCAGAGAGGTCACAGTTCGTAGTAGTTGAGGGAAACTCATCGAATAAAACACAAGTGACTTCTGGCGTTCCTCAAGGTAGTGTTATAGGCCCTTTGCTATTCCTTATCTATATAAAGGATTTGGGAGACAATCTGAGCCGCCGTCTTAGGTTGTTTGCAGATGACACTGTCGTTTATCGACTAATAAGGTCATCAGAAGATCAAAAATATTGCAAAACGATTTAGAAAAGATATCTGAATGGTGCGAAAATTGGCAGTTGACCCTAAATAATGAAAAGTATGAGGTCATCCACATGAGTGCTAAAAGGAATTCGTTAAAATTCGGTTACACGATAAATCAGTCTAATCTAAAGGCCGTAAATTCAACTAAATACCTACATATTAAATTACGAAAAACTTAAATTAGAAGGAACACACAGAAATGTTGTGATGAAGGGTAACCAAAGACTGCATTTTATTGGCAGGACACTCACAAAGTGCAACAGATCTACTAATGACTACGCTTGTCCGTCCTCTTTTAGAATACCGCTGCGCGGTGTGGGATCCTTACCACATAGGACTGACGGAGTACATCGAAAAAGTTGTAAGAAGGACAGCACGTTTTGTATTAGCGCGAAATACGGGAAAGAGTGTCACTGAAATGATACAGGATTTGGGTTGGACATCATTACAATAAAGGCGTTTTTCGTTGCGACGGAGCCTTCTCACAAAATTCCAATCACCAACTTTCTCCTCCGAATGTGAAAATATTTTGTTGACACAGACCCACATAGGGAGAAACGATCACCACGATAAAATAAGGGAAATCAGAGCTTGCACGGAAAGATATAGGCGTTCGTTCTTTCCGGACGCTATACGAGATTGGAATAATACAGAAGTCTGAAGGTGGTTCGATGAACTCTCTGCCAGGCACTTAACTGTGAATTACAGAGATCCATGTACATGTAGATGTTGATGTTATAACAACGACGATGCCCATCGGTTTAGGAAGGTTAAAAATGTGTATCAGGGTTGATTGCGTCACAAACGTGATCGATAAATAACGCATAGGAGAAGAAAATAGGAGCTTAAGAAATATGGTGTTAGAGGAAAATGCTGAAGATTATATGGGTAAATCAAGTAACTAACGAGGATCTGCCGCCGCGATTACAGAGAAAAAGTTTTTGTGACACTACTGAAAGAACGGATAGCTTATTGACAAACACCCTGAGGCATCAAGGTACAACTACACTTTTAATGAAGGTCAGTTCTGAATGTAATAATTGTAGAAAAACACCAAGGCGTTACTACACCAAGCAGATTTACATGTACGTGGGCTTCACAGGCATGAAGAGACTTTCGCTGTTTGAAGAGTTGTTCAAACCAGTTTTCTCACGGAAGCTAACAGTAAAACAGAAATGCAGATTCTATTACATTACTTGAGCCAGTGATTTGCTAGATATTATGCATTATAAGCTTCGGATGAATAAAACAAGTCCCTCGCCGGTGCGGGCACACAAGTCGGAAAACGGCGAGCAGTGGTGAGAACTCCGAAAGGTCGCGACGTGGAGCAGAAGAAATGCGGACGGCATCTGGGTTATTGCCCGGCGGGCTGTTCCGATTCGACTCCGTATTTCATCGCTCCTGACTCCGGTCGACATTAATGGCACAGTTATCGAGTGAACATAAACCACAAATCATGAAAAGGTGACGCGTCGGAGAACTGGCGGCGATTATTGTACCGGGCGCGCAGGATGTGCTCGCGTAGAGGAAACGGTGCAGCATCCAGTGTCTTAAATTTTACTGAGTTATTTAACCAAAAAATGTTTAAGGTACTTAAAAAAGGACATCTAATCTATACTACTAACAGATGTCTGTAAGTGAAAATTAAACAGCGACTTGACAGTAGCTCTATTTTTTTGGTAACTTCTTCCCACTGTACTGGGGTGTCTTTCGGACATATCCGAAAGAATAGACACCGTTTTGAAACTCTGGTCACAGTGAATCAAGGCACAAAGGAATTAAAGACATTAGCTAGCAGTCAGCATTGATTTATATCGCTTGGGCAAGTTGAAAATTTTATATATAAAATTAAAAAAAAAATTATATATAAAAACTTATATACATATATATAAAACTATTCAGTTGCCTTGCAAGCCACCGCACACACACACACACACACACACACACACACACACGCATACACACACACACACACACACATGTTCTGTACTGTAAGTTTGCAAGTTTAGAATTTCCGTCTGACGGAAGGTGTGTTAGGGCGGTCCGTGCTGTTTGTGAACACTGTGTCCGATGGTGTTGCGCTCAGCGCAAATGCCTAATAAAGAAGGAGTCCTGGGTTCGAACGTCAGTCTGGCACAAATTTTCATATTGCCCCATTGACATAAGTCAGTACGCACTGGCAGCTAATGTCTTTGATTACTTTGTGTTTTCTAGTGACTTCATATACATCTACATGGGTATTCTGCAAATCACATTTAAGTGCTTGGAACAGGGTCCATCGAATTACCTTCATAAGAATTCTCTATTACTCCAATCTCGTACAGCGCGAAAAAAACGAACAACTATACATCTTTCCGTGCGAGCTTCGATTTCCCTTATTTTATAATGGTGATCGTTTCTCCGGATGTAGGTCGGCATCAACAAAATATTCCCGTATTCGTAGGAGAAAGTTGGTGATTCAAATATAATGAAAAGCGTCTTTGTTTTGATGATGTCCACCCCGTCCGGTCACGGACTGCGCGGCCCCTCCCACTGCAGGTTCGAGTCCTCCCTCGGACATGGGTGTATGTGTTGTTCTTAGCATAAGTTAGTTTAAGTAATGTGTAGGTCTAGGGATCTATCACCTAAGCAGTTTGGTCCCTTAGGAATTCACATACATTTGAACATTTTTTTTTATGTCCTCCCCAAATCCTGTTCTATGTCCGTGCTGCCTTGCTATGAACTTTCTCGATGTACTCCGTCAGTCCTATCTGGTAAGGATCTCACACCGTGCAGCAGTATTCTAAAAGAGGTCGGACAAGCATAGTGTAGGCAGCTTCTTTAATAGATCTGTTACATTTTCTAAGTGTTCTGTCAATAAAACGCAGTCTTTGGTTAGCCTTCCCCACGACATTTTCTACGTGTTACTTCCAATTTAAATTGTTCGTAATTATAATTACTAAGAATTTGATTGAATTTACGGCGTTTAGATTTGACTGAATTATCGTGTAACCGAAGTTCAACCGATTCCTTTTAGCACCCATGTGGACGACCTCACATTTTTCGTTATATAGAGTCAATTGCCAATTATTGCACCATCCAAATATATTTTCTAAATCGTTTTGCACTTTCTCATGACTTTATTAGTCGATAAACGACAGCTTCATCTGCAAACAACCTACCACGGCTGCTCAGATTGTCTCCTAAATCGTTTATATAGATAAGGAACAGCAAAGGGTCTATAACACAACCTTGGGGTACGCCAGGAACCACTTCTGTTTTACTGGATGACTTTTTGTCAGTTACTACCAACTGTGACCTCTCTGACAGGAAATCACGAATCCAATCACATAACTGAGACGATATTCTATAAACACGCAGTATCACTACAAGCCCCTTGTGTGGCACAGTGTCAAGGCCTTCCGGAAATCCATAGCACTCAACACTTCGTCTCTGTAAACAGCCAACTGTGTTTCACAAGAACGATGTTCCCTAAGGCCACGATGACTGTGTGTTAATAGGCGGTTATCCTCGAGGTAATTCATGATGTTCGAACACAATATACACTATGTGATCAAAAGTATCCAGACACCCCCAGAAACATACGTTTTACATATTAGGTGCTTTGTGCTGCCACCTATTGCCAGGTATTCCATATCAGCAGCCTCAGTAGTCAATAGACGTCGTCAGAGAGCAGAATGGGGCGCTCCGTGGAACTCACGGACTAAGAACGTGATCAGATGACTGGGTGTCACTTGTGTCATACGTCTGTACGCGAGATTTCCACACTCCTAAATATCCCTAGGTCCACTGTTTTCGATGTGATAGTGAAGTGGAAACGTGAAGGGACATGCAGAGCACAAAAGCCTACAGGCCGACCTCGTCGGTTAAATGACAGGCTGCCGACACTTGAAGAGAGTCATAATGTGTAATGGGCACACACCTATCCATACCATCACATAGGAATTCCAGACTGTATCATGATCCACTGCAGGTACTATGGCAGTTAGGCGGGAGGTGAGAAAACTTTGATTTCATGGTCGAGTTGCTGCTCATTAGCCACACATTACGCCGGTAAATGCCTAATGACGCCTCGCTTGGTGTAAGGAGCGTAAACATTGGACGATTGAACAGTGGGAAAACGTTATGTGGGGTTAGGAATCATGTTACACAATGTGGCGATCCGGTGGCATGGTGTGGGTATGGTGAATGCCCGGTAAACGTCATCTGCCAGCGTGTGTAGTGCCAACAGTAAAATTTGGAGACGGTGGTGTTATGGTGTGGTCGTGTTTTTCATGGGGAGGGGGGGGGGGGGGCTTGCACCCCTTGTTGTTTTGCGTGGCACTATCACAGCACAGGCCTACATTGTTGTCTTAAGCACCTTCTTACTTTCCACTGTTGAAGAACAATTCTGGCGCAGAGGGAGGGATGACGATTGCATCTTTCAACACGATCGAGCACCTGTTCACAATGCACGGCCTGTGGCGGAGTGGTTACACGACAATAACATCCCTGTTATGGACTGGACTGCACAGAGTCGTGATCTGAATCCTATAGAACACCTTTGGGATGTTTTGGAAAGCCGACTTCGTGCGAGGCCTCACCGACCGACATCGATACCTCTCCTCAGTGCAACACCCCGTGGAGAATGGGTTGCCATTCCCCAAGAAACCTTCCAGCACTTGATTGAACGTATGCCTGCAAGAGTGGAAGCTGTCACCAAGGCTAAGGGTGGGCCAACACCATATTGTATTCCAGCATTACCGATGGATGGTGTCACGAACTTGTAAGTCATTTTCAGTCGGATGTCCGGATGCTTTTGATCACTTAGTATATGTTCCAAAATCCTTCGGCGAAGATCACAGTCGGGTGGAGGCGTGCTGCTTGGAGACCCTTGATATTAATTGAGAGGATTGTAAACCATTTCAGTCCATTCAGTTGGCCAGAGATGTGACGGCAGGCTTGTGCCTGACCTAAGTTTTCGTCTAATGAAATTGGACTTATAATTTATGTTCTACATAGTCTAAGAAAGTAGAGGCTACTCATGACCACATTTGATAGACCTTCGTCTATCATATTCTGGAATGTACTGTATGTTAAAGCTTTCTGTTGTAAATGAAGAGTCCAAATGTCAAACGTTATAATGGAAAAATCTCACATCTGTCAGGAGAATCATAAAACACTGTATCTTTTTTGTACGTAATTTATTAGTATCAAAACATCGAGAAAGTATTGTGATACCACAGAACTATATTTCTCACTTCGTAACAGTAAAATGTAATGCATCAGATTAGAAAGTAAATAATTTATTAAGAACGTTCTAGGTGCCGTACTAGAGAAATGATCGGTTCAAGATGCCAATGACAACGTTGTTGTAACAAGCGGAGTTAATAGTGAGACACTAGGTTTTATTTTTGATAATACAAGTTCAGAAATACAAGAGTATGACTCAACTATCTTTTTTCAAACGACTTGCGGGTATTCAGCCAGGTAGTATTTTCAGCTACCGCCGATATTTCGGCGGGAGTACACCCCGCCATTTTCAAGGCAAACTGCAACGGGCAGACGATGTACAGGCAAATTTAAAACCTCGGTTGTTAGACAGATGCAGGAAAGATAACAGACACTGAACACTAGTGCCACCAAAGATGACCATAGTCAGAGATATCGGCGGTCGCTGAAAATATTACCTGGCTGAATACCCGTAAGTTGTTTGAAACTTGTATGCGCCAGGAGAAACTCAGGTCTCAGTATAACTTTAGCCAACATGATATTTTCTACCTACTGTTACATCTTTTACTATGCAACACACAGTATTGCGGAGACATAACATTTGTGTCCAGAAGTCTCCCAGCTTCTCCTGCTTTCCACTTATTCAGAATTAAGGAGCCGAGAGAGCATAATATGTTCAACAAAGAGGACGGAAAGACGAATGTGCAGCGTTACAATGGTTAATATGCAAAATAGAGAAGTGTTGTGGTGGATATTGCGGCAGGGCCCCGAGAAGATGTAATTTTGGGCAAAGTAATGTTAGTTAAAAAGAAATTACTGTATCTGGGGTACATGTGCACTATGTGCAAGTTGTAAATTAAGCTACACGGACTAGTAATGAAAAGTTTGACAGCAGCCACAGAAGTGAAATTCCACTTCCCTTCTGAATAAATAGTGCTTGGTCGCTAGGATGGTAAAACTCTTCACAAGAAATAAGTATCCACGCATCTAATAACAGTGAATCGTTCAAGTTTAATCGTGAAATTCTCTCGAGATGTTAGTGACCTGCAGTGGAGGTGATGGTCCCTAAGGCAGCTACAGCAACCGTCTGTGAGTAATGTCTGAAAATCTGACAGTTCTGCCAACCCAAGCTTACAAGAATGTGCGCTCCCTACAAGTGGCAGAGGCCGGAGCTTGGGATTTTTCGTACATTCTATTTGACGAGGGGCGTACATTTCTGCCTACAAGTTGAGATGTCAGAAAATGCGATGATAGCATTGAAATATTGTTTTGTCATGCTGGCACTTGTGATGCAGTAAGAAAATGGCAGATTGCGATGGAAGGCTACAACGTCTCGACACTGAAGCAAGCTGAACAGTATTTCGTCGTGTTGTCGTTAGTCCCGGATTACAGAGGAGCGGCACAACAGCGCAGAGAAGAGTTTCGCGTCGGGCAGCTGCCGCAGTGACGCTTCACGCACGAGTGTATACAGCGCAGTTCCGTAAGAGCGAGCAAAAATTTAAGAGTACATGGAGAATGCTCCACCGGACAATTTGACGCAGGGAACCTGGGGTCGGGGAAGCCAACTTAATGAGATAAGGAAGTAAACTTGTCTACCGTTTTGTCCGGCATTACTGTTTCCCACTTTATTTACAAGCAACGTTTGTACAAGTTTAAAGTACTGTGCTGTTTATTTACATGTACATTCTTTATTTCCCGCAAGGAAACAAGAAGTACGAGCCCGATACCTGGAAAGTCAAAATGAAAGTTATACTTTCTTTACTTGTCCACAAGGTGCCTCTGTTGTACCGTATGTCCACTGTCTCATGATAAAACGTGCTATGAATCAACGCCAGACCCATTCGTAACTCAGTGCAGTTCAGGGACGAAAAGTACAATACGATGGAGCAGTACCGGTACAGTTTCGCAGAAGTCACTGAGGAGGAGCTTAGTGTTAAACGTCCCGTCGACAACGAGGTCACCACGCCCGGGTTCCCGGGTTCGATTCCCGGCGGGGTCAGGGATTTCCTCGGCCTCGTGATGGCTGGGTGTTGTGTGCTGTCCTTAGGTTAGTTAGGTTTAAGTAGTTCTAAGTTCTAGGGGACTGACGACCATAGATGTTAAGTCCCATAGTGCTCAGAGCCGTTTTTGACAACGAGGTCATTAGAGACGAAGCACAACCTCGGGTTAGGGAGGGATGGGGAAGGAAATCGACCGTGCCCTTTCAAAGGAACCATCCCGGCATTTGCCTGAAACGATTTAGGGAAATCGCGGAAAACCTAAATCAGGGTGACCTAGAACTCACTGACATTATGGGGTAGTACGTTGCAATGCTCTCGTTTGTTGAAAGGCTATACAGGAAACAATTTTCTAACAGGCAGTATCCGTCACGGCGAGTGCTTATTTCTCTCGATCGACGGAATATCAGACCAGCTGTGTGGCTGGATTGAAGAGTTTTTAGCAAACAGAACACAGCATGTTGTTCTCAATGGAGAGACGTCTACAGACGTTAAAGTAAACTCTGGCGTACCACAGGGGAGTGTTATGAGGCCATTGCTTTTCACAATATATATAAATGACTAGTAGATAGTGTCAGAAGTTCCATGAGGCTTCTCGCGGATGATGCTGTAGTATATAGAGAAGTTGCAGCATTAGAAAATTGTAGCGAAATGCAGGAAGAGCTGCAGCGGATAGGCACTTGGTGCAGGGAGTGGCAACTGTCCCTTAACATAGACAAATGTAATGTATTGCGAATACATAGAAAGAAGGTTCCTTTATTGTATGATTATATGATCGCGGAACAAACTGTGGTAGCAGTTACTTCTGTAAAATATCTGGGAGTGTGCGTACGGAACGATCTGAAGTGGAATGATCATATAAAATTAATTGTTGGTAAGACGGGTGCCACGTTGGGATTCATTGGGAGAGTCCTTAGAAAATGTAGTCCATCAACAAAGGAGGTGGCTTACAAAATACTAATTCGACCTATACTTGAGTGTTGCTCATCAGTGTGGGATCCGTACCAGGTCGGGTTGACAGAGGAGATAGAGAAGATCCAAAGAAGAGCGGCGCGTTTCGTCACAGGGTTATTTGGTAAGCGTGATAGCGTTACGGAGATGTTTAGCAAACACAAGTGGCAGAATCTTCAAGAGAGGCGCTCTGAATCGCGTTATAGCTTGCTGTCCAGGTTTCGAGAGGGTGCGTTTCTGGATGAGGTATCGAATATATTGCTTCCGCCTACTTGTACCTCCCGAGGAGATCACGAATGTAAAATTAGAGAGATTCCAGCGCGCACGGAGGCTTCTCGGCAGTCGTTCGTCTCGCGAATCATACGCGACTGGAACAGGAAAGGGAGGTAATGACAGTGGCACGTAAAGTGCCCTCCGCCACACACCGTTGGGTGGATTGCGGAGTATAAATGTAGATGTAGATGTAGATTATCCAAAACGACTCCATGCAATGCTTGTGACTGATTTTGCAACAAGGGACTCATTGTTTGAGTGGTAGCTCCGACAGTGGATTGATTGACCAGATTTCCTCCAGATCGTGCCCTTTACTGACGAGGCCTCATTTGATCGTGATGGTATTTCGAACAGCAGGAATAGTCATGTGTGGGATGAGGAAAACCCTCACGCTGTAGTAGAGTCACACCATCAAGTATGTTTTCCTGTGAATATCTGGGCTGGCTTTGTAGGTGACAGTCTCAATGGGCCATATCTTCTAGCTGACCATCGGAATGACCACCTGTACTTGAGGTTCTTGCGAAGAGTTCTGCCTGAGTTGTTGGAGAACGTACACTTGGCTGCTCGTGAGTGGATGTGGATACAAAATGACGGTGCAGCACCTCACTTCAGTGTGGATGTCCGCATCCATCTCAATGCTGTATTTCCTGGTCGCTGGATTGGAAGGGGAGGTGCTATTCCATGGCCTGTGAAGTCACCTGACCGGATTAAGCTCGATTATTTCCTATGGGGATACCTAAAGCCACTTGTGTATGAGACCTCAGAGGATACAGAGATTGAATTAGCTGCCATAGTTGTAGCTGCCTGCGACGTAATTCGAAACACACTAAGGATATTTGTCACAGTGCGTCAGAATCAGACTGTGCGGCTGGTCCCGGCGGAGGTTTGAGTCCTCCCTCGGGCATGGGTGTGTGTGTTTGTCCTTAGGATAATTTAGGTTAAGCAGTGTGTAAGCTTAGGGACTGATGACCTTAGCTGTTAAGTCCCATAAGATTTCACACACATTTGAACATTTTTTTTGCGTCAGAATCTTGTTCGCCAGTGTCATGCTTGCATTGAGACTGATGGCCGTCAGTTCCAGCACATTTTGTAAGACACAGTATAAATGGTACATTCAATGTGTCAGTGATAATATTTGCAGTTTTTTTTTTTTTTTTCGTCAGTCTACTGACTGGTTTGATGCGGCCCGCCACGAATTCCTTTCCTGTGCTAACCTCTTCATCTCAGAGTAGCACTTGCAACCTACGTCCTCAATTATTTGCTTGACGTATTCCAATCTCTGTCTTCCTCTACAGTTTTTGCCCGCTACAGCTCCCTCTAGTACCATGGAAGTCATTCCCTCATGTCTTAGCAGATGTCCTATCATCCTGTCCCTTCTCCGTATCAGTGTTTTCCACATATTCCTTTCCTCTCCGATTCTGCGTAGAACCTCCTCATTCCTTACCTTATCAGTCCACCTAATTTTCAACATTCGTCTATAGCACCACATCTCAAATGCTTCGATTCTCTTCTGTTCCGGTTTTCCCACAGTCCATGTTTCACTACCATACAATGCTGTACTCCAGACGTACATCCTCAGAAATTTCTTCCTCAACTTAAGGCCGGTATTTGATATTAGTAGACTTCTCTTGCCCAGAAATGCCTTTTTTGCTATAGCGAGAATGCTTTTGATGTCCTCCTTGCTCCGTCCGTCATTGGTTATTTTACTGCCCAGGTAGCAGAATTCCTTAGCTTCATTGACTTCGTGACCATCAATCCTGATGTTAAGTTTCTCGCTGTTCTCATTTCTAATACTTCTCATTACCTTCGTCTTTCTCCGATTTGCTCTCAAACCATACTGTGTACTCATTAGACTGTTCATTCCGTTCAGCAGATCATTTAATTCTTCTTCACTTTCACTCAGGATAGCAATGTCATCAGCGAATCGTATCATTGTTATCCTTTCACCTTGTATTTTCATTCCACTCCTGAAACTTTCTTTTATTTCCATTATTGCTTCCTCGATGTAAAGATTGAAGAGTAGGGGCGAAGGCTACAGCCTTGTCTTACACCCTTCTTAATAGGAGCACTTCGTTCTTGATCGTCCACTCTTATTATTCCCTCTTGGTTGTTGCACATGTTGTATATGACCCGTCTCTCCCTATAGCTTACCCCTACTTTTTTCAGAATGTCGAACAGCTTGCACCATTTTATATTGTCGAACGCTTTTTCCAGGTCGACAAATCCTATGAAAGTGTCTTGATTTTTCTTTAGCCTTGCTTTTATTATTAGCCGTAACGTCAGAATTGTCTCTCTCGTCCCTTTACTTTTCCTAAAGCCAAACTGATCGTCACCTAGCGCATTTGCAGTTAACCAATGTAAATAAAAAAAACGCACACAGTAACGCGATTTTATTTCTATTAGCTCCTCAAGATGGCTTCTCCGACCCCGGGTTCCCTAACTCAAACTACACTCCTGGAAATGGAAAAAAGAACACATTGACACCGGTGTGTCAGACCCACCATACTTGCTCCGGACACTGCGAGAGGGCTGTACAAGCAATGATCACACGCACGGCACAGCGGACACACCAGGAACCGCGGTGTTGGCCGTGGAATGGCGCTAGCTGCGCAGCATTTGTGCACCGCCGCCGTCAGTGTCAGCCAGTTTGCCGTGGCATACGGAGCTCCATCGCAGTCTTTAACACTGGTAACATGCCGCGACAGCGTGGACGTGAACCGTATGTGCAGTTGACGGACTTTGAGCGAGGGCGTATAGTGGGCATGCGGGAAGCCGGGTGGACGTACCGCCGAATTGCTCAACACGTGGGGCGTGAGGTCTCCACAGTACATCGATGTTGTCGCCAGTGGTCGGCGGAAGGTGCACGTGCCCGTCGACCTGGGACAGGACCGCAGCGACGCACGGATGCACGCCAAGACCGTAGGATCCTACGCAGTGCCGTAGGGGACCGCACCGCCACTTCCCAGCAAATTAGGGACACTGTTGCTCCTGGGGTATCGGCGAGGACCATTCGCAACCGTCTCCATGAAGCTGGGCTACGGTCCCGCACACCGTTAGGCCGTCTTCCGCTCACGCCCCAACATCGTGCATCCCGCCTCCAGTGGTGTCGCGACAGGCGTGAATGGAGGGACGAATGGAGACGTGTCGTCTTCAGCGATGAGAGTCGCTTCTGCCTTGGTGCCAATCATGGTCGTATGCGTGTTTGGTGCCGTGCAGGTGAGCGCCACAATCAGGACTGCATACGACCGAGGCACTCAGGGCCAACACCCGGCATCATGGTGTGGGGAGCGATCTCCTACACTGGCCGTACACCACCGGTGATCATCGAGGGGACACTGAATAGTGCACGGTACATCCAAACCGTCATCGAACCCATCGTTCTACCATTCCTAGACCGGCAAGGGAACTTGCTGTTCCAACAGGACAATGCACGTCCGCATGTATCCCGTGCCACCCAACGTGCTCTAGAAGGTGTAAGTCAACTACCCTGGCCAGCAAGATCTCCGGATCTGTCCCCCATTGAGCATGTTTGGGACTGGATGAAGCGTCGTCTCACGCGGTCTGCACGTCCAGCACGAACGCTGGTCCAACTGAGGCGCCAGGTGGAAATGGCATGGCAAGCCGTTCCACAGGACTACATCCAGCATCTCTACGATCGTCTCCATGGGAGAATAGCAGCCTGCATTGCTGCGAAAGGTGGATATACACTGTACTAGTGCCGACATTGTGCATGCTCTGTTGCCTGTGTCTATGTGCCTGTGATTCTGTCAGTGTGATCATGTGATGTATCTGACCCCAGGAATGTGTCAATAAAGTTTCCCCTTCCTGGGACAATGAATTCACGGTGTTCTTATTTCAATTTCCAGGAGTGTATTCAGCGGAGCATCCTTTTTACGTCCTGTTAAGTTTTCGAACGCTCTTACGAGACACCCTTTACTGTGGTGCAGGGAGTGACACGGCAGCCTGAAAGCTCTCTTACCTGCACGTATGGCAAGCGCGCAAGGCAGCGGATCTGCGAACTTTCTCAAGCGTTTTTAAAGAAATTACGCTGTGACAAAATTTGATTCTCACGCATCTCATAGCTTTACTCGTGAGCTTCATGATGAAGTCCCTATCATTCTCTTAATGGCCATAGTTATTTCGATATTTCAAAATTAAGTAAACTTTTGCAACAATTTCGAAAAGTTTGCATTGAAAAAGTAGGATCACTATGAATTTTTATTGGGTGCATTTTAGGTCACATGTTTCTGCGTATGAAATGTGGCTAACATACTGAATTATTCTTTAAAGTTAAAAGGATAGCGCTGTCTATCAACTATCTCGATCAAATTGATTGTATGTACAGTGCTTCGTCCGGAACTCGCGCGCCAGCAAAAAAGTCAGCATAAAATATTTGTTACATTCCTCCTATGTCATAAACGGTTTCAGATATCGAAACAAGAATGTGGCAAATGATGGTATGCAAAAAGGAGACTATTTTGCCATATGATTAATACGCGAATCTTCCATATATTCAAGCTTCTACAGATTTTTACAGTGTAATAACGTTATTTTTAGGAGCCATCGATAGTTACTGAAACGGAAATTGTTACAGATTCCTTGGCGTCAGAACCAGTTTTCGAGACAAGGCTCTGACATCCACAATTGGATTCACCATTGTAAGTATTGTGGATTCAACTACCAAAGTGTTCTGGGATTGCTTCAAGGCGCTTTACATGCGACTGTCGTTTTTTGAATACTGTAAATGATTCATGCATCACAGAGAACTTTTCGACTGCAACGCCCAGAAAATTCTAGTGCATTGTTTCACAGCTATAAAACTTAGCATTCAGTTGTAGTACTTGTAGTACAAGCAGTCGTAGATCCTGAGAGGAAATTCGTTATAATCGATGTCAGTGGAAATAAGAAGGAAAGGGAAAGTGGTAAATTTTATTTTTCCAGTGTATTTCGCTTGATGTGAGACGTGTATCTGAATATACTGCAAGACTCTCTACCATTAAATACATCAGTTGGTCTTCCTTTTGTGTTCCTTGGAGATTAGGCTTAACAATTGTTGAGGTATTTAGCCAAATATCACAGTCAAATTGTTTCAGAGCCATGGAATGCATATTTGAACGAACGCTTTTCTAGACCACGCTGTTTAACAGAATGTACTTTCGGAATAACCCATGTTCGCGGTTCCGTATAGATCTGAGAAGATCCATCCACTATATTGTAAATTCGGCTATTTTATTGTATAACATACCGCTTTTTAGCTGTTTTGTTCTGACAGACAACGAATGTTGTGTGAAAAGGTTCCGAGCTTTACGGCTCTAATGTTTTACTCATTTCTTCACCAGAAGATGCGGCTTTTATTGCCACGAAACCGGTGGTGATATAATAATAAAGGCCTAAACACAGCTGACGCGGTTATTAATACTCAAGATGACTGCTCATAGCTGTTCAATAAATGTGACTACTCACAGCTGTTCAACAAATGTAACTCCATGCTGTGTCCGGACTTCGGCTGGTCAGTTTCCAACAATAAAATACCAACAGCCGATATTTTGGTTTTATTTGTTAGGCAACCAGTTTCGGCATTACATATGCCACTCTCAGGCCCGCATACATCGAGTAACCCCTGTGTTGGAAACCAATGCAGCACTTTCAACTGGTATCGTGAAGATTTTTTTCCTACGGGCATGTGTGCTCCTTGGACAGTTGTTGCTGGCAACAACCACATTAACTCCTGTGAGTACCGAGCGTGAGTCTTGCTTGGGTAGCTCAGTTGGTAGAGCACTTGCCCGCGAAAGGCAAAGGTCCCGAGCTCGAGTCTCGGTCGGGCACACAGTTTTAATCTGCCAGGAAGTTTCATATCAGCGCACACTCCGCTGCAGAGTGAAAATCTCATTTTGGACATTAACTCCTTGTCTATATGTCGGTGCTTATAAACCCGGAACGGAGTTGCGCTGGTTTGCATAATCGCTGCAGCAACGTCCAAAAACAGAAAAATTTTGATCGCGCGTTATATTTTAATACTTGCAGCCTTAATAGCCGAAAGAATTAGCGCACAACAGTGATGTTAATAACTGAATAGCTGAACGCTACTTACTTAGCGATAACTCATTCGTTTCATTGATTTACATTGCCTCTGTGAATAGCAACATAAACATTTTAAAACCAAAAAGATCTCTGGAGCCAGCTACAAGTTAAACACCGCGAACTTTGACACAGTGAAGATAGCATGTTGCAAGTGTCAAAACAGTAATTCACAAGCCACATACTCACTCGCTGTACAGTGCCTGGCGCTCGGGCATTGGTAGGCTTCAGTGGGACGGAGCGAATGGCAAACGACGTGTGTGCGCCAAAGTTTAAAAGATGTACTTTCGCAAGGCCCTAACTGTGTGCTATCACAATTATGGCCCAAATTTTCGCGTGAGATAGACTCCTGTCGCTGATACCTTACAACTGCACTTTCTTCTCCTTGAAATACAAAGTCAAGTTTGCGACATTTCCTTGTAAGTAGTCAAAAGGGGCGGGAAGGCACCATTACTTGGGTCAGGCACGACTGCTGAAGTCTATGCGTTGCGGTTTGCTTCGTACAGTGGGCGAGGAAATGGGTTCCTGAAATAACATTCAAGTAGGCGGCAGTGTGACTCACGGAAGACCATCAACCGCCCCTTATGTTTTCGCGGAGGCGACGTGACGTCCGTTCGTCAACTACCTTTTGTCATCCTACGCGTCCGTTTACGCTTCTCGAAGCATTGCCGCTGCTGCACTGAAGAAACATCCGCAGCAATGCTGATACAGCGAAATCCGTGTTGTTCAGTACTCTCTAATACGCTACGACCCATGCATCCTGCACCGATTCTCATCTGACGTTTACAATCGGGTACCCGGCGAACTGTTACCATGCTCAATTTGCGTCTGTATATACAAGTTGCTCAGAGATAGCGCCGTACCCTGCAAGTATCTGCAGCGTCTGGGCACATCTCAAAATTGGTCAACCTTTACTCTCACTTTTGAACGCTGAGTTTCGACAGCTATATTTGACAGACTTCATCAACATTTACATCTCCATCTACATCTGCATGGATACTCTACAAATCACACTCAAGTGCCTTGCAGAGTTTTCATCGAACAACCTTCACAATAATTGTCTATTATTCCAATCTCGAACAGCGTGCGCAAGAAGCAAACGCCTATAACTTCCCGTGTGAGCTCTGATTTCCCTTATTTTATTGTGATGATCGTTTCTCCCAGTGTACGCCGGCGTCAAGAAAATACTTTCGCATTCGGAGGAGGAAGTTGGTGATTGAAATTTCGTGAGAAGATTCCGCCGCAAGCAAAAACGCCATTTTTTGATGATGTCCATCCCAAATCCTGTATCATATCCGTGACACTCTCTCCCCTATTTCGCGATGATAGAAAATGTGTCGCTCTTCGTTGAACTTCCTCGATGTATTCCATTAATCCTATCTGGTAAGGACCCCAGGCCACGCAGCATTATTCCAAAAGAGGATGCACAAGCGTAGTGCAGGCAGTTTCTTCAGTATGTAACGCCGGAAATGCATATCCTCCTATTTTCATCTATTGTACTATTATTTTTTCCTTGTTTTGTTACCTCAAGATAGGACATTTCTGTCTCTTTATATATTGTAATTGCTTTACTGTTTGGATATATTTATATTTATGCACTTATGTCGATATATAATTGGTTTGTTTCGTGAATATTATTTGTATTTTTACGCTGGGTCTTGCCTAGGGAAAACTGCTATCGAACGATTACATCGATAGGTCGTGTGAAGACTCAAAGTGTGTAGGATCTTTGGTAGTGTGAACTCTGCCGCGTGGAGCGCGGGCGGGGCAGTGGGGGTCTGGCTGGAGTAGCGAGTGGAGCAGGTGTGTTGTGTGACGCTCCCGCGAGTTGCCGCGCTTTCGGGGTTTGGCAGCATGTAATTGCGCTCGACTCGCGATGATAGTTTCTGACATGGTGTCGCGGACGGGAAGCATTAGCTGGCGCACATCAAGAGCCCATTTCGCCTGGTGACCGTGTCGAGAAGAAGGCGCGCCAACATCCAGCTTCTGCAACAGCGACGGCCGACAATGAGTGACTGTCGCCACCTCCTCGATCGACGGCTTCAAACCTTCAATCAACCAACAAGGAAGACTAAAAGCACGTAAAGTTTCAGAACTGTATGGCAGACCTCAGCTTTTCAAATTGTTCCATTTGCCTCGCAAAATTACAGCAACTTAGCATGAACCTTTGTTGCTCATTGTCCCAATTGCTTTGCCAAGCAGGGTCCCTTCCTTTTCCGAAATGAACCCGAGTGTCGTTGAAATTCAAACGCCAGCATAATTCCATTTCACTGCTTTAATTTCAAAGTTCAGTTAAAGTCTCAGAGCTGGCTACAATATTCAGATTACACAAGCACGAATTAAGAGTGCGAGCTTTGTTACCGTATTTTAGCTTACCTGTGACTGCAGCTCAGCTTGGTACGTACTACATTTTACTATTGTTAATTGTTCAGAATCGTTTAATTCAAGTTCAAAGTTAAATCTCTTATTTCTAAATTGCGTAGATTCAAGTAGTTTTTGAAATGATTGTTGAGGTAGTCCAAGACTAACCGTATATTACTGAATTTCGATGTGCTTCAGAAAGAAAGCTCACTATTAACTTCAGTCACTAAATTAACTTTCGATTTTCCGGTCATTAATTCTTTTGCTAAATTAAGTCAGGGTGTAGCGAAATTTATTACTTCTGACAAACTTTCAGTTTTCACACTACACGTGTCAACCTTCAGTTGCCACGCTTCTAGTGTTAATTATATGTGTAATAACCTTTCTTTTTCAGTTACTATAGTAATTGTCCTTAGGACTGGCGACCGTGATTTCCCCCAAATCTCAAATATCTAATTACCGCTAGTTAATTGTTAACGTAACGGCCGCACATTTACTTTCTTTATTAACTTTACCCCTTTTCAAAATTAATTTCCACCAGTTTCATTTGCATTTTTCCTTTCCTTTAGATGTAACCCTTTCCTCCCTCTTTACCGACAGGTTAACTTCGGTGACGATTGCTTTTCCAAAACTCCCATTAGGTACACGCGGTTTCATTTTTCACTGTCATTAAGGTCGGTAAGTGAGGGGGAGGTTACACGTGGCGACCTGGTGACAGGACAATCTTCAGATTTGAGGTTGTTCTGGACACGAATTTTCTTTGGTGCAAATGTCGTAACAAAGTACTGGTTACGTACAGGCCGTTACGTCAGCGAGAATAAGTAGTGGGAGTAATCCTAATTACATTTGAGATTTGTCATTTATATTGAAAATTATTAAAATGAGTGAAGGCAACAATTACGAAAATTTGGTAGACTTGGATACGTAACAATCGGTCGAACAGTGGGAAACGCGCACCGCGGTACCCATTGTTCAGGGGCAGGCGGCTAGCATGAAAGACGCGACCGCCGAAACGCAACAAAGAGCAGAAATGGAATTCCAAACTTTAGAAAATGTTTCGGAATCGGAAGCGAAAATCAAATCTGTACCCCTTGATAATGAATATGGGGGGACATGTATAGAGGAACCAGCTACGGAAGTAAAACCGGTAGTCTCCGGGAATTTAACTGATTTATTGAATGTTTTGATTAATGAAATCAAGAGTCAATCGGCAGAAATTATAGCTCTGTCTGCCAAGCAAGAAGCTCAGTCTGAAAAGATTGAACGAAAGCTAGACAATCAGAACAAAGCTATTAATGTTGTTAACAACAATGTTGGAGTTGTTAATACAAAAGTTGATAAAATCAAAGAAGATATTGTTGTAATTAATACCGAAATCGGTAATCTTAAACAGGAAATGATAGGCGTTCAGGCGGAAATTGCGAGCATAAATACTCGTTTTGATTCCGAAATTAGCAGAATCGAGAAAAGTGTAGGAGAAGCAGTTGCTCCGATCATCGAGTATAAGGTGACGGAACAAATTCAATTAGTGAAAAAAGAGGATCAACAGAAGGTGGAAACTTTAAAGGCTTTAGTGTCCGAAGTAGACACTAAAGTGGGGGAGCAGGCTAATACCTGCGAAGAGAAAAAGAGGGAAGTGGAAACGCTTGCGACAACCACTTGCCAAGTAATTACGAGAGTGTCGGAATTAGAAAAGAAACTTGATGAAAAACAGAGCTATGTGCCAATCTGTGCACATAGTTCGGAATTGTTGACGAAAGAGGAGCGGTTCGACCCCTTGAAAAAAGGCGGTATGCACGCGACGGATTTCATTAAGAATTGTGAAAGAGTTTTACCCAGATCATGGACTAATGAGAGAAAAATTAATGCGGTTATTGATGTGCTGGCTGGTGATGCCAAGCGTTGGGGCTTAAACCTCAACATTACGACCCTGACTTTTGACGAGTTTAAAAATTTGTTTCTGGCTGAATACTGGTCAGAGCAGAAGCAGCAAAGTGTCTGGCGCGAATTTGTCGTATCGAGGCCTTTCGATGCGAATTCGCGCGGCTCGATGAAGGAGTTTTGTGAGGGCTGGATCCGCAAGTTGGAATATTTGCGTGATCGCCGCACGGAATCCGAAATAGTCTGGGAACTCTACAAGAAGCTTCCAGATGATACAAAACGCTACGTAGGAAGCAATTACAGGACAATCAATGATTTCCTGGAAAGAGTTGAGGACGAGGACAATTGGCGCAATAATCGCGACAGTGGTAGAGGCCGTGGTAACAACAACGGGTACCACACCAACCATAACATCGATAACCATGGGAATAATGCATACCGCAGCAATAACAATAATGGTTCGGACCGTAATAACAATCGGTACAATGCAAATAATAACAGGAATGACAGAAACCAGTATCATACTAACGTGATACGAGCTTCACAGAATAGTAATAACGCCAGAGGGTGTGATCAGCCGCCTCAGCAGCATCCGGGGAGCGTATCTGCCGGGACGAGACAGGGAAACCATTAGCCGCGCCGGTGAGGGGCCGAGCGGGCGTGGAGAAATGTTGGCGGCCCAATAACAAGAGAAAACCCAGGTGTCGCCGTTATGAAAATTCCGTATGGAATAATCAACGGCGGGAGAGTGTGCCAGTGTTAAGAGAAAGGAGTGCGCCCACAAGTAGTAGATCAGCTGTATACACGGCAGTAGGTAGTACATTCACTGTCAGTGAGAACAATTTAAGTAGTGTTCCGGAAATCGATTATAAAGTGGCAGCTGTAATACCCACAGCGGAACTGGAGATTGAGTTTAAGAATGATTCGCAATTGTTGAGAGAAGATCAGATGTCGGATAACATGTCCGTCATCGAGCGAGGGGATGCAGAGAGGGATGAGGTCTGGTTAAGGCAGTTCGGTCGCTTACACGACGAACTAAGAGATTATAGGGGTCTGTATGGGAGAAGCGTTTATGGGGAGCGCGTGAAGGATTTTCCGCGTCTCGTCCCGCAGGAAGATAGTGTTTGTGAAGTGATAGAAAGTTCTGGCCCTAATCGGCAGACTTTACTAGAAATAGTTGATGTTAAGGGGGAGCACGAGCAAGATTCGTCGTGTTTCGTCCCGCAGGAGTTAGATGTTGAAGTAGTAACGGAAAGTTCTGGCCCTAACCGGCAGACCTTACCGAAAGTTTCAGTGGTAGAAGTAACCGACCCATCCGACGCAAACCTCCAGTTTAAACATTGCGAGAGTATTAAGGAGAAAGATTGCGAAAATTTTAGTGATAGCCGGACACGATTGGTAGAAAAGCACATAGATTACAACGTGTATGAGGTTAGAGCTGACATTATACGGTCAGACGATAGCAGTGTGGGTTGCGCAGATCTAGCGGAAGTAATTGCAGAAACTACTGGACACATTCCTCCAGGTAGATTGGCGGATGAGATTAATCTGACCAAAGTGGAATCAACGAAGGTGACGATTAGTGAATTGATAGCAAAGCAACACTCACTAGTTGACGAGTTACAGGAAAAGGTTTCGGTATTGGAGGCGAAGCTACAGACTAAGCCTCAGGACAAACGTGTTAAAATTAAAACTGTATGTAAACAGAGGCTGAAAAAGCCGCCAGATAAATCGGATTTAGGATCAAAGCCGGATGGTTTTTTCTGGAATGACCTGGATATAGACGAGGATTTACTGTGGGGAAATAAAGAAACAGTCGAGGACAAGTGTAGACAGATAGTAGTGTCCGTTAATACGCACGACCTACAACTAAACGTGTTGATTGACACCGGTGCAGAATTGAGTGCTGTATCTGGGAAATATTTGAGTTACTGAAAGACAGACCTGGCATCGTAGTTATGCCAGTAACAGGAGTGAAAATTATCGGTGCTACTGGGAAGGCCAGTAAACCGGTCACAAAACAGATTTTTGTCAACTTCGAGATATGTGGGGCACGATTTGAACAAGAGTTTGTCATCGTGCCAGACTTAACTACGGAAGTAATTATCGGGTTAGATATGCTATTAAAGTACCGTGCAGTGATTAACTGCGAAAGCAAAACTTTGACATGTATGTCACTAGATAAAACAATGGTAGTTGGTTTTGACGAGGCAGGAGACGGTGTGCATAGGCAATACCAGCCTATACACATTGTTAACTGGCCGGATGACATTGACGTAGGAATGAGTTTGAACTGCCATAACATGAGGAATTTCGGCATTGACAAAAGTGTAGAAAGTGAATTGGAAGAGATAATCAAATTCCCTCCACGGATTAACATTAGTATTGGTGTGAAAAAAGATCGTTTGCGAGAAGTAATGAAGCTAAAAGCCGATGCTCGCATACGTCGTCATGACGCTAAAGCGCGTTTTGCTAAGTTTGCAATCGGAGACTTAGTACTTGTAAAAGCTCATGAGAAATCGAGCGAGATAGACCATGAAAACTCTAAATTTAAGTTTGTTTATAATGGACCATATAAAGTCATTGGTATGCCTCACACAAATGCTTACGGAATATTGTAGACTTGAAATTGTACCAACCTAGGATCGATTAATACCACACAATGGGTAATTTATACAGTATGTAAAATAGAGTGTAAGATTTAACGATTTGCTAGATTGCCATGCTTTTGACTGACCAAGGTCATTAAAGAAGTTGTAATTAATAAGTAATTAATTTTGATTAATCAATTTAATTTTAATCAATTTAATCATGATCTAATCAACTGAAAAATCCAAGCTGCTAGTTTAAGTTTTCGGCTGAGTCACAGTAGATTAAGGAATGTAAATATGATTTTGTAAATAGCTGTAAGATTTCATAAATATGTGATTTACTAGTCATTGCCGATGTACTTAGACGCTGTTTTAAGTTTCAGGCTAGTACATGCGTGTGATGATGGACAGTGTTGAGTTATCCACTGTGATAATATTAAGGGACTCCTTGAGATTACTCGGGAGTGAGTTTTTCCTAAAGATTTCAGTGAAACGGACGTTCTGGAAACGCCGTCACAAGGGCGAGTGAGATCAAGCGTGCCGCACACGCGGGCGCAACAATACTGGCGAGGCGAGCCGCTGTCGGCTCTTGTGCCGCTGTTGGCTCTTGGGCCGCTGTCGGCATTCTTTGTACTTGCGAGTACGGAAGGCGGAATTGTTTTTCTTCCTGGACAGCTGAAAGAATTCTACTGTCAATATTTATGTTTTTTTCGATCTGATGTATATTATTTTCTTGTTTAGCGTTAATTGGACATGACGAGAAAATTAATTATGAAAAGGTTACATAAAAATGTGTATTCTATGTAATTAATTATTAGTTTGCGTATTTTGATATACCTGTTTTTTATGACCATGCACTCTGATCAATTTTGCAAATAGTATTCCATTTCTTATAGTGTTACGAATTTTAATGATTTTAGAATAGCTAAACCATTTTCTATGTTTTCTATGAATTTTAATATGTTGTCAACCTGTTTTATTTTGTGCAAGATGACAGAGTGGAATAAGATTAGGAGTGTCTCCACTCAATTATTATGGTCTAAAAAAAAATTTATTTATGCTTAATTAGACGAATGCTAAATTTTGTTGATGTTTTGAGCATATGCATTTCCGCTGTTTCTTTTTTGGGACATTTTCTGAGTCTGTTTACGTTACACGAACATCCTCAGACAATGTGGGGCACGTGTAACGCCGGAAATGCATATCCTCCTATTTTCATCTATTGTACTATTATTTTTTCCTTGTTTTGTTACCTCAAGATAGGACATTTCTGTCTCTTTATATATTGTAATTGCTTTACTGTTTGGATATATTTATATTTATGCACTTATGTCGATGTATAATTGGTTTGTTTCGTGAATATTATTTGTATTTTTACGCTGGGTCTTGCCTAGGGAAAACTGCTATCGAAGGATTACATCGATAGGTCGTGTGAAGACTCAAAGTGTGTAGGATCTTTGGTAGTGTGAACTCTGCCGCGTGGAGCGCGGGCGGGGCAGTGGGGGTCTGGCTGGAGTAGCGAGTGGAGCAGGTGTGTTGTGTGACGCTCCCGCGAGTTGCCGCGCTTTCGGGGTTTGGCAGCATGTAATTGCGCTCGACTCGCGATGATAGTTTCTGACATGGTGTCGCGGACGGGAAGCATTAGCTGGCGCACATCAAGAGCCCATTTCGCCTGGTGACCGTGTCGAGAAGAAGGCGCGCCAACATCCAGCTTCTGCAACAGCGACGGCCGACAATGAGTGACTGTCGCCACCTCCTCGATCGACGGCTTCAAACCTTCAATCAACCAACAAGGAAGACTAAAAGCACGTAAAGTTTCAGAACTGTATGGCAGACCTCAGCTTTTCAAATTGTTCCATTTGCCTCGCAAAATTACAGCAACTTAGCATGAACCTTTGTTGCTCATTGTCCCAATTGCTTTGCCAAGCAGGGTCCCTTCCTTTTCCGAAATGAACCCGAGTGTCGTTGAAATTCAAACGCCAGCATAATTCCATTTCACTGCTTTAATTTCAAAGTTCAGTTAAAGTCTCAGAGCTGGCTACAATATTCAGATTACACAAGCACGAATTAAGAGTGCGAGCTTTGTTACCGTATTTTAGCTTACCTGTGACTGCAGCTCAGCTTGGTACGTACTACATTTTACTATTGTTAATTGTTCAGAATCGTTTAATTCAAGTTCAAAGTTAAATCTCTTATTTCTAAATTGCGTAGATTCAAGTAGTTTTTGAAATGATTGTTGAGGTAGTCCAAGACTAACCGTATTTTACTGAATTTCGATGTGCTTCAGAAAGAAAGCTCACTATTAACTTCAGTCACTAAATTAACTTTCGATTTTCCGGTCATTAATTCTTTTGCTAAATTAAGTCAGGGTGTAGCGAAATTTATTACTTCTGACAAACTTTCAGTTTTCACACTACACGTGTCAACCTTCAGTTGCCACGCTTCTAGTGTTAATTATATGTGTAATAACCTTTCTTTTTCAGTTACTATAGTAATTGTCCTTAGGACTGGCGACCGTGATTTCCCCCAAATCTCAAATATCTAATTACCGCTAGTTAATTGTTAACGTAACGGCCGCACATTTACTTTCTTTATTAACTTTACCCCTTTTCAAAATTAATTTCCACCAGTTTCATTTGCATTTTTCCTTTCCTTTAGATGTAACCCTTTCCTCCCTCTTTACCGACAGGTTAACTTCGGTGACGATTGCTTTTCCAAAACTCCCATTAGGTACACGCGGTTTCATTTTTCACTGTCATTAAGGTCGGTAAGTGAGGGGGAGGTTACAAGTAGATCTGTTACATTTTATGAGTGTTCTGCCAATAAAACGCATTCTTCGCTTCACCTTCCCCACAACGTTTTCTATGTGTTCTTTCCAATTTAAATTGTTCATAATTGTAATTACTAGGTATTTAGTCGAATTTAATGCTTTTAGATTTGAATGATTTATCGTATAACCGAAGCTTAAGAGATTTCTTTCAGCACTCCCGAAGATAACCTCACACTTTTTGTTATTTAGGATCAATTGCCAATTTTTGCACCATACAGGTATACTGTCAAAACCGTTTTCCAATTTGTTTTGATCTTCTGATGACTTTACTAGTCGATAAACGACAGCTTCACCTGTAAACAACCTAAGACGGCTGCTCAGATTGTCTCCTAAGTCGTTTACATAGATAAGGAAAAGCAAAGGACCTATAACACTACCTTGGGGAACGCCAGAGATCACTTCTGTTTTACTGGATGACTTTCTGTCAGTTACTATCAACTGTGACCTGTCTGACAGGAAAACACTAATCTAGTCACATAACTGAGACGATATTCCGTAAGCACGCAATTTCACTACAAGCCCCTAGTGTGGTACAGTGTCAGAAGCCTTCTGGAAAACCGTCCGGTGTGGCCGAGCGGTTCTAGGTGCTTCATTCTGGAACTGCGAGTCCGCTACGGTCGCAGGTTAGAATCCTGCCTTGGCATGGATGTGTGTGATGTCTTTATATTAGTTAGGTATAAGTAGTTGTAAGTTCTAGGAGACTGATGACCTCAGATGTTAAGTCCCATAGTGCTCAGAGCCATTTGAACCATTTGAACCTTCTGGAAATCAGGAAATAGGGAATCAACTGGAAATCCCTTGTCAGTACTATTCAACACTTCAGCTGTGTAAACAGCTAAATGGTGTTTCACAAGAACGATGTTTCTTAAAGCCATGTTGACTGTGTGTTAAACGGCGGTTATCCTCGAGGTAATTCATAATGTTCGAACATAATATATGTTCAAAATCCTACTGCATCGACGCTAATGATATGCGTCTCTAATTTAATGGATTACTTCTACTGCCTTTCTCGACTATTGTTGCGACCTGTGCAACTTTCCAGTCTTTGGGTACAGATCTTTCATCGATTGAGCGGTTGTATATGATTGTTAAATATGGAGCTATTGTATCAGCATACTCTGATAGGAACCTAATTGGTATACAGTCTGCACCGGAAGAGTTGCTTTTAAAAAGTGATTTGAGTTGCTTCACTACTCCGATGATATCTAGTTCTAAGCTACTCATATTCGCAGCTGTTCTCGATTCGAATTCTGGAATATTTATTTCGTCTTCTTTTGTGAAGGCATTTCGGAAGGCTGTTTTTACTAACTGTGCTTTGGCAGTACTGTCTCTCCGCCCTTTCAGTAACTTTCGCAGAGTTCATCAAATACAGATGACGATGGCTTTTACTGGACGGAAAACTAGTCAAATGGGTGGTTTTACTGCTGTAGAGCTTCGACGTTTGAGAATCGTATCGTCAATGTGTCTGACTGTGTCAGTGTGTCAGGCTGTGTTTGATAACCTGATTAGTTATGCAGCCCATTGCCATACTGCGTAAATTGGACGCATGGACTGCGCCTGCTGCACTCTTGGTATTGGTACAGTACCTGATCGAAAGAATCAGGACGCACCTATGTAACACGGGATTAAGCACTAGATGTTGTTGGAGGCGGACCCGTCAGTGTAAAAGGAGGCGGGAAGTATTGTGTTATATGTAGAGAAGCAATAACAACAGAATAAGTCAGTCGGGAGAGTTGAGTGATATCGAACGTGGACTAGTCATAGCATCCCTCCTGAGTAACGAACCCATCATGGACATTACAACCCCTCTGGAGCTGCCCATGTCCTCTGTTGGTGATGTAACTGTGGAGCTGAAACGCGAAAGAACAACGGCAACTAAACAATGACCAGGCAACCTCATGTACTGACGGTCTGGGACCGTCGAGAATTGCATGGGAGGTGGCTGTAAAAAATTGCGTGAAATCGGACGAAGGAATGATTCGGGAGCTCCAAAGCGCTGCAGTCAGGCCAGCTAGCACAATGATTGTGCATAGGGATTCAAACAGATTGGAATGCAGTGGTCGAGCAGCTGCTTATAAGCCACGCATTTCTGCGGCCAGTGCTATGTGACACATGGTTCAAATGGCTCTGAGCACTATGGGACTTAACATCTGAAGTCATCAGTCCCCTAGAACTTAGAACTACTTAAACCTAAAGAACCTAAGGACATCACACACATCCATGTCCGAGGCAGGATTCGAACCTGCGACCGTAGCGGTCGCGCGGTTCCAGACTGAAGCGCATAGAACCGCTCGGCCACGCCGGCCGGCTATGTGACACATGAAGTGGTGTAAAGGACGATGCCACAGCACAGTGGATGACTGGAAACTAGTGATGGATCAGGTTATGTGCAGTGCAATCCAATGCAGGTGTTTGGGTTTGTGAATGCCTGGAGAACGTTTGCTGCCATCACATGTAGCGCAAACAGTGAGATACGGAGGAAGTGGCATTAAGGTATGAGGGTGTTTCTTATCATTAGTACGTCTAAGAAATCGCTAAATGCCGAAGTAGATTACAGCATTTACAGCGTTGTGTACTGAGAACCACATAGAAACAGTTCGGAATCAATCACAAAATCATCATGACAACGCACCCTCTCATAAAGAATCAACTGTGAGGCAATGGTCTCTGGACAATAATATTCCTGAAGTGGACTTCCCTGCCCAGATCCCCATCTGAAACCAGTGGAACACCTTTTGGGGTAAGTTAGAACGTCTACTTTTGAACCAGACCCCTGCGTCCAACATCATTACCCCCTCTGGTTTCTGCTGTAGAGGGAGAATAGTCTGCCATGCCTCCACACACACTCAGACACATGACTGTATGTGTACCCAGCAAAGTTCAAACCGCCCAGAGGCGAAAAGTGGTTACGTCCTATATTAATATCCACTAACAGCCGCCCAGACACTTTTGGTCAGATAATGTATCCTGAGCAGCACCCTGAATTTATCGCTATTTCAAGAGTGGATCAGCGTCTGGGAATTCATGGTGTGGGCGCCATAGACCGTCAGAATTAGAGAGGGGATCGCATATGGCGATGGATCGGCGTTCCACATTTCGTCAAGAAACACAAGAACGCAACACCTTGAAGTATAACACAAATGCGTCTCAACATATTGACGGAGAAGGAGGAGATTGATGTTAAATGTCCCGTCAGCAACGAGGTCATTAGAGACGGAGTACAAGTTCAAGTTAGGAAAGATGGGGAACGAAATCGGCAGTGACCTTTCAGAGGAACCAACCCGGAATTTTCCTGAAGAAATTTTAGAGAAACCACGGAAAACCTGAATCGGGATGGCCGGAGGCTAGTTTGAAATGTCGTCCTCCAGAATGTGAGTCCAGTGTGCTGACCACGGCGCCACCTCGCTCGGCAACATGGAAATGGAAATGAAGTCCCATGCTTCTTGACAGAGCGTAGGTGAACGATACGAGAGGCCCGCGCTGCCGTACTAGGCAAGGTCCTAATGGAGGTTGTTCCCGTTGCCTTCCACCGACTGTAATGGGGATGAATGACAATGATGAACACACTCAGTCATCTCAGGGCAGGGGAAAATCCCTGACCCCCCTGGGAATCGAACACGGGACCCCGTGATTGGGAAGCGAGAACGCCCCCGCGAGACCACGAGCTACGGACGCTCAGTAACATAGTGACCTATAACTTCTCTGCAGGGTGCACTTCGACGGCCTAGAGATAGGAACAAAAGGTGAAATAAGCATGGCTTATACAATATTTCATCAGTCGCAACGCGTACACATGTGACAAGATTCTCCTCAAATATTACAACAGTAGCATACCTTGGTGGCCACAGAGCAGATCCTCCACTACCAGTCAATCAGACTGGGCAAGCGCTATTCAGGTGGTGCCGCCGAACATTGGCATCAAAAAGGGCTCAACCCCCGTCGTTCTGCATCCACATTATACTGACGAATACTTAGCGGCTCCTCATCCGATAGTGCAGCACTCATTTCTCTGAGAAAAGTTAGATAACTCATTGCTCCACACACTGTGATTACAAGAGTCGGAGAGTAATGGGTCTCGAAAGTCGGTTCTTTCTGGGGATTTTCACCAAGTCGTCTAAAGACATTGTGACATCGAACTAACCGCTACAAACAGAAACGAGGCTCATCGAGAAACACCACAGAAACCCACCCATTGCCCCAGTCGACTCTGGTTCTACACTATTCAAGTCTCTGCTGCCTGTGGTGCGATGTGAGCTGTCAGATTCGTATGGAAACTCGAGATCACAACCAACCTTCCAGAAATCTACTTTCGGCGTTTCCTATTGATATTCTGCCCTCACCTTCTTCCCAGAATTCAGCTGTTGTCATTCGTCTCTTCGTCAGAGCCAAGCGAACAACCCTATGACCTTCTCGCAGTATAATTCTTCTAGACGAACCCGTTTCTTTTCTTTTGTTGTCTTACGTCAATTTCCTCATCTGTCATTCTGCAAGTATTTCACTAAATCCAACCGTCAGTGCGAAATGTTGATATGATGTTTCCATGTCCTCTACGGTAATCAGCTGACCTATCTCAAAATCCGAAAGGTTGTACTAAGCTGCACATGTAGATCTACTGGGCATGACGTGTTGCTGTTTTGCAATTTCCGCCTGAAAAGTAATAATAGTAGACACACCCCAGAGCCACCATCTGCTCACATCGTTCTTTATGTCAATGAATGATTCTTTTTGTACTGAAAATTAGATTGTATACGAATGAAATTTTAATTAATCTATCGAACAAGCCCTGAAATACTAGAGTACCAGTTTGCAAGGGTTTATATTGCAACACCTTCCATTTCCGTTAGTGCAGCTAAGTCTGTTTCGTTATAAGTAAATATCCGCACCAGCTGTAGTTGACAAACACTTTATCTGAATAAAATCGTACATACGACCCGGATTTCAGGATGTAAATCCCATCTTTAATTGTAACAAAAACTAAGGGAAACTAAAAGGTATAATATATAAAATAAATAGACTTTAATAGGTTCTATACAAATGTGCTCACCAGGTCATACCACGACTGCGTACGAGAAAATCGTACCAGTCATGTAAAAAAATCAAGCAAATTTATGGAGTAGCACGCGGGATCCCGTGCTGGTGAGGAATGAAGAGATTCTTTGAATCAGTCAATATTACGTCAGCTAAACGGTGCTAGCCGAAAAAAAAAAAAAAAAAAAAAACAGGAATGACTCAACCAATATTCACTCGTTACCGGACTAATGTAACCCTCGAACCAATTACAAATGACCAGAATGTAGCACAGGTTTAAAAAGTAAAATGAGGGCATAGATGTCGTACGATGCAAATTTTTGAATCACAAAAGTAGCTTACCATGTAAGTGCGCAGCCCGTCGCATGTCGTGGAAGCTCAACAAGGCCCGTCTGCAGGCTGCCGGGCACAACGCAATGAGACGCTTCAGCACACACATTTGTCACAGAGTGACCGCCTCCAGAACTAATACTGAGGGCGGGAGGTACAGTCGAAAGAATCATAAGTAATAACAGGGCCTCACCCTCACATTTCCTCCCAAACATGACCCGCAACTAATAGCGCTAAAACTCTATTACTGTATGAATGGCATTAACTGAGTTAGATCTGGTATAGAGCAAACAATAAAGGGAAAACGTGCAATTTATACTGCAGTTGGTGATAAAATTTGGTGTAACTACTTCCTCCTGCGCAATCATGGTAAGATTTGATGCGCACATTCGTATGGACTCCGCCAATGCTGATTAATTTTATGTAGTATCTCTTTTAATTTCTCTTGTTTTTTGTAGCGCCTGAAGTTCTGAATTAGATCCAGAAACACGGGCCGTGTGTGCGATTTTATGCAAATAAAGGATCTATCATTTACGACTGGTACGGACTAACTAATCATGAAAAATTTTAGCAGCAGTTACAAAGCTCCTACAAAGAGGCTATGTCTGTGGACACCCAGCCAGGCGATATATGTTAATTTACGAAATAAATTATGTAATACTGTTATTGCAATCGATTCAACAAAAAAGTGTAAAGAAAAGATTAATTGCTAAATATATCAATGCTTCTACAACTACATGTACATGAATACCCTGCAAATCACATTCAAGTGCCTGGCAGAGGGTTCATCGAACCACCTTCACAATTCTCTATTATTCCAATCTCATATAGCGCTTTACTCAGGAAAACTGATCACAAATACCGTAGTTATGTGGACACTGCTAAAAAACAGTGGTTTCATAAGGAAATCCGCAAACGGTACAAACGTGAAAATCAGATTAACATGGAGTTACATTCGTCATATGGCACATCTTGAGTTAGCGGCTACCATGAATGCAGACTCGTTTGACACAGACATATTATTAATCGCGTGGAAATATTTCAGCAGGAAATTGAGATTAGATGTGTGCACAAGCTTCAAAATATGGCGACGAGGCAGAAACCACTCACGAAGCAGGATCCCCACTTAAATATTCTTTTCAATTTTTTCATACGGTGCAAAGGTACAAGTATTCGATTCTCTGAAACTGAGTTGAAACAGTTAGCTAAGGGTCTCATGCATAATGACAGTGGTTTATGTAGGAACACGCCAAATGCCTAATCACCCAAGCCCCAGTAGCATTAGACAGGGCGGAAACACTGCCAGCTGAGAGGTTAAGATTGCAATTAAACTGAACGAAGCTATCGTCAGAGTGTTAGGGGAGCCTATCGACGATGGTTCATTGTGAGAATATGATATTATGGAATATTATGATATGAGATATTATGATGTTATGAGAATATGACAACTAAAAGTGTTAACAAGAAATCTGTTAATAATGATGCATTGAGCATTAGAAAGGACAAAGGTAATACAGCAGTAACATTATCACAGGTAGAATACAAAGAAAAATTGGAGGACTTGATACTAAACAGTAACGTGGAGCAGATAAAATTCATTCTGACTGATGAGTTAGTGATGAAACTTAAAACCATTTTCAGATGCCTCAATAAGGTTCCCACTGGGCCTCGAAAGGTACATATTCGTTCTGCGAATAATTGACCACCTGCCTTCTGTGGCACTATAAACCATCAGAACCCGAATCCTTCAGTTAGACCTATTATTAATGCCATTGATACACCGGGATATCAGTTGGCCAGATTTCTTAATAATATGCTTAATCAGTATTACTTTTTCTCATAATCAAACACAGTTAAAAATAGAGCAGATATTATGAAATGCCCATAAACAGTGAAGATACCTGCAGCTGCTAATACGATGGTTGTCCAGAAAGTAAGTTCCGATTGGTCGCGAAATGGACACCACAGTAAAAACCCAATGAACCTTTGCACAGATGTGTTGGGTAGTGTCTCTAGTATGACCGTCGATAGCATCAGGACGCTCTTTTCAGTTGTGAGCGCACTGTGAGCGAGTAAAGGTGCCCAGAACAACGATGTCTCCTGCCGAGTAGGAGGGCCCGCTGAGAGGCTTCGCCTTAATGAATGCAGCCCACCTAACACAACTGCCACGCACTTCCTTCTTCATGGCAATTCGCAGCCGCACTCTGCAGGGGCAGTGAAGACGCTCCTGCAGGCTTTTCGATGGGAAGTGTTCGATCACCCCCAACACAGCCCTAATAGGCCCATCTTGAGTACCATCTCTGTTTGCACGAAACGCTGGATACGAAGACAACACTTGGGCGCAGGCTACGCGCTATAGAACAGCGTAGAGAATTATCGGAAAGCACAGGCAGCTGCCTTCTATGACGATGGTGTTGGAAATTCGGTATAACGCTCCGACAAATGTTTAAGTCGGAGCGGCGATTATGTAGAGAAGTATGTGGAAAGTGTAGCCAACTCTTGCAAATAAAATGTTTCTCATTTTCACTGTGGTTTCCATTTAGCGATCGATCGGAACAAACTTTCTGGACAACCCTCGTATAGCACTCTTCGATGTAAAAAAACATGTGCTCTAACATCCCAATGTCAGATGTGTTATCTGTTACAGAAGACAACTTGGGATTTTAATAATCTGAAGAATGATTATGTTAGTGAATTACTTTAGATTTGGAGATAAAATATATCAGCAACATACAGGATTAGCTGCGGGCACTCCGATAGCTACCACAGTTGCAAACATTCATATGTCCTATATGGAAAAGTAAATTTTTAGTGACCATCCTCAGATTAAGTGTTCTGCTGTACTAAACAGTACGCGGATGATATCATTGTAAATTTTTATGTTAGCACTGAACAGATGAATCTAATGAATACATCTCTTAATAGGCAAGTTCCAAACATTGAATTCACAAGGAGCATGCTATTCATGGTACTTTACTATACACAGATCTTTGTATTACTCTGATGGGCAGTAATCTAGGATTTTATGTATGTCGTAAACCATAAATAATTGATACGCTAATTCAAAATTCATCTAAGCACCCGGAGTCTTATAAAATAAAATAGCTGCTTTTAGCTCATTGCTCCATCGGATGTTAGAAATTCCGTTGAGTCTTAGTGCTTCTGAAAATGAATTACAGGCCGTTAAGTATATGTCACAGCAGAACGGTCATCCATCTACATTGCCGACGAGTTGATTACAAAACGAAACAAAAAAGTATTAAGGGTAAACAGAGTAGTACCTTCTTCAGGCCTCACTATGAGGCGGCCAAGAAGAACCATTGTGCAAAACCTTACTCCGATATCTCCTCCTATAAACTAGGGAGATGCCTGAGATCTCTGGATGTTACTCCCACGCACTTTGTACCTCAAAATAACGGGAAACGTTGGGTCCATCACGAAGAACGTAGAGTTTTCCTGTAAAATAATGCTGGAATTTGTGGTGTTAAATGCCCACTGTGCGTGTATAGATACGAGGGTTGGAACTTAAATAGTGGCAACTACTTATTCACAACCGATACAAAATAGTTACACGTTTGCACCTGTCCTTCATGGTAATCACCAGCGTTGTGTAGAACCCGTTGCCAGCGATGTGGAAGTCGTAGTATACCGTTAGCAGAGCCTGTTTTGTTGATGGTGCAGATGGAGCCGTCTACTGCCTGTAGAATCTCTGGAAGAGTTCTGAAGCGAATGCCACGAAGTGGTTCCTTCATCTTCGAAATCAAATCAAAGTCATAAAGACTTACGTCCGGGGAGTATGGTGGATGGCACAGTAGTTCCCAGTCCTGTCGACCGAACAGAGCAGCCATAGTTGCGCTGTATGTTCCCGCGCATTGTCGTGCAAAATGATGGATGGGTTGCTCAGAAAGTGTCACCGCTTATTTCGCAAAGCTGGTCGCAGTTGATGGTCGAAAAACAAACAGTAATACTGAGCATTGACGGTCTGCCGTAGAGGAGCGTAATGCGTCAGGATCACAGTCGTACACGAGAATCACCATAACTTTAGACCGCTCCATTCGCACCATCAACAGAAAAGGCTCTGCTAACGGTATACTATGTCTTCCACATCGCTGGCAGCGGGTTCTATACAACGCTGCTGACTACTCTGAAGGACAGTAACAGGTACAAATATGTATTTTGTATCGGTTGTAAATAAATAGTTGCCACCATTTAAGTTCCAACCCTCATGTATCTAGCAGACCGGGAGAAGTTTTCAGACTAGGTTCAGAGAACATGGCGCAACTCGTAATCCTAAGTCAGCTTTAGCAGCGCATTTGGCACACAACATGCACAGCTCGCGTAACAATAACTTAGAAATCTTGCCCATAAAATCAGAATGTCCGGTCCTTAACATTTTGGTAGAATTGTAAACCATTAGATGCAAGTTGCAACATCCAGACCAAAGCCTCACAGAGCAACCTGTACTTGAATATAAATGGATGTTCAGCAACTATCTGCAGTGCCCCAGGGGTCTCCACAACAGCAGGTTGTCGTATTTGGTCATCTTAGCGTATCTACGGATCTCGTCCCCAGATCTTGGTGGCTGCGTGTCATGACAAATGAGACGTGTCGTATAATATCTTCACAAGTAGGTTCAATTTTTCTTTTATTCGGTTTATACATAACATACTGTTACTCAGCTACGCACCTAATGTGTAGCTCTGCAGCTGTGTATATATTCAGTATTTTTGGTGTTTACTAGTCGCGCTGACTTCTCTTTTACTGACGATTTTGTGCATCATGGTTATGTAGCTTATTTTATACAATGTGTTGCACTATCTGCATCCAAAGGCTTGTACTCATAACATTACGCACTCTATGTAATTGACATACCTTACACTATTATGTTTAATTTGTGGTATGTCCAGTCTCCTGTATAATTTATACTATGTCTCATTATTTTTATTTCTTGACAATTTCATTATATACTGTATTTTCAGTATTTTTATTCCTTCACAGTTGCAATATACGTTGCATGTTTCGCTTTTGTTGTTTGTCTCTGAACCAGAACTATTTTATTTAATGCCATTCATACACTAATATGGTTTTAACACTAATAGTATCGGGTGACGTTTGCGAGGAAACGTGCGGACGCGGCCGTGTTATCACCCATAATTTCTTCGTTTGTTCCTCCCGCCCTTGGTATTAGTTCTGGCGGTGTTCACTCTATGACATACATGTGTACTGAGGCGTGCACGAGGACAAGCAGTGGGAACTCTGGCGGGCATTATCTTGCTGAAATGTAAGCCTACGTTGGCGAGAGATGCTAGTGCTTGTGTTCTTGCTTGCCAAATCCTGCCTTTGTCAGCAAGGTCGCCGGAACTCTCTCCAACTGATCGTGAGAACATTTGGGACCGTTACAGGTAGGTCTGTCCAACCAGCTGGGGATTTTGAAGATCTAACATGGTAGTTAAGCAGAATTCGGCACGATATCCCCCAGGAGGACATCAATAGCAGTATCAACCAATGCCAAGCTTACATAAGGTGCAGAAGTAGACAAACGCGTTACTCACTTGTCAAGTTTGTGCAACTCTTGAATAAATCATCCAGTTTTTTGTGAAATTGTAGTCATTTGTTTCTCTGTACGTATACATGACATTCACCGATTTCCGTCCCATTCGTATAAGTAATTCGAGGTGCGTCGTTTTTGTCTTAGAGTGTAGTTTTGTCATTTAAAATAGACGTGCGAGCAATAATAAGAAAACTAAAACGGCATGACCATGCTAAAGAACGAAATACCGCTAAAACATAATGGGTATTTAACGAACAAACATTACAACTGGTTATGTTACCGATAGGGAGCAAAGAATGATGACGCAATTTTTAAAGTTTAACGGTATCACGTACTGAAAACAGAAAATATCTCGTCGCAGAATGTACTTCCTCTTCATCGTTAACACCTCTTTGAACGTACCAAAATAACCCTTATTATGTACGAGGGGGAGTTGGAAAATAAGTATCCCCTGTCGACTGTGGGCAGAGTTGCGTGATATGGGCGAAAGACTACACGGCAGGTGAACGCGCACGTGCAAGACAACGATAAACCATTGCGTAGAGGACGACCGCGATCAAGCAGATGGCGTTGTCGCAGTGTCTGGGCAAAGCGGAGGCCAGCCGCTCGGTATTTTCCCGGAGCTACGGAGAGCTGCGTTTTGGAGTCATGGTCGAGGTGGGAGTGCGAGCTGTTATCTGCTATGAATGGGCACGTGGAGTATCAGGCACAGAAATTCATAACCGCCTTGTTGAGATGTATGGGTCAAGTGTGCTGTCGAGGCAAATGGTGCGATGATGGTGCCAGCGATTCAGTGATGGACGTCAGCAAGTGCAGGACCTACCGAGACCTGGACGGACGCGCACGGCCACTGTAGATGCAAATGTCGGGAAGGTGGATGACATGATTAAAGCGAACTGGCGTATCACTATCGATGGAGTAGCGGCAGAACTTGGAATCGGACATGAGCGAGCTCACAAGATCATCCACGATATTCTTCGATACAGGAAGGTGTCAGCAGGATGGGTGCCCCTCTAAGTGACCCCGACACGCATGGAACAACGCATGGCGTTCAGCCTGGGACAGCTCGTGCGTTGCCATGAATCTGGCAATGACCTTCTGTTTCGGATTGTGACGGGGGTTGAAACGTGGGTCCACCATTACACGCTTGAAACGAAGGCCGCATCCGTGGAGTGGAAACATCTGTCATCACCTGTCGAAAGAAGTTCAAAAGCACTCCGTCTGCAGGTAAAGTGCTACTCACCGTTTTCTGGGACGCCAAAGGAGTTTTGCTGCTGGACTTTGTGGAGGATGCAACCATCAAACTGCAGAGGAAGACTCTGCAGGAGAGACGCTCAGTAGCTCGGTATGGGCTTTTGTTGAAGTTTCGAGAACATACCTTCACCGAAGAGTCAAGCAATATATTGCTCCCTCCTACGTATATCTCGCGAAGAGACCATGAGGATAAAATCAGAGAGATTAGAGCTCACACAGAAGCATACCGACAATCCTTCTTTCCAAGAACAATACGAGACTGGAACAGAAGGGAGAACCGATAGAGGTACTCAAGGTACCCTCCGCCACACACCGTCAGGTGGCTTGCGGAGTGTGGATGTAGATGTATATGTAGACCAATTGTGCGTGGAGCTGTGCCACTCTGTCGAAATTGAATGAGTTGACTCGGAGAAAGCGGCCTGGCTTTCTCAGCTGTGGCATTCTGCTGTTGGATGACAATGCGAGAGCACACACGGCGACGGAAACGCAAAACCATATTGCAACTCTTGGTTGGCAGCGCCTACACGATCCGCCTTCCAGTCCGGATCTCGCACCAATTGACTTCCATCTGTTTCCTGCTTTGATGAAGACTCTCGGCTGAAGGCGTTTTGGCAGCAATGCTGACGTCAAACAAGCCGTTCAACGCTTCTTCCGTATGTAACGCCCTGATTTTTACCTGGAAAGCTTTTTGAAGCTTATAAAGCGGTATGACAAATGACTCAATGTACTTGGAAATTATGTAGAAAAAGCTATGTCTTATCTTTAATGTCTCATTCTCTTTCTTTTCCTTTCACACACAACTCTGACCACAGTCGACAGGGTAAACATATTTTCCCTTATGTACCATTAACAGCTGATTCGGAATGTTGGTTGTATGCATTTTCAAATGTATGATTCTTTGGTGTACTAGGTGTATCATAATTATTGCCCAAAACTCACACGGGTGAAATTATACGTTAATATATGCGAAAACGTGCCGATAATAATTGGACGGCAAATGACCGTTCGCATGACCCCTGTGAAAGTGTGGTACCAGTCGCCAGAGTCGTGACTAGCAAATATAGTCGTAGTTAATACAAATGAATTTGATATGTAAACTCAGTTAAGTCCCCATCTAATTGGGCTCAAATTTCACCTGTGGCCTACCTTAACACGCAGTTTCGGCACGCAATGTTTTGCAATTTACTGCATGCACGATCCACGTGTCGCCCACGCATTTGCGTAGCGGTCTCTGCAGCTGAGTTAGGATTTCTTTCGCCAATGGCCCTGCCTCGCTGAATACTCCGGTTCCCGTCAGACCACCGAAGTTAAGCAACGTCGAGAGGGGCCGGTACTCGGATAGGTAACAGCCCAGGTACGCCACGCACTGCCGGCAGCCTTCCCCTCGCCTTCTCCTACAAGGGGTTGGAGGAGGGCAGAGTAAACTTACTGATCTCCAGTCTTAGCGCCAATGGCCTGGATTAAATTCCAAACCTATCCGCATTGCATATGAAGTGATGGCATGCTACACTGTTGGTGATTCATCCGTCGGATGTGGACGTTACGCTCTGCGGCCCCCTTGGTAGGCTGTGTGCCGGCAACGGGTTTCATCCTCTCCCTGCTCTCTTCATCATACAATGCAAACGTGACACTACACATCTACATTTAAATCTACATGATTACTCAGCAATTCACAATTAAGTGCCTGGCAGAGCACCTTAAAGCTATTTCTCCACCGTTGCACTCTCGGGCAGCGCGCAGGGAAAACGAACAATAAAATCTTCCCGCGCGAACTCTGATTTCTCTTATTTTATTGTGATCGTCATTTCTTCCTATGTAATTGGTTGCAATAAAATATTTTCACACTCTGGGGGGCGAGTTGGTGAGTGAAATCTCATGTAAAGGCCCTGCAGCAGCGAAAAACGCCTTTGTTTTAATGACTGCCGCCCCACTTCGACCATCAAACCTGTGGCACTCTCCCCCCTGTTTCGCGATAATACAAAACGAGCTGCCCTTCTTTGACCTTTTTCGACGTCCTCCGTCAATCCTATCTAATGCGGATCACATACCGCACTGCGTTACTCGCGTAGAGGGCGGGCAAGCGTAGTGTGATTTCAGGTGTGCCGCAGGGGAGTGTCATAGGACCGTTGCTATTCACAATATACATAAATGACCTTGTGGATGACATCGGAAGTTCACTGAGGCTTTTTGCAGATGATGCTGTGGTGTATCGAGAGGTTGTAACAATGGAAAATTGTACTGAAATGCAGGAGGATCTGCAGCGAATTGACGCATGGTGCAGGGAACGGCAATTGAATCTCAATGTAGACAAGTGTAATGTGCTGCGAATACATAGAAAGATAGATCCCTTATCATTTGGCTACAAAATAGCAGGTCATCAACTGGAAGCAGTTAATTCCATAAATTATCTAGGAGCACGCATTAGGAGTGATTTAAAATGGAATGATCATATAAAGTTGATCGTTGGTAAAGCAGATGCCAGACTTAGATTCATTGGAAGAATCCTAAGGAAATGCAATCTGAAAACAAAGGAAGTAGGTTACAGTACGCTTGTTCGCCCACTGCTTGAATACTGCTCAGCAGTGTGGGATCCGTACCAGATAGGGTTGACAGAAGAGATAGAGAAGATCCAACGGAGGGCAGCGCGCTTCGTTACAGGATCATTTAGTAATCGCGAAAGCGTTACGGAGACGATAGATAAACTCCAGTGGAGGACTCTGCAGGAGAGACGCTCAGTAGCTCGGTACGGGCTTTTGTTAAAGTTTCGAGAACATACCTTCACCGAAGAGTCAAGCAGTATATTGCTCCCTCCTATGTATATCTCGCGAAGAGACCACGAGGATAAAATCAGAGAGATTAGAGACCACACAGAAGCATACCGACAATCTTTCTTTCCACGAACAATACGAGACTAGAATAGAATGGAGAACCGATAGAGGTACTCAAGGTACCCTCCGCCACACACCGTCAGGTGGCTTGCGGAGTATGGATGTAGATGTAGATGAAAGCACTCTGCCGGCCCGTGTGCCCGAGCGGTTCCAGACGCTTCAGTCTGCAACCGCGCGACCGCTACGGTCGCAGGTTCGAATCCTGCGTCGGGCATGGATGTGTGTGATGTCCTTAGGTTAGTTACGTTTAAGTAGTTCTAAGTTCTAGGGCTCAGAGACCAATAGGGCTCAGAGACATTTGTAAGTACTCTCTTCCTAAACTAGTCTCATTTTCTAACAGTTCAGCCAATAAATCGTAGTCTTTGGTTTGCTTGCTCTACAACATTATCTAAGTGATCGTTCCAGTTTGGGTTATTCGTAATTGTAATCTCTAAGTATTTAGTTGAGTTTACAGTCTTCAGATTTGTGTGATTTATCGTGTACCCGAAATTTAGCGAATCTCCTTTGTAGTGCTCATGAGGATGACTTCACACTTTTCATGATTTAGAGTCAATTTCCACTTTGTGCATCACACAGATATCTTGTCTAAATCATTTTGAAATTCTTTTTGGTCATCTGATTACATTATATGACGGTAAATAAAGGCATCATCTGCAAACCATCCAAGGGGAAAGCTCAGGTTGCTCCTAAGGCATTTATGTAGTTCAGAAACAACAGACGGCCTTGAACACCTCCTTGGGGAACGCCAACTCGATAGCTTTTTGTTGGTTACTACAAACTGTCACCTTTCAGAGAGGAAATCACGAATCCATTCTCACAATGAACAAGATACTTCATGAGCGCGCAATTTCATTAGAAGTCACTTGAGGGGAACCGCGTCAAAAGCCTTCTGGAAATCTAGAAATATGGAATCAATTTGTCGTCCCCTGTCGATAGCACCCATTACATTACTTCGTGAACATAAAGAGCTAGTTGTGTTTTACAAGAACGATATTTTCTGAATTCGTGTTGACTATTTGTCTACAAATCGTTTTCTTCGAGGTGATTCATAATGTTCGAGCACAGTATCTGTTCCAAAATTCTGCTGCATCTCGACGTTAATGATATGGACCTGTAATTTAGTGTATTACTCCTACTGCCTTTCTTGAATATTGGTGTGACTTGTCAAACAGTCTCATGGTACGGACCTTTCCACGAGCGAGCTGTTACATATGATTGGTAATTATGGAGCAATTGCATAAGCATACTTTGAAAGAAACCTGACTGGCATACAGTCTGGATCGGAAGCCTTGCTTTTCTGAAGTGTCTGAAGCTGCTTCGCTACACCAAGGATACCTGCATCTAAGGTTTTCGTTGTTGTTGTTGTGGTCTTCAGTCCTGAGACTGGTTTGATGCAGCTCTCCATGCTACTCTATCCTGTGCAAGCTTCTTCATCTCCCAGTACCTACTGCAACCTACATCCTTCTGAATCTGCTTAGTACATTCATCTCTTGGTCTCCCTCTACGATTTTTACCCTCCACGCTGCCCTCCAATGCTAAATTTGTGATCCCTTGATGCCTGAAAACATGTCCTACCAACCGATCCCTTCTTCTAGTCAAGTTGTGCCACAAACTTCTCTTCTCCCCAATCCTATTCAATACCTGCTCATTAGTTACGTGATCTACCCACCTTATCTTCAGCATTCTTCTGTAGCACCACATTTCGAAAGCTTCTGTTCTCTTCTTGTCCAAACTAGTTATCGTGCATGTTTCACGTCCATACATGGCTACACTCCATACAAATATTTTCCGAAACGACTTCCTGACACTTAAATCTATACTCGATGTTAACAAATTTCTCTTCTTCAGAAACGATTTCCTTGACATTGCCAGTCTACATTTTATATCCTCTCTACTTCGACCATCATCAGTTATTTTACTCCCTAAGTAGCAAAATTCCTTTATCAGGAGAAAGTTTTTCGTATTGGCAGTAATTCTTGATTTGAATTGTGGAATTTTTTTCTTAGTATTCTTTTGTGAAGGAATCTCGGAAAACCCTGGTTACCAACTCTACACTTACACACCTTAGTATTCTTTTGTGAAGGAATTTCGGAAAACCCTGGTTAGCAACTCTACATACACAAACACACACACACACACACACACACACACACACACACACACACACACACACAGACAGACACATTCCTCTCGAGGTCTCCTACTCAGCTAAGACTTGTGTGTACACTTGTACACTTCATTTGTACACTTCATTGTGTGTTGTAAACTTCATTTCTGAGATGAGCCCAGACATATAAATCCAGAGGACTGACGTCAACTAACCTTGGAGACCAAGATACATGTAACACATACCCCAACGGTGGGCCAGGGATAAAATCTGAGGTCATTGAGGCGGAGGCTGAATCAACAAATATACACGTCAAGTACTTTTCCACCAACTAGGACGAGGTTTCATACTGATGGCACTGGTGACTCCTATTCACAGGTTCGCAATCATGTATCAAAAGGCAGGTTTGAGAACACACGTTTGATATATCGTTTTTACTTCTGTTGTGGTACACATTCTCGCATGCCAGTTCTCGTTGTGACTTATGATACACCCACTATAGTCCTAACGACGATAGTTAATGAGTAGTTTGAAAGAAATTGTGCACCTGATAATTAGGCTTCAGCCTTGATACTAGTTGTGACTAAATAAATAAATTTTCGCCTTCACCACTATACTTATTTTTATTCAGACAGTCGGTTTCAGCCAAAATGCGATCGTTCTTGAGCCACGTAACCATATGTCCATCTTACAATAGCAGGAATTAAATTCTGAAAATGTTCTGTTTTGGTTCCCATTGGAGTATCGTCCCAGTTGTGCGACTATGTTCAAGTTTTGCTGTGAGAAAGTACTACTTGACGGAGACTGAAACACAAGTTACACATGGTGTTCCCTAAGGAAGTGTTGTAGGCCTTCTCCTATCTACATAAACGATTTGGGGAACAATTTAAACAGCCCTTTACATTGTTTACAGATGATGTTGTGATTTACCGTCTAGTAAAGTCATCAGAATATCGATACGAATTACGAAATGATTTAGACAAAAAGTGGCAAATGCCCCTCAATAATAAAAAGTGTTAGGTCCTCCGCAAGAATACTAAATCCATTAAATTTCGGTTACACGACAAATATTACAAATTTAAAAGTTGTCGTTTCAACTAAAAAACTACGGATTACATTTACGAACAACTTAAATTGGAACCATCGCAAAGAAAATGTTGCGGGAAAGGCAAACCAAACAATACATTTTACTGCTAGAACACTTAGAAGATGCAAGAAGTCTACGAAAGAGACTGCCTTCAGTACACTTGTCCTTTCTTTGCAAGAGTATTGCTGCCTGGGATGGCATCTCTACCTGATACGACTGGCGGAGGGTATCAGAGAAGCTCAAAGAAGAGCAACTCGTTTTGCTGTATCGCATGGATATGATACGCGAGTTGGGGCGGCAGTCATTAAAGCAAAGGCGTGTTTCGTTACTTGAGATCTTCTCACGAGATTCTATCACTGTCTTTGTCCACCGAACGCGAAAATGATTTGTTGACTCCCACCTACACAGAGGTCCGCCTCCGTAACTGTGGTCAGCGTGGAGGATCCGGGTTCGACTCCAGGTACTGGCAGGAATTTTCACTTGGTGGATGGAGGACTGCTACGGTGTGCACTCAGCCTCGCGACGACGGCTGAGGAGCTGCTCGACCGATTGCTAGCGGTTCCTAGGTCGAAAATCTCACAACGACCTGGAGAGTGATGTGTTGATCTCATGCCCCTCCAGACCCGTCCAGGCATCCCAAGACCCCATTTGGCGAGGATGACACGGCGGTCGGTCGGACTCGACTGGTCCTTCTAAAGTCAGAATGCGGAACTTTACCTTTCTTACCTAGCTAGGGAGATACGAACATCGTAATGAAATAAGAGAAATGCGAGCTCTCACGGAAAGATTTAGATGTTCATCTTTTCCATACCCTGTTCGGGTCGATAAATAGCCTGAAAGTCGTTCTGTGAACCCCCTAGCAACTATTTGGATGTGACTTCCAGAGCAATGATGTAGATGTTTAGAGTGGCCCAACAGTCCGTTAACATTTTAAAATGCGCTAATTCGTGGAATAATGTAGGCACAGAGGTAAAAATTGACACACATTCCTCTTTTGACATGGGTTTTATTAAAACCAAAAACGAGTCCAAAAAGGGGCCAACAGAAGGCACTGGGCAGCAACACGTTACTGATGCAGCACTGGAGTTGTTTACAAAATAAACTCTCGTGAGAGAGAAAGTCAGATGCGCCTGCAGTTGCGGCATGTTGACTTTTCCATAAAAGGCACTGTTTATGTACCTTTATTGTCTGATTGGGGAACCCGCTACCGCAGCTTTCCGATCCGATTCTAACGTGTAAAGGACTGTGGCAAGTGTGGCTGTGAAGAAACTGATCACGAGGTTCGTAGTCAAAAGTTGATTAACTGTCGGCGCTCTAGTGGGCGTCCATACACAACAGCAACTACTGCTGCTCGGACAGTTCAGGAAGAAATGTAGACTTCAGCGGGTTCACCTCCGCATGGTGAAGCCAGTGTTCGTGAAGTCGCACGTCGTACCGGCATTCCACATATTTCCGTTTGGAGAGCACTAAGGCGTACCCTCCACTGCTGTCTGCACAAAAGCCAGGGTCTTCGTGAACTGTTAGCCATCGATCTTACGACGTAGAGAGCATTTTCGGTGTGGGCACTTCAAAAAATGGAAAAGATGACCATTGGTTGCCTAATGTTGTGTTGACCGAAAGTCCATTCCACATTCCGCGGGTCTGTGAACATCCTCAACTACAGAACTGGGGCTGCCGAATATCATAGAACCGTTGCGGAAAACCCGTTGCGTGGCGAGAAAGTCACGGTGCAGTGCGGATTTACCACATAAATCGTGACCGGACCCTTCCTCTTCCAAGAAATGCAGGGCGCTGCTTTTCAGATTGTCAGCATGATGGGTGCGAGATACACCGATATGTTACAACATCGCATCATCCCTAGCCTGGGATGGTACGACTTGTACGCAAAATGGTGCACCCCACATTGCTAGATGTGTGAAAGATCTCTTGCACACATATTTTGATGAGGATTTATTAAAAGTAGCATCATCTTTGCTAAAAATCAAATGTTACGTTAATTATTGCTTTTGTATCACATGAAGCACCATCTATTGCTCATTTCATGCGCTTTGTTTTCCTTTTAATAAATCACCATGTCATTACAAACATGTGTGTTAATTTTCGTGCACTGTACACTCCAAACACATTATTCCGTGAAGTATTGAATTTTCAAATGTTAACGGGCTTTTGTGTCAGCCTGTACATATAGATGGTGTGACTAGTGACATTAGCGGGGCCGGCCGGTGTGGCCGTGCGGTTCTAGGCGCTTCAGTCTGGAACCGCGCGACCGCTACAGTCGCAGGTTCGAATGCTGCCTCGGGCATGGACGTGTGTGATGTCCTTAGGTTAGTTAGGTCTAAGTAGTTCTAAGTTCTAGGGGACTGATGATCACAGATGTTAAGTCCCACAGTCCTCAGACCCATTTGAACCATTTTTTTGACATTAGCGGAGGTGTATTTCTGCCTTCCAATTCAATCTATCAATGCGCTTGGAACATCCCTAATGCCTTGTGAAATGCACAGTTAAACATGTATTTTCAGGCCATAGGATGGTTAGATTGTGACCAAAATCGACTGCTGAAATGAAAATAAAATACATGTGTACTGCATTACGCACTTCCAAACCTTTATTAAGGCCAGGTTCTCATTCAAAATGACCGAAAATTCGATGTTTTTTCTTATTGCCTTTTTTGAAAGGTATATGCGTCTAAAATGTTGGGACGAAAACGTTTTTCAATCCGTGCGTTACAAAAGTTTCTTCAGCCCATTGTTCGAAGCCATTGTCATGGCCTCGGTGGGGCGCTCTCAACCGGAGACGCCCGGCTCGGGTAGAAAACTTGTCGTTCCGTGACGCACGTTCAGAAAATGATTTATATTGCGGTATGCATGCAAACATATTCGAAGAAAAAACTGACTAAAACGCATGCAAGATGCCGAACACAGCGTATCCAACTCTGCCAGATCGGCTTTTCTCGCCAAGAGTAACGAGAGAATTTCTCTCTAGGAACAATTCGAGTTAGAGGAAGGGTTGATATATGCTCCTTTAATTTGGGACTAAACGATTTTTCAAAACCGCGTGCTGCATAAAATAAAAACGGTTTAACTTACTGAAGTCTACCTTTGACCCTCGAAAGTTAAACACTTCTCTTGGGAGCAAATACCTATAATATATGAAATTTGTTAATATTAACTGTTTTTTGTAAACCCATAAAGTGTGAAACAAACCCTCAAAAATCGTACTCAAAGTTCGAGTTAGCACCATATCGTTAAATTTAAGGTTAAATGGTTCAAATGGCTCTGAGCACTATGGGATTTAACTTCTGAGATCATCAGTCCCATAGAACTTAGAACTGCTTAAACCTAACTAACCTAAGAACGTCATACACATCCATGCCCGAGGCAGGATTCGAACCTGCGACCATAGCAGTCGCGTGATTCCAGACTGTAGCGCCTAGAACCGCTCGGCCACTTCGGCCGGCCAATTTAAAGTTATTTTATTGTGGTTAGGTATAAACACCCGTAAATTAAATGTAGTATCGACTGCTGTTATCCATTTTTGATTTCAGATAACTCCTGAGGGGCTACACTGCACGCAGTTTCCGTACTTCAAACTCGCAGGCGCTTGATCAAACCGTAACTGGGGGCGTCATTTTTTTGTGCTGAAAATCTAAAATAAAGTTCAAAGTTTGATCAATCATAATACCCGAACAGATCATCTGTGTGTCTTTCCATTGCCTATTTTTTGCTCGTTTGATTGAGAACTTGGCCTTAAAGCTGATCGGCATTGCCTACATAAAATATTTAAAATAAATTTTCATCGATATTATCGGCTTCTGAGTGCCGGGACGTGTAGCCTGCACCTTGCTCTTGTATGCTAGTGACACCTGCGAGCTTCTTCCTCAGCGTCATCCCACTGTGCACGGCAGCTGTGGGCCGAGCCTCCTCTGTAACGACTCCGAGCGTCGCATTCTTGAGACATGGACCCGCCTCGGGCACCATAGTGGCGTCGCACAAAAAGCGTCTCTGAATAAAGAGCCCTGAAATAGCGCCGGCGACCTTGCTTTGAACTTTGCGCTCTATTTACATCCTGCCGCTCCAGGGATAGTTGGGATGATAGTGCAAGCCATCGCGGCGCTTCTATAGAAGAAAGCGTCCGTTCTTTCACTTCTAGCGACTCCAAAAAACGCTATAAAAAACTGTACTGTATTGTAGTGAAAGGAGGAAAAGTAAATGTAAGAGAAGCCCTGCAGACCTCACTAGACACGGGAAATTTCATGGCGTAAGTTCATTGCATCGTTATTGATTTTCTGTCGTATTCCTTTTACGCACTGAGAGAAGGATATTTATATGGCTCTGTACATTTCCTAATCTCTCTTACCTTATTTTTACTGCATTTCTTGTCATGAGTATTCTGACTGGTTTGATGCATCTCACCACGAAATTCTCCCTCATGCCAAACTCTTCATACCAGAGTAGCTCTGTCAGCCAACGTCATTAATGATTCGCTAAATTTATTCAAATCTCTGTCGTACTGTACAGTTTTTACTCTCTATAGCTCCCCTTAGTACGACAGTACTATTCCCTTAACAACTGTCCTGTCATCCTGTCCCTTCCTCTTGCCAGCGTTTTCCATGTGTTCGTTTCTTCTCCACGGCATCCTCTCATGCCCTAATGTATCAGTCCATATAATTTTCAACCTCCTTCAGTAGCACCACATCTTAAACGATTCCATTATATTCTTTTCCGGTTTCCTTGTTTCTATCTCGTAACTTCAAAAATGGATACACTCCTCAAAATATTGCATCGTCTAAAGAAATTAAAGCATATACTTAGTTTTCTTCGTTGTGAAAATGAAATTTTTGTTAATGTTCATTTATTTACGTGTTTTTTTCTCGATAAGCACGAAATTGAAAATTCTATCCACTGTTATATGTAGAGACAATAGCTTTATGACTTTGTCTGTTGAAACACAAATTCACGAATTTTTCAGTACTTAACTCTAAAACATAATTGAAAACTAAACAGCTTCAACATTTTAATTCTCTTGTGTGTTCGTAACCATTTTTTAAAACAAACGGAAACATTGTTAACGAAATTCAATAACGTCATACAATGGAGAGGCATTGCTTGCCATTTGTATATGTGTCTTCTATTTATCTGTCTACCTTCCTCTATCTTCTTCTTCTACCTTCTTTAAGTCATCTGGCTGTAGATACCTAGTGCTACTCGTGAAACTCCATGGCAGGTTGTTAGTTATGCTGTACTCCGTAAGCCGATGCGCAGTGTACTTCGTTGAGGCGGGGGGGGAGTGGGGGGTGGGGACGAAGACGGGGCGAGGAGGGGGGGACGAAGACGGGGCGTGGGGGGGGGGGGGGCAAGAGTATACAACCTACATTGGCGTTAGGTAATCCATGGGCCACGAAATCAAAAATTCTCAGTTGCAACGTATTATTGATGTTCTTGAGAACTGACGTCGAGTATTCCACTACCACACACTTGTTCCATGCTCCTCATCGGCAGGTGCTTGCAATACAAAATAGCGTTTGGTTGCTCTTGTGCAACTGTCCTGTCCCAGATGTGTATTCACTCCCATATATTTCCATATGGGAATTAGGGATCAACATTTTTTTACTCTTTCTGTACAACAAAGTACGTTGCAATGACGATGTACTTAACGAAAACCCGATCATGCAACCCTTCTAAAGCGTTCAGTCGTACAAGGGCTATTCGGGAAGTAGGGTCCCATCGATCGCGAAATGGAAACCACAGTGAAAATCCGATGAGGTTTTCCATAGATGTGCTGGAGAGTGTCTGTAGTATGATCGTCGATCGCGTCACGTCGTTCTTTTCAGTTGCGATCTCACAGTGACCAAGCAAAGATGCCAAGAAAGCAACGTCTCCCGCCAAGTATGAGTACCGGTGACCGATTTCACCTGATTTCATGCAGCCCACACAACGTAACTGTCACCCATTTCCTTCTTCGTGACAATTCTTGGCCGCACACTGCAGTCACAATGAGGACGCTCTTGCAGCCTTTTCGGTGGAAAATGTTCGATCACCCACCATTAACCCGTACTTGGCTCTCTGATTTTCGTCTCTGCTCATACGAGCTAATCGCTATGAAGACATTTCCGCACAGACAACGAGCAGCAGACCAGCGTAGACAATTGCCAGAAATCACAGGCAACTATCTTCCATGACAATGGTATAGGAAAGTTGGTATTACACTACGACAGTTGTCTAACTCGGAACGGCTACTATGTAGTGAAGTAGCTGGAAGGTGTAGCCAGGTGTTGCATATAAACATTTTTAATTTCACTGTGAAACTTTCTGGCAGATTAAAACTGTGTGCCGGACCGAGACTCGAACTCGGGACCTTTGCCTTTCGCATGCAAGTGCTCTACCGACTGAGCTATCCAAGCACGACTCACGACCCGTCCTCACAGCTTCAGTTGTGCCAGTACCTCGTCTCCTACCTTCCAAACTGCACAGAAGCTCTTCTGCGAACCTTGCAGAACTAGCACTCCTGGAAGAAATGATATTGAGGAGACATGGCTTAGCCACAGCCTTGGGGATGTTTCCAGAATGATATTTTAACTCTGCAGAGGGGTGTGCACTGATATGAAACTTCCTGGCAGATTAAAACTGTGAAGGTAGGAGACGAGGTACTGGCAGAATTGAAGCTGTGATGACGGGTGGTGAGTCGTGCTTGGGTAGTGGAGTCGGTTAGAGCACTTGCCCGCGAAAGCCAAAGGTCCCGGCATACAGTTTTAATCTTCCAGGAAGTTTCATATCAGCGCACACTCCGCTGCAGACTGAAAATCTCATTCTGGAATTTCAGCCGGCCGAAGTGGCCGAGCGGTTCTAGGCGCTACAGTCTGGAATCACGCGACTGCTATGGTCGCAGATTCGAATCCTGCCTCGGGCATGGATGTGTGTGATGTCCTTAGGTTAGTTAGGTTTAAGTAGCTCTAAGTTCTAGGGGACTGGTGACCTCAGAAGATAAATCCCATAGTGCTCAGAGCCATTTGAACCTGGAATTTCACTATGGTTTCCATTTCGCTACCGATCGGACCTTACTTTCTGGATAGCACTCGTATTAATGTGACTACCTGTCAAAAGCCCTAATAACCACCTCCTGCACCACGGATCGCTGCAAGACTTGCCGGCAGAGCGTTACTGAGTTTCTGGAATGTACCAACAGGGATGTGGAGCTATGCCAACTCCAGTGCCGCGGTCAGGTGCATTGGGTTTCTCGGCCGACTATCCGTATCGCAAACTTCCCGATCGAGGTTGTCCCAAAGATTCTCGACTCGGCTTATATCTGGGGAATTTGGCGGCCGGGGAAGCACAGTAAAATCATGATGGTTGTCTTCGAACCAAGGCAGCTGTGGGACATGTTGGACTGTCATGCTGGTAGATGGTATCGTGCGCGAGAGAAAACAAACTGCGTGTAGAAGTGGACGTGGTCTCCAAGGATAGATGGATACTTATGCTGACACATTCTGCCTTCCAGAATAACTAAATCACTCATGGAATGACAAGAACACATTCCCTACACCATAACGCTCCCTTCTCCGGCCAGGACCCTTCTAACGACAAGCAGGGTATCTGCTTTCAGGCGCTTCACGTCAATGGAGCTTAAAATTTGATTCGCCTGAAAAGATCACCTGTCGCCACTCGCTGAACGCCCAGTTGCGGCACTGGACTGCAAATTCCAGCTTTGATCGCCACTGAATGGCAATCAGCATGGATGGATGCATGACCCAGGTACCTGCTGTGGTGGCCCGTATGCAGCAACTTTCCCTGAACGGCCATTGTGGGGCCACTGTTCGTAGTACCTAGGTTGATCTGGGTGGTCAGTTGCTCAACAGTTTCACGTCTCTACGCCTGTACACATCTCCGTAACTGTTGTTCACTTCTGTCATCTATGGCCCATGGGTACCACAGTTGCCTTTGCGCCGATTTTGGATAGTTTGCCATGCAAAGTATACTTTAATCATGGTGAAACGCGTGACTAGTTTACAAATTTAGCCGTTTCGAAATGCTTCCACCCTTGGCCCGAAAGCCAATCATGATGGCCTTTTGGACGTCAGATAAATTGCATTACCACTGCGACTACACTGTTTTCCGCGTCCCCCAGACATTTTATTTACCTCCCACTACTAGTGCAATTGCCTGCCGCATAAGAGTTATATGGTGAATTAGAACGTAGGAGGTGACTGGACCGTGATTTTTCAGTTATGTAAGAGTACTGACCTTCGCTAAGAAATCAAAAGGATTTCTCCAGGAACGATTAATAAAGCACAAAAGCATAAAATATTTTGATAACAAGTTCTCATGAAAATACTAAAGCCGCTTGGATTACAAATTAATTTCAGAGTTAAGTTTTCGAAAATTCCTTAACATATTTTACAACAACCAAGATCGAACCTACCGATAATAGATCTAGCAGCCCAACTATGAATCGCTTGGATGTCTTTCTTCAATCCGACCTGCTACGGATCTCAAACACAATAACAGTAGTCAAGAATACGTCGCACCAGCGACTTAAATGCGGTATCCTTTACAGTTGAATCACTCATTCATAAAATTCTCCCAATAAACAGAAGTCGACCATTCGCCTTCCCTATCACAGTTCTCACATGCTCGTTCTATTTCATGTCGCTTCGCAACGTTAAGCCCAGAGACTTGACTACGTGAAGCAGGACACTAATACACACATCAAACAAAGTTTTGCATCACCTCGGTTCCGAGAGTTCCGGAACCTGCACAGAAAATTGGAATATAAATTAACATAAACATCGTTTCCACACTTTTTTATTGCTCATGAAAAACATCCGTTGCATGTTGTAACATCATAGACCTTCATAAGTGATGGTCCAGATTGCTGTACACACCGGAATCTCTAATACCCAGTACCACGTCCTCTTGCATTGATGCATGCCTGTATTCCTCGTGTCATACTATCCACAAGTTCGTCAAGGCACTGTTGATCCAGATCGATTTCAACGTCGACTCGGTGTAGATACCTCAAAGTGGTTGGTGAATCACGTCGTCCGTAAACAGCCCTTTCCAACATATCCCAGGCATGTTCGACAGGGCTCATTTCTGGAGAACATGTTGAACACTCTAGTCTAGCGATGTCGCTAGTCTGAAGGAAGTCATTCACAAGATGTGCACGATGGGGGCGCGAATTAACGTCCATGAAGACGAATGCCTCGCCAATATGCTGCCTATACGGTTGCACTATCGGTCAGAGGATGGCATTCACGTATCGTACAGCTGTTACGGGACTTCCATGACCATCAGCGGCGTGCGTCGGCCCCACATAATGCCACCCCAAAACAGCAGGGAACCTCCACCTTGATGCACCCGCTGGAGAGTGTGTCTAAGGCGTTCAGCCTGACCGGGTTGTCTCCAAACACGTTTCCAATGACTGTCTTGTTGAAGGCATATGCGACATTCAGCGTTGAAGAGAACGTGATGCCAATCCTGAGCGGTCCATTCGGCACGTGGTTGGGCCCAGCTGAGTGATCAGCGAGGCGGAATGCCACCACAAGATACCCGGGTACAATTCCCTCTGGGGCAGGAGATTTTCTCCGCTCAGGGACTGGGTGTTGTGTTGTCCTCATCATCATTTCATCCCCATCTCTGGCTCACAAGTCGCACACTGTGGCGTCGAATGCAATAAGTAATTGCCGTCGGCTGCCGAACATCCCCGACTGGGAGACTCCCGGCCCACAATACCGTACGTTCATTTCCATTTTTGTACCGCGTTGTATGGTGTCGTCGTTGCAAAGATGGACCTCGCTATGGACGTCGGGAGTGCAGGTGCAGGTGCAAATCATGCAGCCTATTGCGAACAGTTTGAGTCGTTACACGATGTCCTGTGGCTGCACGGAAAGCGTTATTCAACATCGTGGCGTAGCCGTTAGGGTTCCTCCGAGCCATAATCCGTAGGTGGCCGTCATCCATTGCAGTAGTAGCCTTTGGGCGGCTTGTGCGGAGTGTGTCATCTACAGTTCCTGTTTCTCTGTATCTCCTCCATGTCCGAACAACATCGCTTTGGCTCACTCCGAGACGCCTGGACACTTCCCTTGACCGTCTAAGCATGGTTGAACTACAGACAACACGAGCCGTAAACCTCCTTCCTGGTGGAATGACTGGAACTGATCGGCTGTCGGATCCCCTCTGTCTAATAGGCGCTGCTCATGCATGGTTGTTTACTTCTTTGGTCGGGTCTAGTGACATCTCTGAACAGTCAAAGGGACTGTGTCTGTGATACAGCATCCACAGTCAACGTCTATCTCCAGGAGTTCTGGGAACCAAGGAGATGCAAAACTTTTTTGATGTGTGTAATACCGTAACCGATCATCCGCATTGACTTAAATTTTTCCACATTTAGAGCTAGCTGCCATTCTTCACACCAACTAGACACAACTGTATTGGTATTGAACAGCCGAGGTCCTGCAACCGTCTGTGAAAAGATGGACATACAAAGACTAAAATGGTGGAGGTAATGTTTAAGCATACTTGAGGCGACATGTTAATCACAAGGACACAAAATTCAGCAGCACAATCAGTCTAAAACAAGTATATTAGTCTTATGGAAACTGACAACTTGTGCGATGCACGGTGTCCGACCTAACTTTGCCACCTCATATATTTCCGAAACGAAACAAAACGTGAAAAATGTAATTGGTCAGTGATTCATCTTTTTCAGGAATGCACAATCCTTACTAGCAAACAATCGTCACTTTCAACAAAACTTAGTTTTTTTTATGTCACATTATGTTTTTGTACTGAAATTAAAAGTAGAGGTACAATGAGTGATGGTACACTTGATTTCACCACTCTAAACCTTATGCCTTCTGGAATACTTAGACTTTAAATAATGGAAACGGTGCCCCAGTTTCTGGCGTAATGCGGGTTGCCCATGCTGTCCTAAAGCCACTGTAGGCAACCCTTGTTCTGAGCATTACGGCAAAATGAGACGCCTTCGCCATCCTTTAAAAGTCTACATATTTCAGAAGTTGTGATGTTCAGAACTATGAAAACAAGTCTGCCGTCACTAACTGTACCTCTATCTTTCATTTTTGTAGAAAAACCCTTAGATGTTCAATTTAAGAAACGTAGCTTTCAGTTGAAAGTGAAGTTTGTTTACATTTATGAATTGTGCTTTCCCGCTCATTGCGTGGGTCATGACATAAGTACATACATGGCCAATTGCATTTTACACATATTGATTCGTTTCGGAAATATATGAGGTGGCAGAATTAGGTGGGACATCCTGTATATAAGGCAGGTGTGGTCAATCTTCCCTGTACCTTTACTTGAGCTTCACTGTCTCTATGTGTTTCCTTTTGGACAACGGTCGGTGGTAGGCGGTTTAGCCAGTGGCTAAATGTGCTATTGTCATTGATTTCTGAAATTTATTAAACGCTAATAACATTATCAGTGTCAGAACAGATTGCACCTAAGTGTAAATTTTAATAGGAAAAGTTTGTTAATCTCCGTCGAGAATAAGGTGCAGAAGTCTGAGACGTTTATTGGTGCTCTAGTCTAGTACGTGGAATGACGATACCGTTTAGCTGATAAAATCTTAATATTGCCTGTCTCACTAAAATAGTTCGCCAATAACAGCGATTTTTAAGGGGGGTAGGACGTCAAACGGGCCGACTTGGAGCAGGAGAGTCACCACAGGACATTTTAATTTCTACTGTCTATACTTTTACAAATAAATTCATAAAGCTTTGTCACCATGACCAGGAAGGATTGAGGACTCTCACTCATCTCAGTGGAAGTTCAAAAACGTAGCAAAATACTTTTTTTTACATGTGAAATTTCATCATTTTTTCACTTCTTACTAGCTGCATTTGTTGCTATAGGTACACTTTTCTTCCTAAGTAAGAGAGATTCTTAGAAGAATTTTTCATAGCACATAAACAGTAGTTACAGGTGTATGAAACTCTAGAATTTTCCAAATCTATTAAAAAACAGTGGAAAAATTGAGATAATTAACTATAAAACTTGAGTTTTTTCTAAAAATTAAGTTTAAAATGTAACAGTTAATTCATTTTTTCATAAATTAAATAACTTCTAGAGTTTCATACACCTGTAACTATGGTTTGTATGCTGTACAAAAGTCAAAGAATCTCTCTTACTTAGGAAGAAAAGTGTACCTATAGCAACAAATGCAGCCAGTAGTAAGAGAAAAAAATGATGAAATTTCACATGTAAAAAAAATGTGTTTTGTTACGTTTTTGAGCTTCCACTGCTATGAGTATGAATTCTGAATCCTTCCTGGTCATGCTGTTTAAGTTTTATGAATTTATTTGTAAAAGTATAGACAGTGGAAATTAAAATGTCCTGTGGTGCCTCTCCTGCTCCAAGTCGGCCAGTTTGACGTCCTACCCCCCTTAATGCATTCTACTTCTTGTCTTATCATTGTTTAAGTGTCTGTACTGGTTGTAGTAACAGCTACAAAATATTAACATCCTTACTTCTAATCGGACATTGTGGATAAAGGTGTATGTCATTTCTTATGGATTCGCAAGAACATGTCAGACATATTTTTGAGGAATAGGCAGGAGAGCTGTATTTTCCCTGTTTAACTGATATGTTGTTTTGCCACAATGTGTGAGTGTTGAACCAAATAATACGTGAATCCACTGAATAAAAGACAATACTGACGCCCATGAAAAGTATATACAATATCTAAAACTAAGTTTCTAACTGTTGAACCTGACCAAAATTTAAATCGATAACCAAGTAATTGATATAGGAAATTTCATAGAAGTTATACTAATATTAGTACTATTTGTGAAATATCAATACAGTAAGTCACTTAGCCTAAACATCAGTGTTTAGTATTAGTTATAAATGAGAAAACTTCGACATTCACCGCCACTTGTATTGTGCATAATAATACTGACTCAGCTTTATTGCAAACGTCAGGTGACTTTGAGGTAGTTTTCAGAGCGAACACAAGGAAACAGAAGCGAATGCGTTTTCGCAAATAATGTTCACTGGATTAGCTAAAGCGCAACATCATTGACATACACCTGCGAATAAGCATTCACAGCGAAGCGAACAGTAGTTGACGCTTCCCGCTGGCTACTCATTACAATTGACGAGGAAATTTGGAATCAGAACACCAATTACGGACGACCGCATTACCTGCATAGAAGCTGGCATTTAACACTCTAGTTATTACCCACCGCAGACATTTACGTCGGTGACTATTTTGCATTTCAATAGCTTCTATATACCACATAGTTTCTGACGTCTGCAGTGACATATGAAAACCACTCCAATGATTTTATTTAAGTACTTATCAGGAAAATAGTGTTAATGAGATATGATTAATGAAACGGGAAAAATACCTGTCACATAGGCTGCTTTATAAGATGTGTTATGTAGTTTGTTAGAGAGCAGATAACGTAATTCCGTGCAAACTTTTTTCTTTTATCATCACAAATCTCTGTCATAACATAGACATATCAGCCATACAATTACAGATACCACGAACGTAAGCGACAAAAATTATGAAGTGTTTCGTGTATTTTTTTAACCGGCATAACAGTAATTCCCTGATAATGCTGCACACCCGATAGGCCGGCACGCATCATATATTTTCCAGTATTTTTAGCTCGGCGTGGTTGGCAGAACGGTAGGAGGCCTTCGCGAAAGATCGGAACCGTTCCGTACCTTGTCAGTAATAATTTTCTGCCTCACTGAGCGATTATACAAAAACCTCCAGCTGCAATGTTAGCTTTGTACCAAAATCAAGGCGTCTTCGTTCCCCAAACCTAAATTTACAGTAGCTACTTTTGCATCAACGCTTTGTGGTTTTATGTAATAGTCATTTAATGAAGTCATTACACACAACTCAGCTGCTGTGTACGACCGTCAAATGCTCTACAGCACAGTAAAAAGTTGACATATGTTCATCTACAACATCTGGAAATGTACTGATGAAAGTAATAAAGACGAAATAAGCGTATACACTAAAATAAAACATCATGCAGCATACCTTCTACCAATTCTCTGTATACAACGAATATGTTTCACAAACAGAGCAAAAGTGCGCCTAAAAAGCACAAATATGTCGCTATCAATCCGCCAAAAACTGGACGTCATAAGAAGATTAGAAAAAGGTAAGAACCGAAATAACATTATCAGTGAATTCAATATCGCACCTCCGCCTATACATGAAATTAAAGACAAAAACAATCTGTTTCAGTTTAAAGTCTCGAAGTTAAGGATACTCTAAAAATATCTAAGTTAGAAACTGTAGGTGAAGTTCTATGAAAAAAGTGGTTCACAGCTAGTTGAGCTGAAGGGATGCCATTTTCGGAGCCTATGTTGATTGAAATGTCCAAATTTTTCCACAAGGCCTGCCCAAAGATGAGGTTTCTTGCATTCTTGAAATAGTGGCATCACAATTTCAAAAATCGTCATGGCAATCGTAAATTACATGTTTCTCGTGAAATAAAATCCGATGATCACGCTTATAATAATTTCATAGAGCACAGTACAGTATTCAGCTTTTCATTTCAATTTTGTTGTTAGAGAAACGGAATACATTCTTTTAATTTTGTGTACACTGTTGTCTCTCTTGTTGTGTTCAATAAATAATTGTTACTTGTTTTTATGTGCTAAAAGTATAGGATTTTCATATATTCCTTTCTTTTACAACCAGGTGTTTTTTAAAAAATTTAGTTTGATAATCAGGCATATATGATAATCCGGCATTAACATGTCCCCGAGCACGCCGGATTAGATTTACATTCATCCTTGTTTGCTTTCAAGGACATTCACTGTCCTTTGTCTGTTTAAGAAAAAGAATTACGAAACTTGTGTTTATTCATTCTGTTCCCACTTTACGCAAGCATCTAACCAATTTGTCTTCTTTTACACGCCCCCGGTGCGACCTTTGAGAGCTTCAGCAAATTTCTACTTGTCAAATTTCCTTTCCTTCAACATATGTGTGTGAAGTCCCAGAACCACGCATGATATCTACGTTTCATTGTTAGCAACAGTGCATTTTCTGTAGGTGAGTACACACTTGAATGCGAACCTGAGCGATTGTCAGGAGGCATCTAGAGGGACTGTCTACAGACATTTACAAGACAATGTATATAGACAGTCTAGATACCTTGTCTCGTGTACACACTCAAATGCTTTGCTCCTCGATATTTGCTAAATATGGCTGACCTTGTTGGGATCGCGGCTTGTGCAGTAATAATAACGGTTAACGAAATGAAATGTCATGCGGCGAGGGCCTCCCGGCGGGTAGACCTGATTGCCTGGTGTAAGTCTCTTGGAGTGACGCCGCTTCGACGACTTGTGCGTAGAAATGATGACGATTAAGACGATACAAACGCCCAGTCCCTGAGCGGGGAAAGTCTCCAACCCAGCGTAGAATCGAACCCGGGCCCCCCGGCATGACAACCCGACGTGCTGTCCACTCAGCAACCCTGGCGGGCTAAAATGGGAAACGAAATAAATCAAAAGAGGAGATGTCGGCGGAAACTTGAAATGTTTACGGAGGGGCCTCGTTTCGACTGTACTTTTATTTCGACTTTGAAAATAGAGGAAGCATGTTCTTAACATCACTGATTGATACTTAAAATGTTTTGGCCAGCTCTTCGATAATCAACTTCTTCTTGATGCGATTTTTATATTCAAGATAATTAACTACCTAGAAAAATGTTGTCACGTGAAAATTTTCGGTCAGCTGCAGTATTTCCTACGTTGGCCACACCTTGGTGAGTGATGTTTCACATGGTTCAAATGGCTCTGTGCATTACGGGACTTAACATCTGATGCCATCAGTCCCCTATAACTTAGAACTACTTAAACCTAACTAACCTAAGCACATCACACACATCCATGCCCGAGGCGGGATTCGAACCTGCGACCGTAACAGTCGCGCGGTTCCGGACTGAAGCGCCTAGAACCACTCGTCCACGGCGGCCGGCTAAATGATGTTTAGAAGTAAGAAAAAATAATAAAAAACCGGCGAAGCGTACCATTAATCTATGGTGAAAAGAGAATACCTGGGCATGTCTACCAACACCTTCACACTACGAAGTGTTCCGCAACATTGCCTAAGAAATGTCTCATGTCTCCCATTTCTAGCGGGAGTCAAAAGTTCTACAATTTTGTTGCAAAAGCATGTCTATAAACAAGAAATACGTCTCAACTGGCTTTATGCAAAATTGGTTAATTTCCTATAGACACTGTCTAGACACATAAATCGCTGTCGGCCGCTGTGGTCGAGCGGTTCTAGGCGCTTGAGTCCGGACCGCGCAGTTGCTACGGTAGCAGGTTCCAATCCTGCCTCGGTCATGGATGTGTGTGATGTCCTTAGGTTAGTTAGATTTAAGTAGTTCTACGTCTAGGGGACTGCTGACCACAGATGTTAAGTCCCATAGTGCTTAGAGCCATTTGAACCATTTTTGAACGTAAATCGCTTGACTTCGTACGTTAGTGTATACAAGGTCAGGTCGGACCACTTCAGCGCTTAGGTAACTCGTGTCAACAGAAGTAGGCAAGACATGAGACTTCTGTACTGCTAATGCCAAAACGCGAACTTCCTTTGATGGTCCGCTGAAAAACTGACAAGCAGAAGAATTTGAACGAACAACTGCAAATACAAACCGCGCGATACCGAAAGCCGCTCCCGCATGAGCGCTTAGCTGTTTGCACCAGAGGGAATTCCCGTTCTCTGTTGCCCGTCCGCTTGTACTGGCTTAGGTGTTTAAGGTGCATCCGGCCAGCTGGTACGCTGCACCCGCAGAGAGCAAACAGTGGCAGCAGGTAGCTAGCTGCTTCATTAAATCACTGCACGGGTATTTTTAGGGTGTGTGTCCTCCTTCGGGCGGACGCAGCTGCAGTCAGCTGAAACGCGGCGGGCTGTTGGCGCCGGCTGCTGCTAGCACAGTGAGTGGTGGTTGGGGGGGGGGGGGGGGGGCAGTCTTGGCTCACAGACGTCGCGGCACAGACCGCAGAGCAGCCGTGGAGAGACGCTGTTTGTAAACAGCTGGCAGCCGCTGCCAGCCCGCCTGTCTCTCTACCCCCCCCCCCCCCCCTTCCCCATCAGATGTCACTGCGGTGCTGGTCTCACCGCCGCGTTCTATTGAGCGCCAGGGAGGTCGCTTCCACGGCGGTGAAAATGATATACAGACTCAGCAGAATGCGAGCAATATGTTCACAGTAAAATACAAAGAGTGCAATACACATAAGCCGTCGTAATCATCTACATCCATACTCCGCAAGCCACCTGACGGTGTGTGGCGAAGGGTACCTTGAGTACCTCTAGCGGTGGTTCTCCCTTCTATTCCAGTCTCGTATTGTTCGCGGAAAGAAGGATTGTCGGTATGCTTCTGTGTGGGCTCTAATCTCTCTGATTTTATCCTCATGGTCTCTTCGCGAGATATACGTAGGAGGGAGCAATATACTGCTTGACTCTTCGGTGAAGGTATGTTCTCGAAACTTCAACAAAAGCCCGTTCCGAGCTACTGAGCGTCTCTCCTGCAGAGTCTTCCACTGGAGTTTATCTATCATCTCCGTAACGCTTTCGCGATAACTAAATGATCCTGTAACGAAGCGCGCTGCTCTCCGTTGGATCTTCTCTATCTCTTCTATCAACCCTATCTGGTACGGAACCCACACTGCTGAGCAGTATTCAAGCAGAGGGCGAACAAGCGTACTGTAACCTACTTCCTTTGTTTTCGGATTGCATTTCCTTGGAATTCTTCCAATGAATCTTAGTCTGATATCTGCTTTTCCAACGATCAACTTTATATGATCATTCGATGCCGGATATAGACTGGGAGACTCAAACGTTCATAACGGGTGGCAGGGACAAAGAATCCAGTGAATTTTTTTTAAGTGCTTTATCTGAAAACTACCTTGAGCAGTTAAACAGAGAACCGACCCGTGGCGATGACATATTAGACCTTCTGGGGACAAACAGACCCGAACTATTTGAAACAGTTAACGCAGAACAGGGAATCAGCGATCATAAAGCGGTTACTGCATCGATGATTTCAGCCGTAAATAGAGATATTATGAAAGGTAGGAAGATTTTTCTGTTTAGCAAAAGTGACAAAAAGCAGATTACAGAGTACCTGATGGCTCAACACAAAAGTTTTGTCTCAAGTACAGATAGTGTTGAGGATCAGTGGACAAAGTTCAAAACCATCGTACAATATGCGTTAGATGAGCATGTTCCAAGCAAGGTCGTAAGAAATGGAAAAGAGCCACCGTGGTACAACAACCGAGTTAGAAAACTGCTGTGGAAGCAAAGGGAACTTCACAGCAAACATAAACATAGCCAAAGCCTTGCAGACAAACAAAAATTACGCGAAGCGAAATGTACATAATGGACATAAGGTGATGAAACCAGTTTCTGTGTCCTGTCATATGCCGGCCGAAGTGGCCGTGCGGTTAAAGGCGCTGCAGTCTGGAACCGCAGGTTCGAATCCTGCCTCGGGCATGGATGTTTGTGATGTCCTTAGGTTAGTTAGGTTTAACTAGTTCTAAGTTCTAGGGGACTAATGACCTCAGCAGTTGAGTCCCATAGTGCTCAGAGCCATTTTTGTCCTGTCATGTCGAATGGTTTATAGATTTTTACAAGTGCTAAACCACAATTATCTCCACTGCATAATGGTCCAGACTGAAATACATGGTTTCACAAATGAGTCGTACTGTGTCGAAAGGTCGCGGTACGTCTTCCGCATGTCACCTTTGCCTCTAGCGGAGGGCGAGCCGTTTTGAGGTAAACAAGTGCATTGTCAGAAATGAGTCGGACGGCGAAAGGAGGCGGAGAAGGAGGGCTCTTGAGGCACACTGTGTTGTGATTTCAGCAGTGGAATTTTTCTATTGGACTTTGCGCGGCTCCGGGAATAAGTTTTCATCCTGGCGGCTCCGGAAGACACGAGACAGCATATGTTATTTCCACTGCCGAAGCCCGTGCTTATGGCGCCTTGGTTAAGATGGAACCGTGGCGTCATAGTGAGGTACCTTACCTTTGTTGATTGAGTTTGGAGACAGCACGAGGTTCGCAAAATGTTCCTTTCTGTAGTATTCCCCAGTGCGCATACCGGCCTCCACCGCTATTATAATCCTAAAAATATCGGGTCAGTCTACCTGCTTGCTTAACTCCCGTTCGTGAGTACGTTGAGTGCGATTTCAAGAGGCCAGCACGTGTTTGTACGGACTGCTTATTGTACCACGAGTCCGCAGCTCGTGGTCGTGCGGTAGCGTTCTCGCTTCCCACGCCCGGGTTCCCGGGTTCGATTCCCGGCGGGGTCAGGGATTTTCTCTGCCTCGTGATGACTGGGTGTTGTGTGCTGTCCTTAGGTTAGTTAGGTTTAAGTAGTTCTAAGTTCTAGGGGACTGATGACCGTAGATGTTACGTCCCATAGTGCTCAGAGCCATTTGAACCATTTGTACGACGAGTAAATTAGTGATTTTATGTAATTAAGACATACTGTGTTTTTACCTTCTTATATATGATAGCTGTGTGGCCTTTGATTTAAGTTGGCTCCTTTATAACTGTGAATAGCTTTGATGTTTGTTAGTTAACTTGTTAACTATGGGAAAACGGGATTAGTGCTAGTTGTTTGGTACTTAAGGTACTGTCTAAGGTAATCGAAGTTCGTTTGCCAACCTTGTGCATTCATTCAAATCTTGCTGGTTTTCTGTCCCACACGAAACTGAATTGCGGTTGGCTTACGCATGTTCTTATCTCCTTGCTCATATTTTGTTGTGTGTTGGTTTTTGCTATTAACACTGGAGGGATTGGTTTGTGCCCCTTCATCGATATATGGGTGTGTAATAACGCTCTTAGCCATATTGTGTTCAGTTTCAAGATTGAGGGGTTAAAGATAATTTATGATTTAGTTAGTTTGTTGAAGTTAAAAATTATTAGTTTTACCAGGTAATACTAGCAGTTACTAGCGACATGGGCAGAACTGTCTCGACTGCCCGGGAGGTGTCCACGTCTAATTTACACTGAGTAACTACTTGGGTGCAGTCGGTTGGATTCTGAGGTCACAGGCTGCGCTGCCTCTTCATCAACAGTAGTCACGTGCCCTACCCCCCCCCCCCCCCCCACCTCAAAAAAAATCGATGCGAGATTGTACCTGTCTTGGATTTCTTTTTTAATTATGTTTTTTTTAAATGCATGTGTGAGTCCTTCTGGTGAACTGAATGTAAATTGTAATGTCATAGTTTCAGTAAGTTTTAATTTGTATGGTGGCTGGTGTTGTGCATAAAAAAAAAAATGGTTCAAAAGGCTCTGAGCACTATGGGACTTAACTACTGTGGTCATCAGTCCCCTAGAACTTAGAACTACTTAAACCTAACTAACCTAAGGACATCACACACATCCATGCCCGAGGCAGGGTTCGAACCTGCGACCGTAGCAGGCGCGTGGTTCCGGACTGCGCGCCTAGAACCGCTAGACCACCACGGCCGGCTGTTGTGCATCAATTATAAAGCAGTATAATGGCTGTCTGAAAATATGATAAGGTAAATTGTCAAATTGTTTGTCATACAAAGTCTTCTTCTTGTTGTTATCTTGTTGCAGCGTAGGTACTGTATAAAATTTTTGCATCGTTCTTCTGTCACTTAAGATTGTGCTCAACATTTTTGGTGTCCTAATAATTATATGGCATCTCCTTACAGGAACTGTAGCTTAGTGATAAGCAATTAATTCTCAAGCAACTACAACAATTTCCTTTCCTCTGCGATTTGCGTTGTTGAAAGTATTGGCCTCCATAAATGTGATACTTAGTGCAAAACTTACTTGTTGTCCTTGAACATTGATATTTTCATAACCATATACAAAATTTTCTGTTTCCTGTGTTTTTAACAGTATAATGCGGGTCGGCGTGACGGTGTATTAAGGTCTTATTTGAAGGCAAAGTAAACACTGCAGCACATATCGGGAAGTACACATGTATGAAATTCACTCAAGAATTGTCCTTATTGTTGTTGTTGTTCTTAACGTGTTCTTTTTAACTACTTGTTGAAAGCTTACAAGGAAAATTTTCTTGGGCCTAGTCCTCCCCCAACTAGACAACCTCACGCAGTAACAGTGTAACGACAAATAAATAATTTTATAGTAACAGGGCCGCCATGACTTCTGTTACAAAATTTTACACGACTGTGAAATCTAACCACGAGAAGTTAATCTTAGCTTTTGATGGAGACTTCTTGAACATATTACTTTGCAAGACCTCAAAAACCTGTTAGTTTCCCGGTATGCACTTCACTACTAGACTACTAAGCCCACACATAGAGATGAAAAATATGGTCATCCAAATCGCATATTTTGAATTAAAAATACGGATTTTCGTGCCCTTTTTTCCAATATTCGAAGTTCACTTCTAGGACATTAGCACTGCTGTCGTTCTCTGCTTCCGTATCCCCGAAACTGAGGCTCGTAAAGCTTATATTTTGGTGTTGTGTAGTCGCTTCCAGGCACAGTAGCGACGTTTCTGACGCACCAATGCCTTCTGGTGAAAGTTCCAATGTGACCTACTGCTAAACTTGTAGACTGATCATATCCTAGGCGCTTCAGTCTGGAACCGCACGACCGCTACGGTCGCAGATTCGAATCCTGCCTCGGGCATGGATGTGTGTGATGTCCTTGGGTTAGTTAGGTTTAAGTAGCTCTAAGTTCTAGGGGACTGATGACCTCAGATGTTAAGTCCCATAGTGCTCAGAGCCATTTGAACAATTTGCCCATATCCTCGAATATTTCAAAGATTACTTCACGAATTTATTAACATACAATATTTTTAATTTTTAATATATAAATTACGAGGGGATTTTAAAAGTCAGCTACACATGTCGACCCACGCTCACACAGTTTCGCAACGGGAGTAGATGGTTGTCGGAAGGGAGTACATGTTCTGCGTTTCCCTCTGTCTCAGTTCTGCTCCGGTATGGATAACAGGGCATCACAGCATGGGAGTGAAATGAAATGGCAAATGGAAACGGACTCCAAAGTTTTATTACAAAGGACCGCACGGAGCACGGTTCTTGAAGGAGAAACGTCTAAATTGCACAAAGATTCATGTTGAAATTCTAGCGGTACGAGGACCAAATGCAATGTCAGGACGACCCGTAGTGATAGAGTGCCGACAATTTGACCAAAGCTGAACCAGACGACACTGATCGAGAAGGTAGGCCATAAAATTTTGCCACAAATGGCAATATCCAGGCAACTGAGGAACAAATTCGCATCAGTGACAGACGTGCCGATGATGGAGACTGTCACACAGTGGTTCTAAATCTCTGTCGCCAATGAATCACTGGCATTACGTTCCGACCATTGTTTAGAGAGACTTGCCGCGTGGTTTGAGACGCCATGAGACGGACTGCGCAGCCCCTCACACCGGAGGTTCGTCACTCTGAAGTGTAGTGCGCATTCAGTAAATGTTAAGTGAGCTGCCACAATAATGCGTAGCTCACGTTTTGAAGTCCACTCGGTAGGAGAGTGGGGGAATTTGGCACAGCGGTAAAAAGACACACGCCAATCTGTCTTTCACTGTGAGAGCTAGACTTATCTGATGGGTGCTGCCATCTGGAGCTCAGTTATAGAAATAAGCATATAGAACGCAGTAACCGTTACTTGCCAGTTGTCGGCGCAAGAAGAAACGGTGTGTTTTGCCTTTGTTTCCTCTAATATTTGATCTCTAGCTTCTAAGAGGCAATCCATTTTCTGTTGTGTTAAAAATAAAGTTTTTGTTGTTATGCTTATCTCTGGATGTTAACACTCACCACTGAATAACTGTAATTTCTCTTAAGCAAAGTGTGGAACTAAAGTTTGATATAGACCACGCTTCTGATAATTTGACGCATAGAGCCCAAGTGCGCCATTTTATCCCATTCAGTTTCACTCTAATGAAAGCAGATAGCTGAATCAGATACGTTAATCTATATTTTATAAAAGTAAAAATAACATAGTACATAATTTTTATAACAATTGGTTCCTCTGTTACGATAACGAGCACGTACACCCGTAAAACATAGAGTTGTAAGATGGATGAATTAAGAAATCAGTCAGTGCTCTTCATAATGCGACTAGTATTAGATTGAGTGCCATCCAGCTCAACATACCGGAGGCAAAGATCTGTGCGTAGCATTTGGCAAATTCGGCAAAGATGCCAAGGAATGGTACCTGTGTATTTATTGTGATTTTTGGTGCATTTCTGAATGCAGTGGTTGGGATAGTCCTGACAACTATAGCTGTGACTCCTGTCTGAAGATGCGTTAGTTGTTTTACAGGTATGCAGGACACCAATTACTGAATGCGCTTTTACTTGAGCCATCTTCTTCAGTTTTGTCACTGTTTTATAAGAAAACTATTGAGATAGTTTTGTATCTATTCCATACCTAATTAAGCAGATTTTTCGCTGTTTTCTGTTGTAAAATAAGTTGATCAGTGTTTTGTTTCATAAAATTAATATTCAATACACATATTTTGTACTATTAGATGTGTGGAATTAAATACCTTATACCATTCCTTGCGCCAATTTATCCCACTTATTGCGTTATTTTACCCGGTATGTCGGGTAAAATGACCCAATGCAATGATGTCATAATCATCAGTTTTTTTCTAAAACGAATAGCTGATTATTAGTGATTTTGAGATGTTACAGTAAACACATGGAACTACTGTTGTATGAAAATTAGAGCCTTTAGGTGTTATAGAATAAAGATTACAGTCAAAATGCTGTAAGTGCGCCAAATTCCCCCATTTTCCCGTAATATTTTAAATTTTCCCTGGACTCAGCGCTCCTGTGATTTAATTCTTTGATTGCAACCGTACCATGAGAAAAGGAATTTTTCACGAAACTATTGTGTTCGTCAGACTATCACGTGAGAAACGTACCTTTTTCTGCTGTGAACCCTAGGGTGGTGTTCTCGTGATTACAGCGTGAGAGACAGTGCTTGAGAACCGTCAGCGTGGCGGTACGACGGTGGAGTGCTTACGTCGAATTGGCTGATGTCGTTTGACGCCTATCCAGCCTCTGTGACCTGGTACGAGCCTCTTTCACATGTCCTGTGGGTGTTAGAAGAAAATGATGGAGTACACGTTTGTAGTATCCACACATTATCCTTCTGTACGGTTGAAACCTTCCCGTCTCCTCTATGTAACCTTCCCTTAGGATTTCTATCTCTTGCTTAATAATAACAAATGAAATCTTCCCTCTGAAATTTATTCTCTTTCTCAATCTTCGCATACAAATTTAATTGCTGCTTTTTAAAACTGATTTTCGGATTATTTCGACGAAACATAGAATGTGTCGTCGTCGTGTGGCACTCAGTCGTTATCTGCAATAACCCAAAACTGTTCCTTACCTTTTTTACTGTAACTGGATCGCCATTTGACTGCTACATCGAACTGCGACATGAATATACTTACTCTGTTTTACTACACTCTATTAGCTGCTGGTGGGCTTTCATAATAAGTGGCTGTATTTATTACCAAAGCTGACGTTATTCCTTAATAGCAAAGCTGACGTTATTCTTTAATTAATTTGATTGAAGGTACGTAATTCATAGTAAAACTTTTTCTTGACAACAATAAAATTTTGCAAAGTTTTACGTCGATGGCTTTTGGGATGGATTATAATTAGAAATCCAATATTGCTTGCAAAAGTTAATTATATTCTGAATGAAATGTATTTACAAACGTTCAAATGGGACTTTTTACAATAATCTTACAAGTAGCAATGCGCAAACATACCTTCAGTAGTCTTGAGTTTCTCGAAATATTAATTCAATAATATTACTTCCTCTTATTATAATAGTTAGCTGATGTCTCTGTACATTCGTTTATAATCTCTTGCAAATCATAGCTAATGGCTGGCAGGCACACCGCTCCTCTCAACCTCTCGCTTCAGACCTGCTACCGACTCGCTTCACTTCTCGCTTACTACTGACTTCCTACGAACGCTAAAGTGCGGTCTCTCCCGTCAACAATGCTTTCTGGTGCAGACAATCCGTGCTACCATTACAAAATGTATCAATGCGCGGTCTTTCCCGCTCTTTTCTTAAAATGTATCCGTACGCGGTTTCTCCCGCCCTTTCTAAAATTATATCAACAATACTTTGGTGCAGATATTCCCTGCTACCACAATTATTTCCAACATGACAAATATTAATTATTCCTCCTTAATCATATTAATAAAATGTAAACATCTTTCATAAATTGTGGTTTGACGATAGACAATAGAAATATACACGTCTTACACGGTGAAGCTCACGGTAATGGAAGAGCTGTTCGTCGCCCTTATGAAGATCGTTATGTACAGCGTCTGACACTATCGTTCACCCTTTTCGCAACAATTACACAACGGCTTCGAGGAAGGGGTACCTTCAGCGTCAGGGGGGTGACCGTGGCATTCTAAGGAGACGCAGCTCACTCGGAAGAGGCTGTACTGCATCATGTTGAACAGAACCCGTCAAAGAGTACACGAGTAATTCCGTGTTCAACGGATGTTCATCCCAGCACAGTCTGGTAGGTCGTAGACGCCTAACCACTACGTCCATACCACCTCCAGCACACCACACCACATGTAATGCTCAGACCCGTGAACGAGGCTCGCACCAGCTGAGAGGTAGGATAGACGTCAAATGACATCGGCTAGTCTGACGTAAGCCATGGCTACTCTGTTGCAAACCTACCTACCAAACACCTTTTCTAACGGCTGTAGCACGGAAACGGTAAGTTTATGGACACTGGTTCCTAATCAGAATATTATGTACGCACTACCCTCTACAACTTCTAGAAGTTAGTAACGGGAATTTCCGAACACCCTGTATAAACCGCCTAGCAAAGAAAGCGAAGCAACCAGAAGACCTGGTCGGATGTCATTGTAACGTCGTACATACACACAACAGTGGCAGGTATGTAAATGATGAAGCGCTACAATTGTTTGTGACTGGTAGAACGGACACCGGAGCACATTAGTAACGTTTACGTTCAATGTTGTTACCAAGCATCGTAGTGTACATAAAAGGCATTAACAGCGTCTGATGTCGAGTGGTCACTGTGAAGGAAACAGAGATGCTGTCTACTCATTTAAGAGAGCGTTATCTGTACCTGACTATTTGAAAGGGGGTCTCACCCCCTCACCCCCCCCCCCTCCTCCACCCGAGGCTCTAGAGCTCTCACAGCTCTACAGCTCTATGGAGGGTTTGTGCTTGTCTACCACAGGGCTCCACATTTGCAGCGTCTTTTCCCTTCCATGTTGCATGCCTATCGTCTTGCTATTCTTTTTACCCTCCATTGGGGAATATGTCTGGGATGTTGTTGGGAATGTGTTCCGCATTTTCAGTAGCCAGACATCAGAACAGCCTCTCCACTGTTTTCCGTTATTTTATTATTTCTTCATTCTCCTTCTCTGATCTTTCCTCTGTTTCGGCGTTTGACGTTCCTCTTTTTCTTCTTACTCTTGAGCACTCCTAAAGGCCTGCCCACGCGTCTGGGAAACGAGTGATTCCCGACCCCAGGTGGACAGGATGGACGCACAGGCACTCCCTGATAGAGGCCAGCCAAGGGAGAAGTTATTGCCTGAACTGTTACCTCCCCAAATTCCCAACTGAGCACCATGTCAGTTGTGAAACTTCCTGGGAGATTAAAACTGTGTGCCCGACCGAGATTCGAACTCGGGACCTTCGCCTTTCGCAGGCAAGTGCTCTACCATCTGAGCTACCGAAGCACGAATCAGGCCCGGTCTTCACAGCTTTACTTCTGACAGTATCTCGTCTCCTACCTTCCAAACTTTACACAAGCTCTCAGGAGCTCGCAGGAGAGCTTCTGTAAAGTTTGGAAGGTAGGGGACGAGATACTGGCAGAAGTAAAGCTGTGAGGACCGGGCATGAGTCGTGCTTCGGTAGCTCGGATGGTAGAGCACTTGCCCGCGAAAGGCAAAGGTCCCGAGTTCGAGTCTCGGTCGGACACACAGTTTTAATCTGCCAGGAAGTTTCATAACAGCGCACACTCCGCTGCAGAGTGAAAATATCATTCTGGAACCATGACAGTTGTTTGGAAAGTACGAACAAACACCTAAGTTGGTGTAAGTAGGCTGTTTAGGTTTTCTTATTGGTAACGCCACGTAGCGCTCTGTATGAAAATCACTGGGTGTGCTGTGTGCAGTCTGTGGCTAGTTTGCATTGTTGTCTGCCATTGTAGTGTTGGGCAGTTGGCCGTTAACAGCGCGGAGCGTTGCGCAGTTGGAGGTGAGCCGCCAGCAGTGGTGGATGTGGGGAAGTGAAATGGCTGATTTTTGAGAATGGATAATCTGGAGGTGTGTCCATCAGAAACAGTAGATTTGTAAGAATGGATGTCATGAACTGCTATATATATTATGACTATTAAGGCAAATACATTTTTTGTTCTCTACTAAAATCTTTCATTTGCTAACTATGCCTATCAGTAGTTAGTGCCTTCCGTAGTTTGAATCTTTTATTTATCTGGCAGTAGTGGCGCTCGCTGTTTTGCAGTAGTTCGAGTAACGGAGATTTTTGTGAGGTAAGTGATTTGTGAAACGTAGAGGTTAATGTTAGTCAGGGCCATTCTTTTGTAGGGATTACTGAAAGTCAGATTGCGTTGCGCCAAAAATATTGTGTGTCAGTTTAAGCACAGTCATGTACAATTTTTCAAAGGGGACGTTTCATTGGGTGCTCCCCACTCTGAGGTGGGACTTCCAGTTGGAAGCAGCGCACCATTGGAGATGCTGGCAATCATGGGGGATTTTCTCACAATGAGCCAATCATCATCTTCACAGTCTACGGCTACTAAACGTAAATGGAGTGAGGCTAACGATTCAAAGACCCTCCCAGCTGCACTACGGTTCCTCGTGGTATCATATACCGAAGGCAGTCAGCCCTTTACTATGGTAAATACGCTTATTATTCAGAAAGGTGTGGATGCAGTTGCCAGTCCTGTGAAATCCTGCTCCCGTTTGCACAATGGTTTGCTTTTGGAGACTACTTCTGACTTTCAAGCACAATAATTGGCTGCTGCTTCACTCCTCCACCGCTATCCTGTTCATGTCGAGGCCCATCAAAATGCTGAATTCTTGGTGTTATTTACATTAGCCTGCTCAATGGTCTGACCGAGGCAGGAGCGTGATGTCGTGTGACGAGGGCCTCCCGTCGGGTAGACTGTTAGTCGGGTGCAAATCTTCCGATTTGACGCCACTTCGGCGACTTGCGCGTCGATGGAGTTGAAATGATGATGATTAGAACAACACAAGACCCAATCCCTGAGCGGAGAAAATCTCCAACCCAGCCGGGAATCGAAATCGGGCCCTTAGGATTGACATTCTGTCGCACTGACCATTCAGCTACTGGGGGGGACAGGAGGGTGATGAAACAGGTAGATGCATTCTTAGCACTCATATGCATTGTTTTTCTCACGTTTCTCTCAAAGATCATATCAGGCTATGAAGTTATCACAGTCTGGTCATACATTCAAAACTCGATGCACTGCTACAAGTACCATTGTTACAACTGCACTCAACTGTGCTGTCGATATCCGGCACATGTGTAACCTGTGGTATTGTTCACGAGGACGATTGCCTGCCTCATTCTCTCCACTGTATCAATTGCAATGGCAACCATTCAACCTCCTACCGAGATACCCCTTGTATCTCGATGAGCAGTCCATCCAGGAGATCTGGGTGAAGTAAAAGTGCCTTACCCTGTCATTCGCAAGTTGTTGGCAGCTCGTAAACCCTTGCGTTTTACCATCTGGCACTTACACTACTGTTCTTGCTACATCTCGCTAGATGAAGGAAATGACCATGCAGACATGCAACCTCAAATTCAGCACCGCAGCTGTCAATTCGCCCAGTATCATGGTAGTGTCCGCATCTCTTCCTCCTCCAGCTGTGCAGCAAGCTACCAAATTTTCGCCTCTGGTAGCGAAGTCACCTGCTACACAACTGGCAGGCAGGAAAGGAGAGAAGGAATACTCTCGTGATACTTTTCGTGCCCATCAAGCCAACAGACTTCTCATCCATCACCTACCACTCGTATGGGCTCCAAGAAATGATTGGTTGATTTTGGGGAAAGGGACCAAACAGTGAGGTCATCGGTACCGTCAGATTAGGGAAGGAAATCGGCCATACCCTTTTAAGGGAACCATCCTAGGATTTGCCTGAAATGGTTTAGTTAAATCACAGAAAACCTAAATCAGGATGTTCGGATGTGGGTTTGAACCATCGTCCTCCCAAATGCGAGCCCAGTGTGCTAAGCATTGCACCACGTCCCTCGGTACAAGAAATCATATAGAGGCAATTGGTCTTCTCCTTGGCCAACTAAGAGATCCTCTTCAGCGGTGTCGCCACATGATACCCTACCCAGCCGAATTCTGTGTCGCCAATGAACATCGCCAACTTTATTAATACTGTAGACTCTGCAGACTGACAGATGGAGAACGCTGAAGCCTTTGTAGATCTGATGGAGCAAGATCCTGCAGCTTCTACTCCCTGTGGTAGTGAGTCTTCTCAGGCTGGCACTCGGCAGCCGCCGAGGTGACACTCCTTCCTTTTTTCCCTCCTCCCCTTCCTCTTCATGACTCTCCTCCAATGGAATGTCCGCGGCCTTAGATCCAACAAGGAAGAATTGTGGCTGCTCTTGAAATCAATTTTTCCACTTGTTCTCTGCCTCCAAGAAACAAAATACGTCCTCACGACCACTTTCACCTCTCGCACTTCTTTTTCGGTCCGCTCTGACCTTTCCCCCTGAGGACGGCATTCCATCTCAAGCTGCTCATCTGACTACGCAGCTTCAAGCTGCTGCAGTCCGCATTTTCCTTCCTCACTTCACCTTTTCCCTTTGTACCTTTTATATCCCTCTATCATTTGGTGTCACCAGGACAGATTTCCTCCAGCATATTGGGCAACTCCCTCATCCATTTCTGCTGCTCAGTGACTTTCATGAACACCATCCCCTTTAGGACTCTCCCGGAACCTGCCTGAGAGGTGCGCTCTTGGCTGGCCTTCTCAATTAACTTAACCTCATTTAACTTATCATGGGAGCACCCACGTTCCTTTCAAACTCCACGCACATCTGTTCCCATTTGGACCTTTCCTTCTTCACTGCCCAACTTGCCCATCATCTTGAGTGGTCTGTTCTCTGTGACACGTATGACTTCAACCTAGCCGGCCGGAGTGGCCGAGCGATTCTAGGCGCTACAGTCTGGAGGCGCGCGACAGCTACGGTCGCAGGTTCGAATCCTAGCTCGGGCATGGATGTGTGTGCTGTCCTTAGGTTAGGTAGGTTTAAGTAGTTCTAAGTTCTAGGGCATTGATGACCTCAGATGTTAAGTCCCATAGTGCTCAGACCCATTTGAACCATTTAAACTTCTACATAACCTGTGCACACCCAAGTGGCAACTTTGTAAGGATGACTGGAGGCTTTACTCTTCCCTGGTGACCTTCAACGAACACTTTCCCAGTTGAGATCACCAGGCAGAATACCTTACGAACTTTATCCTTTTCGCCGCAGAACCTTCCATTCCTCGCACTTTATCTTTACCACTCTGTGTCCCGGTCCCTTGGTGGCTTGAGGAGTGCCGAGACGCAGTTCGCAGCCACAGACGTGCTCTCTGCGTGTTTAACCGTCATCCTACGATGGCGAACTGTATTCATTATAAACATTTCCATGTGCAGTGTCGTCGCTTTCTTTAGGCCGGATTTCATTTACTACTTCTTTTAAAAGTTCCATTCCATCTTCGATCGTGTCGGCCAACCTTCGACTGCTCTCTAGGACCAAGGTCAATCACCAATTTCCGGCCTGATCATGGCAGATGATATCACAGTGAGCCCTATTGTTATCTCTAATACCTTGGGCCGTTATTTCACCGAGATTTCGAGCTCTTCCCACTATCTCCCTGCCTTCCTCCATCAGAAACGAGTGGAGGAGCCTTGGGGTGTACCCTTTTTTCTCAGAATCGTCATTGATATTATGCCACTTTCAATATGAGGATGCTGGATCATGCCCTCACTTCACTCTGGTCCTTCGCCCCAGGGCCGGGCGATGTTCACATTCAGGCGTTGCAGCATCTTTCTCTTGCTGGCGAGCACTTCCTCCTTCATACGTACAATCGCATCTGGGCAGAGAGCACGTTTCCCAGACGGTGGCGTGAAGCCGCTGTCATACCCATAACTAAGCCCGGTAAGTACACATACATTGCTTCTAGCTACCATTTGTCTCACCAGCTGAGTTTGCAAGGTAATGGAACGTATGATCCATGCCTGGCTGCTATGGAGATTCGAATTTCGCTGTTTACTAACCACTCCAGAATGTGGGTTTCGAGTATGCCGTTCTGCAGTTGACCTCGTCACTTTGTCAACCATTGTCATGAATGGTTTCTCGCGGAAACACCAGACTGGCCGTGTTTTTTGGTCTGTAGAAAGCCTATGGCACTTGCTGGAGGACTCGTATTCGCAATGCTTTCTACCTGTAGGGCTTCAGAGGCCAATTTCCCAGTTTCCTTCGGGAATTATTAAAAGACAGAATTTTCAAGGTACATGTGGGTCTGCCTTGTCGGACACCTTTATCAAGGAAAACGGGGTGCCTCAGGGTTCGGTCGTGAGCGTCGTCCTCTTCGCTATCGCCATTAACCCTATTATGGCCTGTCTCCCACCCGGCATTTCCACCGCCCTTTTTGTCGACGATTTTACGATCTATTGCAGTTCGCCACGGATTTGTATCTGTGAGCATCATCTTCTGTGTCTTTACTCGTGGAGCATCAACAATAGCTTTTCCACTGACAAAACCGCTTGTGTGAATTTCTGGTGGTTCAATGGGTTTTTACCATTGTCTTTACATCTAGGGCCTGTTGTTCTTCCATTCGTTGAAAATACGAAATTCCTGTGGCTGATGTTCGATAGGAAACTTTATTGAATCTCCCATGTGTATTACCCAGCTGCCCGCTGTGCCTTAGTGCCCAGAGATACTTCCTGAAGAGCAGATCGAATCACCCACCTTACTTTGTACAGATATCTTGTCCGTTCGGAGCTATGCTATGGGGTTTCGTTTATACATCTGCAGGTCCGTTCACATTACGCGATCTCAATGCAATTCACCATCGTGGCATCCGTTTGGCCACTGCCGACTTTTACATTAACCCGTTACGGGTCTGTATGCAGAAGCTGAATAACTGTCGATGTCATACCGACGTGATGTTTTCCTCAGTGTATACTCATGCCGTTTGTCTGCCATGCCTGGCCATCATTTCAAATGGCTCAAATGGCTCTGAGCACTATGGGACTTAACTTCTGAGGTCATCAGTCCCCTAGAACTTAGAACTACTTAAACCTTACTAACCTAAGGACATCACAAGATCCATGCCTGAGGTAAGATTCGACCCGCGACCGTAGCGGTCGCTCTGTTCCAGACTGAAGCGCCTAGAACCGCTCGGCCACAACGGCCGGCAGACATCATTTCCACACCTCCTTCTTCGATGAGTCCTTTGACCGCCACTATAGGGCACGTCTCTCTTCTCTGTTACCCCCTGGAATTCACTTTCGGCCATTGCAGCAGCACCTTAACGTCACGCTATCTTGCACTTTCCCAATTGTTGTGAACCCTTTACCACCTTGGCTTCGGCTGGGGGCCCATGTTCACCTTGGCGTTCATTTGCTTCCTAAGGATACTAATCCAGACTCTATCGCCGTAAGTTTCTCGACCTTCGCGATAGTACTTTTGTGTACACTGATGGCTCTGGGACTGATTGCGGTGTCGGGTGTGCCTGCCTGATTAGCACCGATGATTTTCGGTATCGGCTTCCGGAACGCTGTGCAGTATTTACAGTGGACCTCGTCGCCCTATATCAAGCCAGGTAGTAAGGGCTTTTCAATTGTGTCATTTGCTTTGGCTCTCTCAGTGCACTTCAGAGCCTCGGTATGCAGTACACCATCCATCTCTTAGTGCAACAGGTCAGGAAAGCTTCACTTCTCAATCTTGATGGGGCCACGGTGGTGTTTATATGGAACCCTTGTCAGGTTGGTCTGACAGAAAACGAGGCCACTGATACTGCTGTCAAGGCTGTAATCGTCCCACCTCAGCCCACTAGTTCCACCATTCCCTACATTGACCTCTGTGCTGCCGACTGTCAGCGGGTGGAGTCCCTTTGGAATCACAGCTGGTCTTCCCTTCATGGAAACTAGCTCCGGGGAATCAGACCCCTCCCAGCGGCTTGGCCGACCAGCTCTCGACCCTCTCGCCCCGAGGAGATCATTTTAGCTACGTTGCGTATTGCGCGCTGTCCTTTCAGCCATCGGTGTTTGGTAAGTGGTGATCCCCCACCTCTTTCTGCTCGCTGTCCTTAACTTTTGACCGTTCGCCATTTTCTGAAGGTATGCCCTTTTTTTTTAATACTTAGTTGCAATTTATGTTTGCTGTATGACTTACCGACCGTTTAGCGAACGACGCGTGGGTTGTCGACCGCGTTTTACTTTTTATCCGTCGTATCAATATGGCGAAGGACATTAAATCTTTAGTTCAGAACCTTCGTTGTCTCCGTGGTCTATTTTATGACCCTTTCTCCAAGTACCTGTTTTTAGATGTCTTTCCTTCCATCGATTAGGCTTAACGTGTAGTCCGTTCTAACTCCCTCTTAGTCTTCGTGTTCCACGGTTCTGACTCGGGCCATATGATCCTAGTTGTTTTTCCGTCCTAAAAGAAAACAAAACAAAACAAACCCGTGGGTCTTCATTTGGATGATTGGCCGAATCGCGCAGTATCTAGATTTATGGGCCATTCGGATATGACTGTGGGGTGACGTTGGACTACACGGGAATTCCAGGGCAGACATACTCGTCATCAAGGCTCCAGTCGACCTCTTCTGACCACCACAAGTGACGATGGGCACGCTGGACACCCAGGACATTGTAGCCCCTTCACGTCTACGCCTGACAACCGGGGACGTCCTGAAAAATTCGGGCCCACATCTCGTGGTCGTGCGGTAGCGTTCTCGCTTCCCACGCGCGGGTTCCCGGGTTCGATTCCCGGCGGGGTCAGGGATTTTCTCTGCCTCGTGATGGCCGGGTGTTGTGTGCTGTCCTTAGGTTAGTTAGGTTTAAGTAGTTCTAAGTTCTAGGGGACTGATGACCATAGATGTTAAGTCCCATAGTGCTCAGTTCCATTTGAACCATTTTGAAAAATTCGGTGACATGTAACAGTAAGAGCAGTATATTACCATTCCATGAGTATGTTGCTGTTAACAGCACAACAGGTATGTTTCATGCAGTAAACAGCCAAAGTGGTGAAATTCAGTTCATTTTATTTAATTAATGACACGTTTCTGTTGTTATTGTTGTTGTTGTTGTTGTTGTTGTGGTCTTCAGTCCTGAGACTGGTTTGATGCAGCTCTCCATGCTACTCTATCCTGTGCAACCTTCTTCATCTCCCAGTACCTACTGCAACCTACATCCTTCTGAATCTGCTTAGTGTATTCATCTCTTGGTCTCCCTCTACAATTTTTACCCTCCACGCTGCCCTCCAATACTAAATTGGTGATCTCTTGATGCCTCAGAACATGTCCTACCAACCGATCCCTTCTTCTGGTCAAGCTGTGCCACAAACTTCTCTTCTCCCCAATCCTGTTCAATACTTCCTCATTAGTTATGTGATCTACCCATCTAATCTTCAGCATTCTTCTGTAGCACCACATTTCGAAAGCTTCTATTCTCTTCTTGTCCAAACTATTTATCGTCCATGTTTCACTTCCATACATGGCTACACTCCATACAAATACTTTCAGAAATGACTTCCTGACACTTACATCTATACTCGATGTTAACAAATTTCTCTTCTTCAGAAACGCTTTCCTTGCCATTGCCAGTCTACATTTTATATCCTTTCTACTTCGACCATTATCAGTTATTTTGCTCCCCAAATAGCACACTTAACGAGTGTCTCATTTCCTAATCTAATTCCCTCAGCATCACCCAACTTAATTCGACTACATTCCATTATCCTCGTTTTGCTTTTGTTGATGTTCATTTCATATCCTCCTTTCAAGACGCTATCCATTCCATTCAACTGCTCTTCCAAGTCCTTTGCTATCTCTGACAGAATTACAATGTTATCGGCGAACTTTAAAGTTTTTATTTCTTCTCCATGGATTTAAATACCTACTCCGAATTTTTCTTTTGTTTCCTTTACTGCTTGCTCAATATACAGATTGAATAACATCGGGGAGAGGCTACAACCCTGTCTTACTCCCTTCCCAACAACTGCTTCCGTTTCATGTCCCTCCACTCTTATAACTGACATCTGGTTTCTATACAAATTGTAAATAGCGTTTCGCTCCCTGTATTTTACCTCTGCCACCTTTAGAATTTGAAAGAGAGTATTCCAGTCAACATTGTCAAAAGCTTTCTCTAAGTCTACAAATGCTAGAAACGTAGGTTTGCCTTTCCTTAATCTTTCTTCCAAGGTAGGTCGTAAGGTCAGTATTGCCTCACGTGTTCCAGTATTTCTACGGAATCCAAACTGATCTTCTCCGAGGTCGGATTCTTTTTCCATTCACCTGTAAAGAATTCGTGTTAGTATTTTGCAGCTGTGGCTTATTAAACTGATAGTTCGGTAATTTTAACATCTGTCAACACCTGCTTTCTTTGGGATTGGAATTATTATATTCTTCTTGAAGTCTGAGGGAATTTCGCCTGTCTCATACATCTTGCACACCAGATGGTAGAGTTTTGTCAGGAGTGGCTCTCCCAAGGCCGTCAGTAGTTCCAATGGAATGTTGTCTTCTCCGGGGGCCTTGTTTCGACTCAGGTCTTTCAGTGCTGTCACACTCTTCACGCAGTATCGTATCTCCCATTTCATCTTCATCTACATCCTCTTCCATTTCCATAATATTGTCCTCAAGTACATTGCAGTTGTATAGACCCTCTATATACTCCTTCCACCTTTCTGCTTTCCCTTCTTTGCTTAGAACTGGGTTTCCATCTGAGCTCTTGATGTTCATACAAGTGGTTCTCTTATCTCCAAAGGTCTCTTTAATTTTCCTGTAGGCAGTATCTATCCTACCCCTAGTGAGATAAGCCTCTGCATCTTTACATTTGTCCTCTAGCCATCCATGCTTAGCCATTTTGCACTTCCTGTCGATCTCATTATTGAGACGTTTGTATTCCTTTTTGCCTGCTTCATTTACTGCATTTTTATATTTTCTCCTTTCATCAATTAAATTCAATATTTCTTCTGTTACCCAAGGATTTCTACTAGCCCTCGTCTTTTTACCCACTTGATCCTCTGCTGCCTTCACTATTTCATCCCTCAAAGCTACCCATTCTTCTTCTACTGTATTTCTTTCCCCCATTCCTGTCAATTGTTCCCTTATGCTCTCCCTGAAACTCTGTACAACCTCTGGTTTTTTCAGTTTATCCAGGTCCCATCTCCTTAAGTTCCCACCTTTTTGCAGTTTCTTCAGTTTTAATCCACAGGTCATAACCAATAGATTGTGGTCAGAGTCCACATCTGCCCCTGGAAATGTCTTACAATTTGAAACTTGGTTCCTAAATCTCTGTCTTACCATTATATAATCCATCTGATGCCTTTTAGTATCTCCAGGGTTCTTCCATGTATACAACCTTCTTTCATGATTCTTAAACCAAGTGTTAGCTATGATTAAGTTGTGCTCTGTGCAAAATTCTACCAGGCAGCTTCCTCTTTCATTTCTTAGTCCCAATCCATATTCACCTACAACGTTTCCTTCGCTCCCTTTTCCTACTGACGAATTCCAGTCACCCATGACTATTAAATTTTCGTCACCCTTCACTATCTGAATAATTTTCTTTTAATTCATCATACATTTCTTCAATTTCTTCGTCATCTGCAGAGCTAGTTGGCATATAAACTTGTACTACTGTAGTAGGTGTGGGCTTCGTATCTATCTTGGCCACAATAATGCGTTCACTATGCTGTTTGTAGTAGCTTACCCACATTCCTATTTTCCTATTCATTATTAAATCTAATCCTGCGTTACCCCTATTTGATTTCGGATATCATAACCAATTCTCAAGTCATCCAAACAGAAAAAAATGTTACATTCCGTCGTAGCACTCGGAGCACGGTAATACTGTGGATAGACTACTTGTGTCTTAATCAAGTTTTTCAGTGACCACTGCCAGGTCAAACATACTCTTGAGATGTCATTGGATACCAAAACGATCACCTCTGATCACACAGCCGATTAAATTGGAAACTAAGCGTTACATTTCTGCGCTCTGTTCGAATTATCCGTGGTGTAATCTCCCAGCTAAATAACGCAAGTCCACATGTTACCTGTGCTGGCCTCTATATGTAGAGAGTCAGAGTGGCCAGCAGTTACTCGTGATCTGTCACCTATCAAAGCAATTTGGTCATGGGTTGCCATGCGACTGTCAGACCACAACTCACCAGCAGTGACGATTGATTAACTGTGGCACAGAGAAAAAGCAGTGTAGAAAGATGCTGTTGTCATCCAAGATCAGTTCGATTCCATATCGACTCAGGTTTGGGATAACATAGCTACCAGAGGTAGCAGCTGTGGGTGTACTCAGCTTCGCACTGCGTATGCTTCAATAAATAAAATTTCGCCCTAGTGTTGAATTTTTAATGAACAGCACTGAAAACGTATAACATATCCGGTGCGTTGTAATGAGAAGCGTCACACAGTGGAAAGCACTATAGATGGAAGTAGCTGTCGCCACAATCAACAGAACGATTCGCTTGCGGCCATGCCGGGTCATCAGGACGGTCCATCTGCCTCCGGGGCAGAGAGGCGGAGGGAGTCGCTCAGAGTTGGACCGGCACAGAGCTCTCTTTCATACTCTTTGGCAACAAAAGGCCAGCCCCACTCCCGACGGCGGCGCCTTTTCAAAAGCATCGGGCGGGGAACTTGGGGGATTCTGCGGTCGGGACGGAAAGCGCGGAATTAAAACCTACCGGAAACGTCCTCCCACCCTCCCCCCCTCCTGCCCCTGCAAAGCAGCTTACTGCGCTCCAAATGAAGGCGAGGGGAGTCGTGATAGCTCCACCCGTGCAGCGAGACTGCAGAATAACGCATCTGACATATTTCAGTCGATTTATGCGACCGCATTTTCCAACGTGCTCCAGTTCCCTCTGACAGATGTCAGCACTAGTTAAATAAACGAATGCTACGCCTCTTGAAGCTAATTGAATGAGAAACTCTACAAACTGCTCAAAAGAAGCTTTGTACTTCTGTCACCACTTGCACAGTCTTGATTTCTTGATCAGAAACCTTTTCTTTAATACTCTTTCGATCGTAGGGAATGCGACACGTACAGCCACCTGGATAACGAGGCAAAAGTGACCAGAATGAATTCTTAAATCTGCTGTGGTGTGTCTGCTACTTCGATACTTGCGGTCAAATTATAAACTGACAAGGGATGCCACGACGTTGGGACGAGACTTACTTCGAACTTTGTATACATTTAGTAAGCCTTAAAAAAAAAAAAAAAAAAAAAACTCAGTGAATGCGTCAACGATGAACCTGAAAAACAGTCATGGGACATCCTCCCCGAACAAGTGCAGCGAACAATAACGAACAAAATGAGATTTAAAAAAATGTGGTTACCGTTAGAGCTTCGTAAGACGAACCTATACAGGGCGACGGTTCGACTCACTCCCGCTTAAAACTCCATTTTTTAATCTCTACTGTGGGAAGAAAGAAATTTCTCAAAATATCAACGAGGTGTGTTTTCCCTTACAAGCTCTGAACACTGCCTGTAAATGAGGGAAAGCTGCATTCCTTCTATGTAGTAAATGCCGTTCCAATGTGTGGATGACAAATACCATCCTACAACATGTAACGTCGAGAGGACATCCGACGAGTAATTGTACATTATTATTGTGGTTTGACACATTTGTGATTTACTATATTACCCAACAACGTCATTCGTACCATTATTTTTGGAAGTTTGGCTTGAACTTTTCAAGCCTGTTCCTCCTCCTTGAGAAATTAATAAAAAAAACGGTAAATAGTCAAATAACATGTAATTCACTACAAAAAAAAAAATGGTTCAAATGGCTCTGAGCACTATGGGACTTAACATCTGTGGTCATCAGTCCCCTAGAACTTAGAACTACTTAAACCGAACTAACCTAAGGACATCACACACATCCATGCCCGAGGCAGGATTCCAACCTGCGACCGTGGCATTCGCGCGGTTCCGGACTGAGCGCCTAGAACCGCTAGACCACCGCGGCCAGCAATTCACTACAACTTCAAGAAAACGCACATGGGGCTTATTCATTATATTACCTCTTAAATGTCATACACATTATTTAATGTTTATGACATGAAAAAATATAGATTAAATAACAAGTACAAGCGGTATTTGAACCGCCGCCTCGTCCACGATCCTCATGCAGGACCCTAACGCTAAACACTGTTTTCTTATCTGATTTTGTTCGTTATTGTTCGTTGCATTTGTTCGTTATTGTTCGTTGCATTTGTTCGTTGTTGTTCGTTGCATTTGTTCGTGGCGGACGTCCCATGGCACCCAGTCGAGTTCATTGTTGATCCATTCACTCAGGTTTATTTATTTATCTTTTTTTATTACAGAGTGCAGCTAAACCTCTGACCCAACACGCGGAGCTACCATTCTGGCATCACTTGACCACTCTGACTATCTGAAGCAAGCACCTTTCGTAAACTGGGGACCTAGAAACGACGTAGAGACTTCGTCCCGCCGACGCCCTCAGTGGTTCACAACCCCACAACAGGCCACAGCAGTACACCCACTCACAGTCCACCCACTCCACCGCCACCACACACCGCACCCAGGGTTATTGTGCAGTTCGGCCACCAGCGGACCCGTCCGGGAACGTCTCTTACCAGACGAGTGTAACCCGAAATGTTTGCGTGGTAGAGTAGTTATGGTGTACGTGTACGTGGAGACAGTGTTTGTGTAGCAATCGCCGACACAGTGTAACTGAGGTGGAATAAAGGGAACCAGCCCGCATACGCCGAGGTAAATGGAAAATCGCCTTAAAAAGCATACACAGGCTGACCGGCACAACGTACCTCGACACTAATTCGCCGGGCGTATTCGTGTCGGAGACCTACACGCCTTCCCGCTCGGGAAGCAGTGCATTAGACCGAACGGTTAGCCGGGCGGGCTTGGCACCGATGCATCAGTTACATAACAGGCACATTGTTGCTTTAAGACCTACTAAAGGTGCACAAAGTTTGAAGTAAATCAGTGATGCCAACGTCATGCCCCCCCCCCCCTTTTGAGACTAGAATTCAGGACCTTGCTTAATGCGGAAAATGCTCTTACTGAACCGCCGTCATATTTTCAAATGGCTCTGAGCACTATGCGACTTAACTTCTGAAGTCATCAGTCACCTAGATCTTAGAACTAATTAAACCTAACTAACCTAAGGACATCACACACACCCATGCCCGAGGCAGGATTCGAACCTGCGACCATAGCAGTCGCTCGGTTCCAGCATGTAGCACCTAGAACAGCTCGGCTACTCTGGCCGGCTCATATTTTCACTTCAACCTGTATCTCGTCGCGAGTCGTACTAGGATAGCTCAGTTGGTAAAACCATTGTCGTACCTGGTTCGAGCAGCTCGATCCCAGTCAATCACAGTTTTAATTTGACATTGGGCAGAAAAGAGGTAATGGTACACTATCTGACCAAAAGTATCCGGATACTCATTAGTGGATATTAGTATGGCATGTCCCCACCCTTCGCCTTTATGGTGGCCTGGACCCCGCTGCAGACTCTTACAATCAAATGTCTTAATTTTTTTTGGAAGAAAGGCTGCCCAGCCCAGAGAAGGTTGTGAAGTTGGACGCTGTGGCCTGCAGAAGTGTTTGCAACCTATCTGTGACCATTCCCATGAGTGTAATCAGATATTAACTAGTACCTTCCCCCCCGCCCCAAGAGTACGCCTAACTAAATCTGAGAATGAAAACGAATTTTATTTGACCACATTTATTTTTGAAATAATGAAAGATAAATGATATTTAGTTTTGTAGGTGTTTTATTAAACCATGAACTGATATGTTAATGGGAAAATTGGTACTGATTCTTTCTAATAATGACGAGGCAATTCTCAGTGAAATACGACTGTTACCTACAGCTCCTCCCCTGTAAAGAAAGCTAACTATCCACATTTAGAGCAGACATTTGACACGAAACATGCTTCCTCTGCACCACTCCTCTCCCTAGCGACACTTGCTTACCCACACCCTGCATCCCCGTTAAAAGTCAAGCAAGTTATAATGTGAGAACTATACTTATCGTCTGTAAATCACTTGACTGCTGAACTCTTTGCTTGCGAATTGACAGAAATTGGAAGACTCCTAGCTGCCAATAATTTTTGCCGATCATTCCCACTACAAATCCACTAACAGTATTAATAATAATAATATAAATAATAATAATAACTATTGTTCTTATTATTATAATGTGTGCACCAAACAGGAACGTAGTAGCCATTAAATACTAACTGTTGTGTTGTGCTGTCAATTAGTTTGTTTATCAATTGGAAAATCAATAGCCGCGCGGGATTAGCCGAGCGGTCTGCGGCGCTGCAGTCATGGACTGTGCGGCTGGTCCCGGCGAAGGTTCGAGTCCTCCCTCGGGTATGGGTGTGTGTGTTTGTCCTTAGAATAATTTAGGTTAAGTAGTGTGTAAGCTTAGGGACTGATGACCTTAGCAGTTATGTCCCATAAGATTTCACACACATTTGAACGTGTTTTGGAAAATCAATAAATAAGGAATTTCTAGTTAATTGCAGCAGCTACCTAGAATTCGGAGAAAGCGTTTCCATGAGACATTTAAGCATATGTGACGCCGATGCAGCCTATCAATTTTACTGCCATAGATGCATGGCACAAAGTACGAAGTACGCGTGTATTGGATGGGCTATGTCAGGACGATGTTGTTCGTATATCCGCTTCATGAGCTATAATCTCCACCACATTTTGTCACATGTTAATGCTAGTATTTGAAAAAAATGTAATTATTGATAGTATACGTAATTATTATTACCGTCTTATAAAATAATGATGTGGTGTCACCTCCAGACACCACACCTGCTAGGTGGTAGCCTTTAAATCGGCCGCGGTCCGTTAGTATACGTCGGACCCGCGTGTCGCCACTATCAGTGATTGCAGACCGAGCGCCGCCACACGGCAGGTCTAGAGAGACTTCCTAGCACTCGCCCAGTTGTACAACCGACTTTGCTAGCGATGGTTCACTGACAAAATACGTTCTCATTTGCCGAGACGATAGTTAGCATAGCCTTCAGCTACGTCATTTGCTACGACCTAGCAAGGCGCCATTATCAGTTGCTATTGATATTGTAAAGAATGTACAGACAAGAGCTACGTTCAACATTAATGGATTAAAGCTAAGTATTTCCACCATCTGCGTCCGTTTTTCTAAGTTCTAATTTCCTTGTCCTGTTCCAGAGCTCACGCCAGCCTGCGTGAGCTTAAACGCGTGCCTTTCGGCTTCCTCCAAACTCCGTGGGTTGGCTCTCCTGCCAATCCACAACAAATGATATTCTTCACCACCTATTAAAACATTTACTTTCGTGACACAAGCATAATGGAACCACATTGGACGGCCGGAGTGGCCGTGCGGTTCTAGGCGCTACAGTCTGGAGCCGAGCGACCGCTACGGTCGCAGGTTCGAATCCTGCACCCGATGTGTGTGCTGTCCTTAGGTTAGTTATGTTTAATTAGTTCTAAGTTCTAGGCGACTGATGACCTCAGAAGCTAAGTCG